>NC_140282.1:6907861-6957861 GCF_964030765.1 Micromesistius poutassou
TGAAAATGCCAACTTTTCATCTGATTGCTCCGGACTCACCATCTCTGCTGCTTCTTCGAATCTGTTTGGTGTGTGTGTGGTACACGTGGCCTGGCTTGTGTGTAAAAACACTGGCTCCGATTGGCTACCATGAAACATGACTCTGCATTAGCCAATCATAATCGCTTATCTCGTTGTTAACCCACCCGGTCTCCTCACTAGCAGGATGTGTGTGGAGCCAGGGGTGCGTTTGGATTACGCAGTTTATTCAATCAATTCATAGTAACGCACCGCATTTAACGTTCAGTAACGATAACGGCGTTGTAACGACGGAAACAGTAATTAGTTAGATTACCCCGGTACTGAAAAAATAACGGCGTTACCTAACGCCGTCCTTTTAAACGGCGTTATTCCAAACACTGATGATTATATTCCATTTAGACTTTTGAACTCTGTTAAAATCGTTTCACCTGATTTAAGCCATTCAACTTTTTTTTTAGTGAGATGTTTGCTAATTGCTAACTGGCAATCATGAGCAAAGTGCTTCCATATTTTTTATTATTATTATTTGTTCAAGAGCAAAACTATGTATCAGACTGATATCGGTATCGGCAGATAGCCAAAGCTTCGGTATCTGAAGTGTTGAAGTGATATTGGGACATCCCGATGTATTAAATTATATTATTTTAGGACCTGCATACACTCAACACAGCAGAGCAAGCTGGGTGAGTCCTATATCGGAGTAGAGCCTTTACACATTACTCCTATATCAGAGTAGAGCCTTTACACATTACTCCTATATCAGAGTAGAGCCTTTACACATTACTCCTATATCAGAGTAGAGCCTTTACACATTACTCCTATATCAGAGTAGAGCCTTTACACATTACTCCTATATCAGAGTAGACCCTTTACACGGAGGTCCTATATCAGAGTAGAGCCTGCACACAGGGCTCTCATCATAGTCACCAGAGCCGTTTCTTGCTATATGCGGACTATGCGGCTGCATAGGGCCCCACAGCCACCAGGGCCCCCCCCCCAAAAAAAAATTCTATTTTTTCTAAGGCTTATGATAAATATCAAAGAAATAGCTGAAAATTAACAAAAAAGGTGAACTTAGTTTCTGCCAAGTTCACGGCACATTTGTACAATGATCTGGTCTCAGCAGATACCTTGACTCTGTTGGTTGTTATGTCATATTTGGAAGCTCAATCTGTAAATTTTTCCCAAAAAAATCGCACCAGGAGTAACCATTTAAAGGGTTCTTTTTTAAAAAATTCTTCCGGGGGGGCATGCCCCCCGACCCCCCTAGCATTGCTAGGTTACCAACTCACAGCACCACTGCTACAAAAAAATCTAGGGGAAACACTGAAGTAAGTTTAGTTATTTATTTTATTATTATTATTTTTTTTACTGTTTTGGAATGGTGGGTTAAACTTTTTTATGTTGTGCCACCTTGTTAAGCCACCTCAAAGTTTACATTAAACATTTTTCAAGAACATACTGTATCTGTTGCATTTATTAATGTACTCTAGCCTGCTTTCCTCTTAAACTGTAACAGACTGCTGCATCGTCACAGAATATATGAAAAAGATAGGAATCTCTACCTCAGAATTTGAAAAAATAGGGGCCCCCAAATAGTATCTCGCATAGGGCCCCCAAACAGCTAGAAACGGCCCTGATAGTCACCACAGATGAATAAGTATGGCTCTGCTACGTTTATGTACCAGGGCACATGGTCCATGGTGTTATCTTAACTGGTTTAGTCTACAACCCATGAGCTGGTACATAAGAAGAGCATCATGAGTTATAAGAACTGTGTTTGTACTACGATGACACCTCTGTGAAAATGGTTGCTTGCAGTGTCAATGGACCGCTTTACCAAGGCTAGGTTTACGGGAGTCTTAGAGAGTCAATCACTTTACCAAGGACTCGTTTACAGGAGTCTGTACCAAGGACTCATTTACAGGAGTCTCAGAAGGCTTCAGAAGGCGGTAAGGAGACATTATCCAAACAGTTGGAATCGGTAGAATTCTAGCCTGTGAGTGTTAAATTGCTAGTCATTTAAAGAATGTATCATTTAGTTAGGCTAATTGAAGAATTTGTATCTATAAAAACTAAACAACAACTATGGGCATTACAATTTGAAAAGGATATTCATTTTTTACACCTGAAATGAATGTGCCAATATGGCAATGTAGATAACAATCCAGCTGGTCGGGTTGAGAAACTTGTGCATTGGCAATTTGTGTTTTCTTACCAATCATATAACCATTGACAATGCCCATGACCTTCAGACCAAACCAAACAAGAGAGAAGTCATCGGAGCTCTTCAACGTCCAGCCCCAATCTGTTCATCACTCCATCAAACACCACATTGCTTGTTGCAATCTTTAGCGAAAGTGTTTCTATTGGCTGTCGTTGGATTCCAATGCACCCCGGGCATAGAGCTCAGTGTGTGTTCATTTCACACCCCTGTGCACAAGAACACAGCAGCTGATAGGATGGCACACACCTGTGCATGCAGCAAACAGTGTACTACTATTAATGCAACACACACAAACACATAGGGTGTGTACACACACACACACACACACACACACACACACACACACACACACACACACACACACAGCTTGGAGGCCATCTGTCTGGGCTCTGCCAGGAGGGACCAGTGAACATGTTCTCCTTCATTATCTCCAAGTTGTATGATTTGAAGTCTTCCTCTCACATGGCATAATGTCTTGTTTACCTTGATATCATCATGCCTGGGAATCCCCTTCTATGACCATCCCAGCGTGGCCGTGTTAGATATACAGTAAATACATCACTGTAACTCACTGTAGATATACAGTATATACATCACTGTAACTCACTGTAGATATACAGTATCTCACTGTAGCTAACTGTAGATATACACATCACTGTAGCTCACTGTAGATATACAGTATATACATCACTGTAACTCACTGTAGATATACAGTATATACATCACTGTAACTCACTGTAGATATACAGTATCTCACTGTAGCTAACTGTAGATATACACATCACTGTAACTCACTGTAGATATACAGTATATACATCACTGTAACTCACTGTAGATATACAGTAAATACATCACTGTAACTCACTGTAGATATACAGTAAATACATCACTGTAACTCACTGTAGATATACAGTATCTCACTGTAGCTAACTGTAGATATACAGTATATACATCACTGTATCTCACTGTAGATATACAGTGCATCACTGTAACATACTGTACATATACAGTATATACATCACTGTAACTCACTGTAGATATACAGTATCTCACTGTAGCTCACTGTAGATATATAGTATATACATCACTGTAACTCACTGTAGATATACAGTATATACATCACTGTAACTCACTGTAGATATACAGTATCTCACTGTAGCTCACTGTAGATATACAGTATATACAACACTGTAACTCACTGTAGATATACAGTATTTCACTGTATCTCACTGTAGATAAACATTATCTCACTGTAGCACTGTATATACAGTATATACATCACTGTATCTCACTGCAGATATACTGTTTATATATATATCACTGTAACACTGTATCACTGTATCACTGTAAATATACAGTATCTCACTGTAGATATACAATATCTCACTGTATCTCACTGTAGATATACAGACACCCAAGATCTGGTTGGTACATCGATTCTCATTTGAATGTGTGTTCGCCCGAGCCCTAGACGTTATGGCTCACTGTCCGAGGCATGTTCTGAATCTACATGGACAGACCCAATTCATTGTACAGCATTCAACATTTGACATTTGAGGTAAATCTCGTTGAATAATCAAAATGTGGCAGTTTTACAACTCCAAATGGTCATGTACAATGGCTGGAGCAGAGAGAAAAAAGTATCAGGTAGGACATTGGTAATATTAGTCTCTAACATTTTACATTCATACTATTGGAAATCTTTTGTAGACGCTCCCCAACCGCCCTTAATAAACTAGCAGCATGTCACAGATGCCCTAAAAGCCCTGCAGTCATTGGCCGTTCTGCTCATCCGTAAACAAATTGGCCACCCTGTCAAGCATAACTAGGTCAAGGGCAGTGACGTCTCCATCTCCCTGATGCCCCGACCCCGCGGGCTGAGGGTTGATGCTATCCAAGTGGACGGAGCGGAGAATGGGTTAGCCTGGCTAGTTATGTTAGTTATGGCTTAGCCTGTTCTGCTACCATGTGTTGGCATGTTGGAAAGAACAAATGCCAATTCTGTTTGTTTCCACGGTTGCATACTAAATAATCCTAAATGAGAAATGCACCAACGACCAAACCCCACCACAAGCCTTGTGGGGCTGGATGCATAAAGGTACTGGTTATAATGGTTATAGTAAGGTTATAATGGTTATCTTTCTCTGCAGAGCTGCATGGATAACCTTCAGCAATATGAAGTTATTTCCCCAAAGAGACGATTAGATATAGCCGGTCTTTACTGACATCACAGCCAATGTTCCCTCCCTGCCTGTATGGAGCAGTGTCTGAAACGACTCCACCGCAGACTCTCCTCTCTAACTCTCTAACCCTCTCTAACCCTAACCCTCTACTGACAGGTCTGCGCTTGTTTCAGTCCTAAGAGAGATGCCAAGAGGCAGAGATTTTATGTGACACACCCACGTAGACACACACACACACACAAAATATTACAATCACAAACACAGCAAAACATACATGAAGACAGAAGGACACACACCTGAGGTCCAGGGACACAGATGTATTTGCATGCATGCTGCAGAAAATCTCACTCTCTCTCTCTCACACACACACACACACACACACACACACACACACACAAACACACAAAAACACACAGACCCCTCTCCCGGTGGTTATATAAGCAGCTCTGTCAGTTTCTATCTACTGATACAGATGCATATCCAAAAGCACACACTCATGCATTCACAAACACATTCACTACCACTGTGGATACGCTGAAAGTCAAGGCTCAGAAAAGGTGTGTGAGAGAGAGAGAGAGAGAGAGAGAGAGAGAGAGAGAGAGAGAGAGAGAGAGAGAGAGAGAGAGAGAGAGAGAGAGAGAGAGAGAGAGACCTTTTCTTAGGAGGACCCTGGACCATGCCTTAAAATCCCACTGAACTTGCATCAAAAACATCAATATCATGGACAGAACACTGAAGGCCAATGTGCTGTATTATCAGAGCCATGGGGCTCCTGGCCCAGTCAACAGGCTGTATTGATATGAGCCCGGCACTGAAGCACGGAGCTTATTGATGCTGAGGCCGACAAGCAGCCACTTAAACACATTAAGGCGAATGATTGGAGTGCTTAAGTACAGGGAGCATGTGGACCACGTGCCGAGAGAGGCAATGAAAGATTGATGCCAAGTCCTAAATCATGCATGCAAATGGGTTATGTTCTGCTGGTGAACAAGAGGGAGGGAAGAGACACACAGTCTCTACGTGCACAGATAGTGCACGTCTAGAGGCACAGAGCAGAGGAACCTTCAACAGGACCCTGGTAGCATGAGGGGGGGGGGCCTATGAGAACACAATGAGCTCCATCTTCAGCCCTCTGTGCGTATGTGTTGATGCAGTAACACACCTTCAGTGTGAACTGATCACAATCAAAAGGTGGTTTTAATGAGGAGCCATTGGAAGAGGCCAACAGGATCACTAATCCCTTTCACTGTTTGAGTCTGAACCCCTTGTCTTTGGCAGGACATAACAAAACAAAGACACACATGCCCAGACAGCGAAACACAACACACACACACACACACACACACACACACACACACACACACACACACACACACACACACACACACACACACACACACACACACACACACCTGTGAATGTCTACAGAATGCAATGTTGTTGTTTGGGAAAGAGTTGAACCTTGAAGACACAGTCCAAGATGTTACACCAGAGAAAACGAGAAACATCCTGACAAGCTGTGTGTTTAAGTGAACACCGATGGCATCAGTGGATGTGAAGGTTTTAGATTCTCATGCATTCCCAAGTGTGGGCTGCCTAGCTAGATTTAGCAGGCTTACTAGCTAGAGGCTTTGCAGCTGTGGACGCATGAAGCAGTATGTCTATGAAGCAGCTTAATATTGCTGCAATCTTACAATTTAAGCCATGGGGGGAAAAAGCCTGTTATCAAACAGATAACGACAGACAAATACATGGGCACACACAATGGACAAGAGAGAGAGAGAGAGAGAGAGAGAGAGAGAGAGAGAGAGAGAGAGAGAGCGAGCAGCAGCGACAGATACAGTTTGGTCTCTTCATTTAATGCTCCATTTAGCAGAGCACACAGCATGCCTCCACTCAGAGTCATTACGGAGTCATAAAGAGATGGAGAAACGCCAAACAGACAAACAGACCAAACAAAGTTCCTGAAAATACACCCATTCACTTTCAGTTCACTCTGGGCTACAAAGACTAAAGTTAATTAAGTGAAGTTAGTTACAAAGACTAAAGTTACAACGACAATTCTTCAGAGCTCATTGCTGGGACAATTTCAACATCCGAAAAAAACTTTTGTCTCATAAACATAACCATACCTTAAACTATTTACTAATTAATTTATTTTGACAAACACATAAAAGTGACCATTGAAGAGACAATAATAATATTGCACAATAACAAAGACAGCTTATTCTCAAATCCACAGAGGCTTGCAATCAGTGAAACCCACCAATGAGATTAAAGCCCTAGATTACCGACGCTACCAGTGGTCAGGAGGGTCACAGGTCAAAGCCTCAAATCCCTGGGACAGATGTAGCTGTGTTTCCCTCTCCGACAATCTGTTCATAGAAGCACAAAACAGCCTCCTTCTCTCCAGACAGACTCAGTGAAGTACTTCACCAGGGAAGGTTTATAAGTGGATCACCAAGTCCTTGATCACCACAACACACGGTGGACTGCAGGTGACCGCAGATAGATCAACGTAACACTAGCAGACCATAGCAACATAGTGGGGGAGATAGCAGACCATAGCAACATAGTGGGGGAGATAGCAGACCATAGATACATAGTGGAGGAGATAGCAGACCATATATACATAGTGGGGGAGATAGCAGACCATAGCAACATAGTGGGGGAGATAGCAGACCATAGATACATAGTGGGGGAGGTGAGACAATGGTTACAGGAAGACATTGAGCTATTCGACAACGAAAGAAAATGGAAGAATGTTTTGTTATAGTTTGTTATTGTTTTGTTATATTATTTTGAAAGTCTGAATGACAGTGGTAATGAAGAGCCGATTATCCTCCTGTCGACGGAGACTTCATCATGAGACCTTCAGCCAACAGCAGCTAGGACTACAAATATTACTACAGCTAGGACTACAGCTAGGACTACAGCTAGGACTACAACTAGGACTACAGCTAGGACTACAACAAGCCCTACATATCTGCCAACCAGCAACAACAACCAAACCAATGAACCGATCTGCTACACCAACAACAATAGTAACACAACAGTAACACAACAGTAACAGGACCAGCCGCTCAGAGCGAGGAGCATGAGGAAGTGGTTTGAGGGGCTGAATGTATGGCAGTGGCTTCAATGGACAGCAGTGATTGGCTGGTCTGCCGGGGGGGGGCGGTCCTACCTCGATGAGGAAGTCTCCCGTGCGGAGCCCCGCCTGCCAGGCCACGCCCCCCTCGTCCACTGACTCCAGGTACTGCAGCGCCGGGAAGGCGGGGGTGGGGGTGAACTCCTCGATGGGTGTGTCCGCTGGGGGGGAGAGGGAGACAGGTTTAAACCGGTATAAAGAAGACGACATGTGTGTAACACGCGTGTCCTAGGTCCACGTGTGTGTGTAACATGTGTGTGTGTCTGTAACATGTGTGTGCGCGTGTAACACGTGGGTGTGTATGTTTGTGTGTAACACGCGTGTCCTAGGTCCACGTGTGTGTGTGTGTGTGTGTGTGTGTAACATGTGTGTGTGTGTGTGTGTGTGTGTGTAACACGCATGTCCTAGGTCCACATAGTGTGTGCGTTCACTAGTGTCTGTGTTCACTAGTGTGTTTGTTCACTAGTGTGTGTGTGTGTGTGTTCACTAGTGTCTGTGTTCACTAGTGTGTGTGTTCACTCGTGTGTTTGTTCACTAGTGTGTGTGTGTGTGTGTTCACTAGTGTCTGTGTTCACTAGTGTGTGTGTTCACTCGTGTCTGTGATAACAGTGGAAACTGTTCCTCTTGAATGTGAATGAAGGTAATGAAAGATGATTGATGAAATGTGGTGGCACCGTGGCAACAGACCAATAAAAAGAACGACAACACACAGCAACAGTCATATACATGAAGCAGGAGGGCTGAATCAGTCCTGAGTCTTAGACAACAGAAAAACTAAACAAAGATAAATGGGTGCAATGGATTCAAACCAGTTTTCTCCAATTCCAGTCGTTGCAATATTGCCATACATGTGCTGCCATTGCCTGAAACATCCAGCTCCTCTCCTCTTCTGTTTAGTCTCCCTCTCCTCCTCTCTCTGTCCTCCTCTTTCCCATCCCTCCTATAAGTCTCTCAGTCTCTCCCTCTCCTCCTCCTCCTCTCTCTCTCCTCCTCTTCCCCATCCCTCCTCTGTCTCTCGCTCTGCCTCTGACCATCAGTGTTCACAGACACCTCCTATAACTCACCTCCTCACTGCCTCCACAGTGTGAGGTCAAGAACGGCCCTACACAACTCAGATGATATGTGTGTGTGCGTGTGTGTGTGTGTGTGTGTGTGTGTGTGTGTGTGTGTGTGGAACCGAAGGACAGAGTGACAGAGGGGAAAGGTGGCAAGAGTAACAGTGAATGGTGTTGCTGTCTGTCTGTCCCTCTGTCTGTGTATATCTGATGTCTAAAAGACTCCCATTGGACTACAGACACAGACAGTATAACCATCCTCCAGTCCTCCACATGCTCAGAGATCCAGTTGATTATAGGACCTTCTTTGAATCGTCATAGAAACCGAAAAGTTGGTCTGCTGTCTATTTATAGAGCCTGACGGTCAATAGCACTCTGGTAGGACTACACACTGGTAGGACTACACTCTGGTAGGACTACACTTTGGTAGAACTACACACTGGTAGGACTACACTGGTAGAACTACACACTGGTAGGACTACACACTGGTAGAACTACACTCTGGTAGGACTACACACTGGTAGGACTACACACTGGACTACACACTGGACTATACATGTTACGAAGCTTTCTCATCAGGTAGAACAGTCTGTCAGCTGGGCGTGATGATGATCAGTACATTAAATGAGTCGGTTATAGGAGGATGAAGGAGCTTACCTTTGGCCCCCCGCAGCACGAAGCCGAAGCCCTCGTTCTCCTTCTTCTGGAGCTCCACCGTCTTCTCGTCCACCACGCAGTCGCTGTGGAGGAGACGCCGCGCAGAGCGACCGTTAGCGCAACCCATGAGCCGTAGCATGGCCCCGGAGGCCCCCCTCCCGGAGTGGAGGTTCATGCTGCTACCGGTCCGTTAACCCGTCCGGCCGGCCAGGGCAGGGCCACCCCACCCCTCCTCTCACCGGACCGGGGGTTCTCTCCGGGCGGCCAATCCTATCAGACGGCAGGACGGTCGCCTCCTCCGCCTCTCGGCGACAACATCTTCCGAAAAAAACGAATAAAACCACCGAGACACCGAGTCTCCCCGAAGAGAACCGAGCCGCCGACACACCGAGTCTCCCCGAAGAGAAGCCGTCAGGGCGGCGTTACCCCCGGGGACCGAGCCGCCGACACACCGAGTCTCCCCGAAGAGAAGCCGTCAGGGCGGCGTTACCCCCGGGGGTCGAGCCGCCGTCGCGGCTCCATCCAGGGCGGAGGGAGGATGACGTCCAGGTGAAGCAACATGAAGGCTGCAGATCCCGGCCAATCACTATCGATCACTATCGATCACTATCGACGACTGCTGATCTAATGACGACCGATCAGCGGGACGGACAGAGGATCGCTCCGGGGAACATAGAGAGGAGAGGCGGGCTGACTGCTCCGCAATGAGCCGTCAGAGGCGAACACAACCCGAGCACCGCGGTGAAATGTGTGTGTGTGTGTGTGTGTGTGTGTGTGTGTGTGTGTGTGTGTGTGTGTGTTTGGGAGAGGGAGATTGCGAGAGAGAGCGAGAGAGAGCGAGAGAGAGCGAGAGAGAGAGCGAGAGAGAGAGAGATACAGAGGGGGAGAGAGAGGGAGGTGGGGGCGTATTGAGCAGTGGATATAGACGTGCTTTAAACGTGTGTCAGGGCAGAGCCGTGATTGATAAACGTTGGTTGAGTTTGTGTGTGTGTGTGTGTGTGTGTGTGTGTGTGTGTGTGTGTGTGTGTGTGTGTGTGTGTGTGTGTGTGTGTGTGTGTGTGTGGCTCCTCCATGTGCTCCCAAGTTCTGGTGAACCCTTATCCGATTTAATTTCTTTCTGTTAGGGTGAGGGGTAGGTTCATGTTAGGGTTAGGTTTCTGTTAGGGTTAGGTTCATGTTAGGGTTAGGGATAGGTTTATGTGAGGGTTAGGTTTCTGATAGGGTTAGGGTGAGGGTTAGGTTTCTGTTAGGGTGAGGGGTAGGTTCATGTTAGGGTTAGGTTTTGGTTAGGGGTAGGTTCATGTTAGGGTTAGGTTTTGGTTAGGGGTAGGTTCATGATAGGGTTAGGGTGAGGGTTAGGTTTCTGTTAGGGTTAGGGGTAGGTTCATGTTAGGGTTAGGTTTCTGTTAGGGGTAGGGGTAGGTTCATGTTAGGGTTAGGTTTCTGTTAGGGGTAGGTTCATGTTAGGGTTAGGTTTCTGTTAGGGTTAGGGGTAGGTTCATGTTAGGGTTAGGTTTTGGCTAGGGATAGGTTCATGTTAGGGTTAGGGCGAGGGTTAGGTTTCTGTTAGAGTTAGGGGTAGGTTCATGTTAGGGTTAGGTTTTGGTTAGGGATAGGTTTCTGTTAGGGTTAGGGGTAGGTTCATGTTAGGGTTAGGTTTCTGTTAGGGTTAGGTTTCTGTTAGTTTCTAAACTACAGATTTCTCTTCTTGATTTGATTGATTGATTTTTTGTTATTTATTTGTACTGAGGTGACGATGGACGCTATGAACACCTGAGAGCCAATGGCCATGGAATAAAGGCTTTACCTTTCTGTTCCAACCACACTGCCTAGTGAGCACAGAATATCATACCACCTACTGACACCTATCGCACAATCTACCAACACCTATCACACAATCTACTGACACCTATCACACAATCTACTGACACCTATCACACAATCTACTGACAACTATCACACAATCTACTGACACCTATCACACAATCTACTGACACCTATCACACAATCTACTGACACCTATCACACAATCTACTAACACCTATCACACAATCTACTGACACCTATCATACAATCTACTGACACCTATCATATGATCTACTAACACCTGCAATCTACTAACACCTATCATATGATCTACTAACACATTCATTGTGTGACTATAACACACATCCTGGTTTATGTGAATTGAAAGGCTGCTGTTGACCTCTTCTAGACTGACGCCTCTAATCTGACATCCCCCATCTCTCTCACACACACACACACACACACACACACACACACACACACACACGTGCACACGCAGACACTAGATTATGACTCATGGAGTCCCCCACTCCTTACCTTATCTCACTCCTTACCTTATCTCACTCTGTCTCATGTTTCAATATGTCACGCTACTTGAACCTGTTACTTACAGGAAATCAGAACCAGGTGACTGTATATATATGAGGATATATGAGAGATATATGATATATGAACCAGGTGACTGTACATATGAGGATATATGAATCAGTTGACTATATATATGAGGATATATGAAGACATGAGGATATACAGTATGAAGCAGGTGACTGTATATATGAGGATATATGAAGATATATGAGGATGTATGAAGCAGGTGACTGGATATATGAGGATATATGAAGATATATGAGGACATATGGAGATATATGAAGATATATGAGGATATATGAAGCAGGTGACTGTATATATGAGGATATATGAAGATATATGAGGATATATGAAGCAGGTGACTGTTTATATGAAGATATATGAAGCTATGTGTTCTGTCTGCAGTACAGAGCCTCCGGACAATGGAGGACAGCGGTGTACTGAGGTTGTGTTCTGAGGTTGTGTTCTCTGAGGTTCTGTTCTGAGGTTCTGTACTGAGGTTCTGTTCTGAGGTTCTGTTCTCTGAGGTTGTGTTCTGAGGTTCTGTTCTGAGGTTCTGTTCTCTGAGGTTGTGTTCTGAGGTTCTGTTCTCTGAGGTTGTGTTCTGAGGTTGTGTTCTCTGAGGTTGTGTTCTCTGAGGTTGTGTTCTGAGGTTGTGTTCTGAGGTTCTGTTCTCTGAGGTTGTGTTCTGAGGTTGTGTTCTCTGAGGTTGTGTTCTCTGAGGTTGTGTTCTGAGGTTGTGTTCTGAGGTTCTGTTCTCTGAGGTTGTGTTCTGAGGTTGTGTTCTCTGAGGTTGTGTTCTGAGGTTGTGTTCTGAGGTTGTGTTCTCTGAGGTTGTGTTCTCTGAGGTTGTGTTCTGAGGTTATGTTCTGAGGTTGTGTTCTCTGAGGTTGTGTTCTGAGGTTATGTTCTGAGGTTGTGTTCTCTGAGGTTGTGTTCAGAGGTTGTGTTCAGAGGTTGTGTTCTGAGGTTGTGTTCTGAGGTTGTGTTCTCTGAGGTTCGGCTCTGAGGTTTGGTTCTGAGGTTGTGTTCTGAGGTTGTGTTCTGAGGTTGTGTTCAGAGGTTGTATTCTCTGAGGTTCAGTTCTGAGGTTGTGTTCTGAGGTTGTGTTCTGAGGTTGTGTTCAGAGGTTGTGTTCTGAGGTTGTGTTCAGAGGTTGTGTTCTGAGGTTGTGTTCTGAGGTTGTGTTCTCTGAGGTTGTGTTCAGAGGTTGTGTTCAGAGGTTGTGTTCTGAGGTTGTGTTCTGAGGTTGTGTTCTCTGAGGTTCGGTTCTGAGGTTGTGTTCTGAGGTTGTGTTCAGAGGTTGTGTTCTGAGGTTGTGTTCTGAGGTTGTGTTCTCTGAGGTTGTGTTCAGAGGTTGTGTTCAGAGGTTGTGTTCTGAGGTTGTGTTCTGAGGTTGTGTTCTCTGAGGTTCGGTTCTGAGGTTCGGTTCTGAGGTTGTGTTCTGAGGTTGTGTTCAGAGGTTGTGTTCAGAGGTTGTGTTCTGAGGTTGTGTTCTGAGGTTGTGTTCTCTGACGCAGAGTGCTGCATTACTGGTCCTCTGTGTGAGGAGACGCTGGGAGACATGTGGGATGGAGAGAGAGGCGCAACTGCTGTCCTAGCAACAGAGCGGTTCCCTTAGCAACCCAATCAGTTTGGAGGCTCCGCCCCCCGCTGCTCTCACGCTGAAGGTTATCCTGTTTGTGGAGCTTCCTCCAAGTTCACCCAACATGGTGGTCTTCTTCTCTTCAGGCATTTCAAATGGACGTCATCTTTATGCAAAAAGATAACAACTTTATCAGAATGAGGGCAGGACACACAGGCAGTATACAGGACACACTGTATACAGGACACACTTTATACAGGACACATACAGGACACACTTTATACAGGACACACAGGCAGTATACAGGACACACTGTATACAGGACACACTTTATACAGGACACATACAGGACACACTGTATACAGGACAGGCTGTATACAGGACACGCTGTATACAGGACAGGCTGTATACAGGACACACTGTATACAGGACAGGCTGTATACAGGACACACAGGCAGTATACAGGACACGCTGTATACAGGACACACAGGCAGTATACAGGACACATACAGGACACACTGTATACAGGACACACTTTATACAGGACACACTGTATACAGGACACACTGTATACAGGACACACTGTATACAGGACACACAGGCAGTATACAGGACACACTGTATACAGGACACGCTGTATACAGGACACACTGTATACAGGACACATACAGGACACACTTTATACAGGACACACAGGCAGTATACAGGACACACTGTATACAGGACACACTTTACACAGGACATACAGGCAGTATACAGGACACACTGTATACAGGACAGGCTGTATATAGGACACACAGGCAGTATACAGGACACGCTGTATAGAGGACATGCTGTATACAGGACAGGCAGTATACAGGACACACAGGCAGTATACAGGACTCACTGTATACAGGACAGGCTGTATGCAGGACACACTGTATACAGGACACACTGTATACAGGACAGGCAGTATACAGGACAGGCAGTATACAGGACACGCTGTATACAGGACACGCTGTATACAGGACAGGCAGTATACAGGACACGCTGTATACAGGACAGGCAATATACAGGACACGCTTTATACAGGACACACAGGCTGATACTCATCACAAGTGGTCTCGCTGCATGGAGGATACACCTCTCATGTAGTATATATTCAGTGTATGTGAATGAGATGTGTACTGATGATATGTACTGGCTAAAGCGCAGTGGTTTCTGGTCTAGAAGCATACTGAGACCAGAGTACCTTTGCTTTGCCCACACTGGCGCTCCCCCAGTGGCTGACATAAGTATCACACTGTGAGCCGTGCTCACAGTGTGAGCCGTGAGCCTGTAGATATCCTTCCTAGAACTCAAGCCAAAGGCTGAAACAGAGGGTTCACTTCAGAACATTTCAAATGGAGCACTTTAACCATTCAATAGTGTGAAAGACACATCATACAATGCCTCATATGATGGCCAATAGCCTTGCAGCTAGGGATGCATCGACTCCAGGCCTCGGACCGGCACTGGGCGCATGTCCCTCATGAGCCTACGTCACGCTACGGAAGAGCCAGTGAGCGGCCTAACCCTAACCACACCGGACACCGGAAGCTCCGTCTGGGCAGCGCTTTATTTAATACCCTTGAGGGTTAGGATTCCTGGACACCTTCAGTATAACGCTACGATGTGTGTTTCATACTCAACATCGGTCATTATAACACGGCCCCTATTTTCTCGAGGGGGGCGTGTTCTTTAAATGGTATTATTAAGCACTCGTATTGGTACTTGGTATCGGTGGGCACTCAAACGTAAGTACTTGTACTTGTACTTGGTCTGAGAAATAGTGGAAATGGTGCCTCCCTGCAACCCAGTAAAATGTAGTCGACTGTGAAGATGTGATTGTTGTTTTCAGTAACATGAAAGATCCCAACTCTGCATCTATGGTGGTCAATAAAGCATGGAAGACTAACCCTAACCCCAACCCCAACCCTAACCTCTGCATCTATGGTGGTCAATAAAGCATGGAAGGTTAACCCTAACCCCAACCCTAACCCTAACCTCTGCATCTATGGTGGTCAATAAAGCATAAAGCGGCTTGGTGCAACACTAAATTACTTTCTGCAATATTCCAAACAATAAAACCTTTTAAAGACCAGAGGGTGCAGCCTCAGTCTGAGGGCCTGTGAAGCTCATTGCTCCAGAATATCAGACAGGAGACTGACAGACCAATAATTTCTACTCATAACAGGCATCATGTCTCTTAGTTATAAGAGATTCTTAGCCTTCAGATAAATCCCAAACTAACACACCCTGCAGTGAGTCCCTGAGTCTCAGAGAGACATGCTCAGACCAATGGGCTTCATGAGTCGTCACAAGGACACACACACACACACACACACACACACACACACACACACACACACACACACACACACACACACACACACACACACACAAATGAAAGGGATCATTTATGAACTAATGTAGTGGTAAGCAGGGGACAAGCAGGGAGTGCATTAATGAACCACTCTGACCACTGCTCATGTTCCACTGAACCATTACATCTGTCAACAATCTCTTTACTTCCTTTTTTAGCACTGTCAAGAAACGGAAATAGCAAAAAACTTTGATCTGTTTTCTCCAAATCCCTCCCCCAACCCTCCCAGTGTCCGCTGGGAGTCGCCCAGCAGCCACAGTGGGACACTCTGTGTTTCTGTGTTCAGCCATTGGCAGACATTGATTTTTAATCTGTCAGAAACACATTGAGCTGATACACTCTCTGTGGGGCTCAAACACTGCACACACACACACACACACACACACACACACACACACACACACACACACACACACACACACACACACACACACACACACACACACACACACACACACACACACTAGGAGAGAGACCTAGTGTGACTCATTTACAGTGAGTCGCACCACAGCTCAATGTAGATTCCATCATCATCATCATCCTCATCATCCAGTTCATTCAGATAGGGGGGAGGATGGGCGATGGTCGGAGCATGGGTGGATATACATACAATCAAGAGTCCTCTGTTTTAGTCTTGGACCACAGTGTGTGTTTACAGGCTCAGCCTACCTGGAGGCGTCAAAGCTGTCGTAGGACCCCACAGTGTAGTGTCTGAAGAGCTTGCGTCTGTCGCTGCGGTCCGCTCTGGAATCTGACAAAATAAAACAGATCACATGACTGGTCCCGAAAAACACATGTTACTACATTACAGTGTCTGCACCCCTCATTAACATGTAATCAAGAATACAGACAGATGTAAATATATCCAATCATTATACTAAGAAATGCAGGGATACAGTTTTACTGTGACACGTGTGGTTAAACCAACACTCTCAGGGATGGATTTGAATGTCATTGCTAACCCTGATGTCAATGCCCTATGATGTACAGTGATGAGGGTTAGGATTAGGATTAGGCCTAACCCTAACCCTAATCCTGATGTCAATGCCCTATGATATACAGTGATGAGGGTTAGGATTAGGGTTAGGGCTAACCCTAACCCTAATCCTGATGTCAATGCCCTATGATATACAGTGATTAGGGTTAGGCCTAACCCTAACCCTAATCCTGATGTCAATGCCCTATGATATACAGTGATGAGAGTTAGGGTTAGGGTTAGGGCTAACCCTAACCCTAACCCTAATCCTGATGTCAATGCCCTATGATATACAGTGATTAGGGTTAGGCCTAACCCTAACCCTAATCCTGATGTCAATGCCCTATGATATACAGTGATTAGGGTTAGGCCTAACATTAACCCTAACCCTAATCCTGATGTCAATGCCCTATGATATACAGTGATTAGGGTTGGGATTAGGGTTAGGCCTAACCCTAACCCTAATCCTGATGTCAATGCCCTATGATATACAGTGATGAAGTACGCAGTACTGGACTCATCATATTGGTACAACTGTAGACCTGTAGGTGGAAAAAAGTATTTTCTGTTATTTCTATTGTTGATATTGTCATCAGTAATATGATGTTTGTCTTGACACCAGGAAGAATACTTGTTACTGCAGTAATAACTAATGGGGAACCTTAATAAATCATAATAGACAGTAGGCCCTCCCAACATTAGGGTTTGTTGCCCAGGTACCTCAAAGAAGCCCTATCAAACTGTCCGTAGCCAACGCCAAGCCCCACCCCCTGTCCGTAGCCAACACCAAGCCCCGCCCCCTGTCTGTAGCCAAAGCCAAGCCCCGCCCCCTGTCTGTAGCCAAAGCCAAGCCACGCCCCCTGTCGGTAGCCAAAGCCAAGCCCCGCCCCCTGTCTGTAGCCAAAGCCAAGCCACGCCCCCCCTGTCTGTAGCCAAAGCCAAGCCCCCCCTGTCTGTAGCCGAAGCCAGGCCACGCCCCCTGTCTGTAGCCAATGCCAGGCCATGCCCCCCTCACACAACAGGAGGCTATAGAGATGCAGTATTGCTTATGTATTGAATAGGAAGGTATTTTAAGTCAATGATGTCTAGATCTACACTAGGGCTTCACCGATCACAAAGACTGTATATATATATATATATATAATATACTACATATATATATATATATATATATATTAATGTATATTCATATATATTCATATATTAATATATTATTATTAATGTGGTGATGTTGGGCCAGAGCACATTCAATCCAACTTGGAGAAGTGTAACGATAAGTTAGCTGTGGCAAACCACTGGAATTTCCTTATGGCCTCTCTCCTTACAACCTTTCACTTCTCAGTTCATTGATCTAGCAGGAAGTGGTTTCTAAAAAATCAGAATTAAAGGAATGGCTGTCAGATGGAAAGATTAGAAGCATGCGCACTTGCACACACCACATGAATAGACGCACACGCATACTCTAAAGCTGCTAGAGTGAGCTTTCTCTCCCACTCTGCCCTGCTCTCAGCTGTCTCCCTTCCCTCCCCCATATCCCTCTGTCCTCCCTCTCCCTCTCTTCAACACTCTCACACCAGCTGCCAAGACTTTATGGAAACTTCATCTCCTTTGGTCTGGCCCAGGCAGGAACATCTAGCAGAACATCTAGTAGAACATCAGAACATCTAGCAGAACATCTAGTAGAACATCTAGTAGAACATCTAAAACATCTAGTAGAACATCAGAACATCTAGTAAAAGATCAGTACATCTAGTAGAACGTCTAGTAGAACATCAGAACATCTAGTAGAACATCTAGTAGAACATCTAGAACATCTAGTAGAACATCAGAACATCTCGTAGAACATCTAGTAGAACATCTAGTAGAACATCAGAACATCTAGTAGAACATCAAAACATCTAGCAGTACATTTAGTAGAATGTCTAGTAGAACATCAGAACATCTAGTAGAACATCTAGTAGAACATCAGAACGTCTAGTAGAACATCAGAAAATCTAGTAGAACATCAGAACATCTAGCAGAACATCTAGTAGAACATATAGTAGAACATCTAGTAGAACATCTAGTAGAACATCTAAAACATCTAGTAGAACATCAGAACATCTCATAGAACATCTAGTAGAACATCTAGTAGAACATCAGAACATCTAGTAGAACATCTAGTAGAACATCAGAACGTCTAGTAGAACATCAGAACATCTAGTAGAACATCAGAACATCTAGTAGAACATCTAGTAGAACATCTAGTAGAACATCTAGAACATCTAGTAGAACATCAGAACATCTCGTAGAACATCTAGTAGAACATCTAGTAGAACATCAGAACATCTCGTAGAACATCTAGTAGAACATCTAGTAGAACATCAGAACATCTAGTAGAACATCAAAACATCTAGCAGTACATTTAGTAGAATGTCTAGTAGAACATCAGAACATCTAGTAGAACATCTAGTAGAACATCAGCACGTCTAGTAGAACATCAGAAAATCGAGTAGAACATCAGAACATCTAGCAGAACATCTAGTAGAACATATAGTAGAACATCTAGTAGAACATCTAGTAGAACATCAGAACATCTAGTAGAACATCTAGTAGAACATCTAGCAGAACATCTAGTAGAACATCAGAACATCTAGCAGAACATCTAGTAGAACATCAGAACATCTAGCAGAACATTTAGTAGAACATCTAGCAGAACATCTAGTAGAACATCTAGTAGAACATCTAGCAGAACATCTAATAGAACATCAGAACATCTAGCAGAACATCAGAACATCTAGTAGAACATCTAGTAGAACATCTAGCAGAACATCAGAACATCTAGTAGAACATCAGAACATCTAGTAGAACATCTAGTAGAAAATCTAGCAGAACATCTAATAGAACATCTAGCAGAACATCAGAACATCTAGTAGAACATCTAGTAGAACATCTAGCAGAACATCAGAACATCTAGTAGAACATCTAGCAGAACATCTAGTAGAACATCTAGTAGAACATCAGAACATCTAGCAGAACATCAGAACATCTGGTAGAACATCTAGCAGAACATCTAGTATAACATCTAACAGAACATCAGAACATCTAGTAGAACATCTAGTAGAACATCTAGTAGAACATCTAGTAGAACATCTAGCAGAACATCTAATAGAACATTAGAACATCTAGTAGAACATCACAACATCTAGTAGAACATCTAGCAGAACATCAGAACATCTAGCAGAACATCTAGTAGAACATCTATTAGAACAACTAGCAGAACATCAGAACATCTAGTTGAACATCTAGCAGAACATCAGAACATCTAGCAGAACATCTAGTAGAACATCTAGTAGAACATCAGAACAGCTAATAGAACATCTAGTAGAACATCTAGTAGAACATCTAGCAGAACATCTAGTAGAACATCAGAACATCTAGTAGAACATCTAGTAGAACATCTAGTAGAACATCAGAACATCTAGTAGAACATCAAAACATCTAGCAGTACATCTAGTAGAATGTCTAGTAGAACATCAGAACATCTAGTAGAACATCTAGTAGAACATTAGAACGTCTAGTAGAACATCAGAACATCTAGTAGAACATCAGAACATCTAGTAGAACATCAAAACATCTAGCAGTACATCTAGTAGAATGTCTAGTAGAACATCAGAACGTCTAGTAGAACATCAGAACATCTAGTAGAACATCAGAACATCTAGCAGAACATCTAGTAGAACATCAGAACATCTAGTAGAACATCTAGAAGAACATCAGAACATCTAGCAGAACATTTAGTAGAACATCTAGCAGAACATCTAGTAGAACATCTAGCAGAACATCTAATAGAACATCAGAACATCTAGCAGAATATCAGAACATCTAGTAGAACATCTAGTAGAACATCTAGCAGAACATCAGAACATCTAGTAGAACATCTAGTAGAACATCTAATAGAACATCAGAACATCTAGTAGAACATCACAACATCTAGTAGAACATCTAGCAGAACATCTAGTAGAACATCTAGCAGAACATCAGAACATCTAGTAGAACATCTAGCAGAACATCTAGTAGAACATCAGAACAGCTAGTAGAACATCTAGCAGAACATCTAGTAGAACATCAGAACATCTAACAGAACATCTAGTAGAACATCAGAACATCTAGTAGAACATCTAGTAGAACACCAGAACATCTAGTAGAACATCACAACATCTAGTAGAACATCTAGCAGAACATCAGAACATCTAGTAGAACATCTAGTAGAACATCACAACATCTAGTAGAACATCTAGCAGAACATCCAATAGAACATCACAACATCTAGTAGAACATCTAGCAGAACATCTAGTAGAACATCTAGCAGAACATCTAGTAGAACATCTAGTAGAACATCTAGTAGAACATCTAGCAGAACATCAGATCATCTAGTAGAACATCTAGCAGAACATCTAGTAGAACATCAGAACATCTAGCAGAACATCAGAACATCTAGTAGAACCTCTAGTAGAACATCTAGTAGAACATCTAGTAGAACATCAGAACATCTAGTAGAACATCTACTAGAACATCTAGCAGAACATCAGAACATTTAGTAGAACATCTAGTAGAACATCAGAACATCTAGTAGAACATCTAGCAGAACATCTAGTAGAACATCAGAACATCTAGTAGAACATCTAGCAGAACATCTAGCAGAACATCTAGCAGAACATCAGAACATCTAGTAGAACATCTAGTAGAACATCTAGTAGAACATCTAGCAGAACATCTAATAGAACATCAGAACATCTAGAAGAACATCTAGTAGAACATCTAGCAGAACATCAGAACATCTAGTAGAACATCTAGCAGAACATCTAGTAGAACATCAGAACATCTAGCAGAACATCTAGTAGAACATCAGAACAGCTAGTAGAACATCTAGTAGAACATCTAGCAAAACATCAGAACATCTAGTAGAACATCTAGTAGAACATCAGAACATCTAGTATAACATCTAGCAGAACATCAGAACATCTAATAGAACATCTAGTAAAACATCAGAACATCTAGCAGAACATCTAGTAGAACATCTAGTAGAACATCTAGAACATCTAGCAGAACATCACAACATCTAGTAGAACATCTAGTAGAACATCTAGCAGAACATCTACTAGAACATCACAACATCTAGTAGAACATCTAGCAGAACATCTAATAGAACATCACAACATCTAGTAGAACATCACAACATCTAGTAGAACATCTAGTAGAACATCTAGCAGAACATCAGAACATCTAGTAGAACATCTAGTAGAACATCTAGTAGAACATCTAGCAGAACATCTAGTAGAACATCAGAACATCTAGAAGAACATCTAGTAGAACATCTAGCAGAACATCAGAACATCTAGTAGAACATCTAGCAGAACATCTAGTAGAACATCAGAACATCTAGCAGAACATCTAGTAGAACATCAGAACAGCTAGTAGAACATCTAGTAGAACATCTAGCAAAACATCAGAACATCTAGTAGAACATCTAGTAGAACATCAGAACATCTAGTATAACATCTAGCAGAACATCAGAACATCTAATAGAACATCTAGTAGAACATCAGAACATCTAGCAGAACATCTAGTAGAACATCTAGTAGAACATCTAGTAGAACATCTAGCAGAACATCACAACATCTAGTAGAACATCTAGTAGAACATCTAGCAGAACATCTAGTAGAACATCACAACATCTAGTAGAACATCTAGCAGAACATCTAATAGAACATCACAACATCTAGTAGAACATCTAGCAGAACATCTAGTAGAACATCTAGTAGAACATCTAGTAGAACATCTAGCAGAACATCTAGTAGAACATCTAGCAGAACATCAGAACATCTAGTAGAACATCTAGTAGAACATATATTAGAACATCTAGCAGAGCATCAGAACATCTAGTAAAACATCTAGCAGAACGTCTAGTAGAACATCAGAACATCTAGCAGAACATCTATCAGAACATCAGAACATCTAGTAGAACATCTAGTAGAACATCAGAACATCTAGTAGAACATCTAGCAGAACATCAGAACATTTAGTAGAACATCTAGCAGAACATCAGAACATTTAGTAGAACATCTAGTAGAACATCAGAACATCTAGTAGAACATCTATCAGAACATCTAGTAGAACATCAGAACATCTAGTAGAACATCTAGCGGAACATCTAGCAGAACATCAGAACATCTAGTAGAACATCTAGTAGAACATCTAGTAGAACATCTAGCAGAACATCTAGCAAAACATCAGAACATCTAGTAGAACATCAGAACATCTAGTATAACATCTAGCAGAACATCAGAACATCTAATAGAACATCTAGTAGAACATCAGAACATCTAGCAGAACATCTAGTAGAACATCTAGTAGAACATCTAGCAGAACATCACAACATCTAGTATAACATCTAGCAGAACATCTAGTAGAACATCACAACATCTAGTAGAACATCTAGCAGAACATCTAATAGAACATCACAACATCTAGTAGAACATCACAACATCTAGTAGAACATCTAGCAGAATATCTAGTAGAACATCTAGCAGAACATCAGAATATCTAGTAGAACATCTATTAGAACATCTAGCAGAACATCAGAACATCTAGTAAAACATTTAGTAGAACATCTAGCAGAACATCAGAACATTTAGTAGAACATCTAGTAGAACATCAGAACATCTAGTAGAACATCTAGCAGAACATCTAGTAGAACATCAGAACATCTAGTAGAACATCTAGCAGAACATCTAGCAGAACATCAGAACATCTAGTAGAACATCTAGCAGAACATCTAGCAGAACATCTAGCAGAACATCTAGTAGAACATCTAGCAGAACATCAGAACATCTAGTAGAACATCTAGTAGAATATCTAGCAGAACATCTAGTAGAACATCAGAACATCTAGAAGAACATCTAGTAGAACATCTAGCAGAACATCAGAACATCTAGTAGAACATCTAGCAGAACATCTAGTAGAACATCAGAACATCTAGCAGAACATCTAGTAGAACATCAGAACATCTAGCAGAACATCTAGCAGAACATCAGAACATCTAGTAGAACATCTAGTAGAACATCTAGTAGAACATCAGAACATCTAGTAGAACATCTAGCAGAACATCAGAACATTTAGTAGAACATCTAGTAGAACATCAGAACATCTAGTAGAACATCTAGTAGAACATCTAGCAGAACATCTAGTAGAACATCAGAACATCTAGTAGAACATCTAGCAGAACATCTAGCAGAACATCAGAACATCTAGTAGAACATCTAGCAGAACATCTAGTAGAACATCACAACATCTAGTAGAACATCTAGCAGAACATCTAGTAGAACATCAAGTAGAACATCTAGCAGAACATCTAGTAGAACATCTAGTAGAACATCTAGCAGAACATCTAGTAGAACATCAGAACATCTAGAAGAACATCTAGTAGAACATCTAGCAGAACATCAGAACATCTAGTAGAACATCTAGCAGAACATCTAGTAGAACATCAGAATATCTAGCAGAACATATAGTAGAACATCAGAACAGCTAGTAGAACATCTAGTAGAACATCTAGCAGAGCATCTAGAAGAACATCAGAACATCTAGTAGAACATCTAACAGAACATCAGAACATCTAGTAGAACATCTAGCAGAACATCTAGTAGATCATCACAACATCTAGCAGAACATCTAGTAGAACATCAGAACATCTAGTAGAACATCTAGTAGAATATCTTGTAGAACATCTAGCAGAACATCATAACATATAGTAGAACATCTAGTAGAACATCAGAACATCTAGTAGAACATCTCATAGAACATCAGAACATCTAGCAGAACATCTAGTAGAACATCAGAACATCTAGTAGCACATCTAGTAGAACATCTAGCAGAACATCTAGTAGAACATCAGAACATCTAGTAGCACATCTAGTAGAACATCTAGCAGAACATCAGAACATCTAGTAGAACATCTAGTAGAACATCTAGTAGAACATCTAGCAGAACATCTAGTAGAACATCTAGTAGAACATCAGAACATCTAGTAGAACATCTAGCAGAACATCTACTGAAAGTCCAGCCACACCGATGGGCAGGATGCATCGTGCAGACAGACAGACAGACAGACAGACAGACAGACAGACAAATATGGTGTGAAGAATCAGGGTAATGCAAAAAAGACAAAAGAGAGAGAGGGTTTGCAAGGAGAAGAGAGACTACTACATCACCAGAAAGCCCACTCCATAGCAACTGTTGTCCGACTGTGGCTAGTTGCTATGGTTGCTATGGTCACAGATCAATAGGGAAGGTGGATGTGTGGCAGCTTGAAAGGCTGCCTTCCTTGTGTGTGTGTGTGTGTGTGTGTGTGTGTGTGTGTGTGTGTGTGTGTGTGTGTGTGTGTGTGTGTGCACGTGCGTGCATGCGTGCATGTTTGCGTGTGTGTGCAAAACTAATAAAATGTATTGCCAATGCCAATAAATATTTTTGACTAAGCTTCAAGAAGCTTTCATGTGGTTTACATTTCAGTTAACACACCAGCATGGAGATGAGTTAAAAACACAAAACAAAAACTATGCATTGAGTTAATGTGTTAGTGTCTGTGTGTCCAAAGACCGATCTATTGGGAGGTGTGT
The DNA here is from genome assembly GCF_964030765.1 of Micromesistius poutassou. Classification (NCBI taxonomy): domain Eukaryota; kingdom Metazoa; phylum Chordata; class Actinopteri; order Gadiformes; family Gadidae; genus Micromesistius; species Micromesistius poutassou. Next base: position 6,933,172 of record NC_140282.1, read on the forward strand.
GTGTGTGTGGTTTTTTGATAAGGGCTTGTTGCGTCAACATTTGCGGAAGCACTTGAATCCGTCTGATTGTGAACCGGTTCAAAGTGAAACCATTTCCCAGCGCGTTGTTACGTTGACATACTGCTGGTTCCCTTTGTCAACAGGGGGACAAAAATGGCTTCTAATGTTTAGCGGTGTCATTTACTACAGCAGCTATGGGTAAAAAACAAGAGTAGTAAAGAGAGAGAGAGCATGAAAGAGCAGAAGAGAGCAAGATAAACTAAACAACCCAAAGCTGCCTTCTCTCTCTCTCCCTCCTCCCTTCTTTCTCTCCCTCCCTCCCTCCCTCCCTTCTCTCTTCCTCCCTACTCCCTTTCTCTGTGCTCCCTCCTCCCTTCTCTCTCTCTCTCTCTGCTCCCTCCATTCTCTCTCTCCCTCCTCCCTTCTCTCTGCTCCCTCCTCCCTCTCTGCTCCCTCCATTCTCTCTCTCTCCCTCCTCCCTTCTCTCTCTGCTCCCTCCCTTCCCCCCTTCTCTCTCTGCTCCCTCCTCCCTTCTCTCTCTCTCCCTCCCTCCCTTCTCTCTCTGCTCCCTCCCTCCCTCTGTTTCTCCGCCATTCAGTAGTTCTGCATTTCACGTACTGTCACTGTCATCTGATTGACAGGCAAGATGGATTCCCAGAACCAATCAGGAAAGAGATGCCCTGATACCCAAGAGCAGTCTAAAATCTAAATTGGTTCGACTGTTGATGACGACTGTAGGCTGCTCAAAGAGACACATCTGACCAGGGTGATCGCAACACGCCCTGATGGGGAAAGGGTCTGAAAGAGCATCAGGGTGGAGGTCATGTCCACTAGAGGAGAGGAGGACAAGGCATCAGGGTGGAGGTCATGTCCACTAGAGGAGAGGAGGACAAGGCATCAGAGTGGAGGTCATATCCACTAGAGGAGAGGAGGAGGTCAGTATGGGGGCCATGTCCACTAGAGGAGAGGAGGACAAGGCATCAGGGTGGAGGTCATGTCCACTAGAGGAGAGGAGGAGGTCAGTATGGAGGTAATGTCCACTAGAGGAGAGGAGGAGGTCAGTATGGGGGTCATGTCCACTAGAGGTTAGGAGAACGTAGGGGCCATTTGACATTGACCTATTCTATATATACAATAGTATATATAGACTAGTATAAATATATACAATAATATATACAAAGTCAATTCCATTGGGTTATCAATATACATGCCAGAGACTATAATTAATTAAATCAAATACCAAAGATTGCTGGGATTCCATTTCTTTATTAGAACCTTCCAGCCATTGAATAATAATGCCTGGAGTAATAGGCTTAACAAACAAAACGACAGAAGTCAAACCATCAAGTAGTTGGACTTAGTAAAGTAGTTGGATGTAGTAAAAACATCCCTTTTTCATTAACATACCCATCCCCTGAAGAGGATGTGCCAATGTGCTCCATAATTCCCCAATGACCACTCAAAAGTTAAAATGTTTGGGATTACAGGGAGAGAGAGAGATAGAGAGACAGAGACAGAGACAGAGACAGAGAGACATAAGCCATTTCTCAATACCAAGTACGCAGACTACGTTCTCGCGGACTTGGAAGTATGTACTTGGCAAGTCCGGACTTTCAAGTACAGACTTCCGAGAACGCGAGTACGCACCTGCAATTGGAACAGCAGTGGACTCGATGATGCATTCTGGGATATTTAACGGTCCCAAGTCCACACGAGTCACCTCCGATGCATCCTCGGTAGAACGGCCTCATCGAGAACGCATCGAGAACACTTCCGGGTTTTACGACAGTACTCGCGTACTTGGAATTGAAACAGTGCTTGGGCTACCACTGATGACGTTTATCGAGAACGCAAGTACACGAGAACACACGAGAACGCGAATTGAGAAACGGCTAGAGAGAGAGAGCGAGAGACCCCCTATAATAATTGTATCCACGGCCTCGGGAGCGCGCATGTATTCAGTGCAGGTTGAAGTACACACTACGCTTCGATTTCACCAAAGGCTGAATTAAAGGTACATGTTTTTCTAAATGTTGCTCATCAAAGTGGTTGTAAAGTAGTAACTTCGGGCACATCTGTCAAAATAAAAGTTTTTTTCTTCTGACGTGTTTACGATCTTTATTCATTCATTGCGCCGATGCCGAACTGACGGGGATATTCTCTGATATTATGAATCTCAAAGACTGTGTCGAGTTCTCTGACTCTCTGGTACTTCCACAACAAGTAAAGACTCGTAGTGGAAGGAATTGGGGAAAGGACCTTTGGCTTTGACTCTCTGAAGTCCAGATTGAACCGCGACATGGAGGAGAAAGAGATGTTGCCGTATGCGGACTCCCGCCGGAGGAGTGTGGCCTGTCCCGAACAATCTTGAGTGCTTGTGTTGTGGATAATATAATTTATTTTCTACAAACTGCTTCCCCACTGTGTTAAGCCAAATAAAAAATAGCTTCTGTGGTCTTTACCACGCTACTTGATCAATAAAAGAGAGAGGAAATGGTGACGTTACCGCCAAGCTACTGAGAATCGTAGTTAGTTACTAGCTACTGCCCAACACACATACTCCTCTCAGACCAACCAATCATGTCTTGGTTAGGAGGGGGATGGGGAGGAGGAGGGGCCTGGCGAGGGGAGGCCATACTGTGCTCCCATTGGGCAGCAGGTCTCCCTGCAGACAGACCCTGGGTCAGTTGGATCTGGCGAGGCGTGATAAACGCCCCCCATGCCAAGGGCCCGGGGTCAGGCTTTAAGAAGAGCCACCGAAGGCTGGGCGTCCGGCCACAGAGAGAGAGAGAGAGAGAGAGAGAGAGAGAGAGAGAGAGAGAGGGGAGAGAGGGAGAGAGAGAGAGAGAGAGAGAGAGAGAGAGAGAGAGAGAGAGAGAAAGAGAGAGAAAGAGAGAGGGAGAGGGAGAGGGAGAGAGAGAGAGAGAGGGGAGAGAGGGAGAGGGAGAGAGAGAGAAAGAGAGAGAAAGAGAGAGAGGGAGGGAGAGGGAGAGGGAGAGAGAGGGAGAGGGGGAGAAAGAGAGAGAGGTAGAGAGAGATGGAGGGCCTTGGTGTGTGTGAAGAATTAGTGCACTGGACAGGATGAACGACCAAGAGATATTCAGAAGTAGTTCAGTATATATTTCAGTTCAGTATATATTTTAGTTCAGTATATATATATATATATATATATATATATATATATATATATATATATATAGAACGCACATTAGCCACTCGTACAGGGCATGCATGTATACTGAATATAGGTCGAGTCATTCGGGATATACATTTATGCACAAGCATGCAAATGCATGTATGCATATTTGATTCCTTTCAAGCTTTTTCACACACCATACTGCAAGCTCTCTCTCTCACGTGCAGAACAGCGAGAGAGAGGGAATCATCATGGGCCCTTTTGATTTCCCTCTGTGCTGTCAACCAGCTGGATTCCTATACAAACAGCATCAAACTAGGGCTCCCTCTAGTGGTCAGATAGGAGCAGCACGGCGGAGGACAGAGGTCCAGGTGGCCAAAGGTGGTCTGATGCTCTGAAACATGAGGCTGTTGATCTGTTCCCACTGATGAGAGCCTGCTATGGTGCTATATTATTGAGCTAGCTCCTTTGTAAAGTGCTATGAATAGACTTGTGTTTGAAGGGTGCTACATAAATAAACTAGCCTTCCTGCTGCAGCATGTAGTCTACATTGCCATCTTAAACTCCTGCTGTGTCAAATATAGAAACCAACCAATCACAGCTTTAGTGTTGTGGCTCTAAAAAAACAGCAGTCACTATTACCCTGCAGCTACCACCTGTGGTTCTCACTGTAGAGGGACGGCTAGGGTGAGGGTTAGCATGTGTGAGGGTTAGGGTGTGTGAGGGTTAGGGTTTGCTGAACACTTACAGCTGCGCTCGTCGCTGGCTTTGGACGGGATCTCCTCCAGGCAGTCAGCGGGGAACCAGCCAACCTGGCCGCGAGCACCACCCTCCCAGAAGCCGCCCTCTCCGATGCTCAGGACTGGGGAACATGGAGATGACGGTTCACAGCATAGTATGGATATGGTAATAGTGATTAGAAAATGTAAATGGTATTAAAACATAAACAGAAATAGCAGCAGTAATAGTCATTGTATTAGTAGAAGAAGTATTAATAGGAATAATAATCGCAATATAATTACTTGAACATGAATGACATGTATGATTTATAAGGTACTTGAATTAGAATGATGATCTGGCCTATGTTAGTCACAATATTGTTTTGTTGAATCTGTGATGATTGAGCTCTTTGTTGTTGTTTTTTTGTCAGAGGAAAATAATATCTTCTATTCCATCTTTTTCTTTATATGAACCAGAAAAGAGGGGAGAGGTGGCAGCTCGTGTTAATACAGTGATATTGGTTACAGACGCTGTTGAAGGCGATGTCTGAGCAGACCTCGCTGTCACATTAAGAATGTACACACCAACCAGGCTAAACCACTGTCCTGTACTGACACCTCCCAGACAGAGGACGCCGCTGGTCTGGGGACTTTATCCACCATCAGGTAGAAATAACACAGAACTCGCTGGCCTCCAGCTCACCTTTGACCCTGTGGTTCTTGTAGAGGCTGACCTCTCACCTTTGACCCTGTGGTTCTTGTAGAGGCTGACCTCTCACCTTTGACCCTGTGGTTCTTGTAGAGGCTGACCTCTCACCTTTGACCCTGTGGTTCTTGTAGAGGCTGACCTCTCACCTTTGACCCTGTGGTTCTTGTAGAGGCTGACCTCTCACCTTTGACCCTGTCGTTCTTGTAGAGGCTGACCTCTCACCTTTGACCCTGTCGTTCTTGTACAGGCTGATCTCGCCCTCCGCCTGGGGGGAGTACGGTCGGACCACCACAAAGTTCCTCCCGGGCACCGCGCTGTACAGCTTCCTCCTGCCACCTCCCCCCTCGCCTGGAGCCACCGGGCTGAGGAGGATACAGGAGGGGGAGGTCAGGAGACAGGAGGAGGAGACAGGAGAGAGGAGGAGGATACAGGAGGGGGAGGTCAGGAGACAGGAGGAGGAGACAGGAGAGAGGAGGAGGAGACAGGAGGGGGAGGTCAGGAGACAGGAGGAGGACACAGGAGACAGGAGGAGGAGACAAGAGACATGAGGAGGAGACAGGAGACAGGAGGAGGAGACAGGAGGAGGAGGACATGGAGAAATGGACAGAATACTGTAAAGACACAGTATACAGTACACAGTATAATGTGTACTGTATACATACATTTTACATTTAGGTGATTTTGCTGGCGCTTTTATCCACAGCGACTTACAACCGTTCATTCACACATTCTCCCCCTGAAGGAGGAGTGGACCTCTCAGGGAGACAGCCAGCCGGTCAGGAGCAGTCAGGGGGAGGCGTCTCGCTCAGGGACACCTCCACACTCCGCTAGGAGGAGCCGGGGATCCAACCCAATGACGGTGGGGTATGGCGTGGTACCCCCCTGGTACCCCCTGGGGGGTACTAGGGGGTACCAGGGGGGGGGACCAGGGGGTACCAGGGAGTACCAGGGGATAGTAGTAGGGGTTAGTGTGCTAGTACCCCTGATACCCCCCCTGGTACCCCCCCCCAGTACCCCCTGGTCCCCCCTAGTGCCCCCTGGTCCCCCCCTAGTACCCCCTAGTGCCCCCTGGTACCCCCTGGTCATCCCCTAGTACCCCCTAGTGCCCCCTAGTGCCCTCTAGTACCCCCTAGTGCCCCCTGGTACCCCCTAGGGCCCCCTAGTGCCCCCTGCTACCCCCTGGTACCCCCCTGGTCCCCCCTAGTGCCCCCTGGTCCCCCCCTAGTACCCCCTAGTGCCCCCTGGTACCCCCTGGTCATCCCCTAGTACCCCCTAGTGCCCCCTAGTGCCCTCTAGTACCCCCTAGGGCCCCCTAGTGCCCCCTGCTACCCCCTGGTACCCCCCTGGTACCCCCTAGTGCCCCCTGGTACCCCCCCTGCTACCCCCTGGTATCCCCTGGTACCCCTGGTGGAGCGGTGAGCTCTCCAGCCAGACAAGAAGCAGCGTGTTGCCAGGGGGAGGAGACTGAACGCAGGTGAGCCGACTCTATGGAACGACGAGCCGTCCTACGGTGATCGGCTGAGGATGGACTCCCTCCTTTAGATTAACATCAACTCAATGTATAACTCCCAGATTCATGACACCTGTCATTTAACGATTTAGTACAGAACATGTGTAACATAATGTACCTTGAACTCAGACGTCATCATAGTGAGGCATTAAAAATGGATTTTATATTAACTTGTCTGACTTCAGCAGAGCAGACACGTTCTTAATGGTTTGATCGAGCTACGTACATTGTTTCGCATTTTGGGATCGCTCCTTTTTTGCACGCATTTCCAAACAAGCGACTTGTTATTCAGAGGAGTGGCCGACTTCTTACCACAAACTTTTTTTGGTGCAATTTCTCAGGTGAATTAGATGTGCTAATTAGACAGTGTTGATTATTACCAGCTGTGTATAATTTGTGCTATTCATGGACCATCGCTTGGGACAAGGAGAGAGAGAGAGAGAGAGAGAGCGAGAGAGAGAAAGAGAGAGAGAGAGAGACACAGAGTGACGGTAGAGAGGGGGAGAAAGAGAGAGGGATGTGCTGAAGAACAGAGATGGTGGGGAGGTGTGAGGGGGTAAGAGGATGGAGGAGCAGGACAGGGAGACCCAGGAAGAGGAATAACAAGTGAAGAAGAAATAAGAGAGAGAGTGATGGCAGAGCAAGGGAGGGTGAGAGTGGGAGAAAAGAGAGGAGAGAGAAAGTGATTAAAAGGAGAAATAGGGTGAGGAAGAGAGAGGCGATGAGCAGATAGGAGAAGGGCAATAGGGAGAGAGTGATGCAGGCGGAGAGATGAGGGCTTTAAATACCTCTCAGGTGAACCATGTTCTGATAAGCCTCCTGATTGTTCCTGTTTCATTATGTTATAATAGAATACATTAACATGGGAAATGAATCAAATTGGTCTTTGCATTTCCATTAATAATGCCCCCTCTCAACTGCACCAGGTATAAGCTCTTGCTGCACAAAGATTCATTCTAAGTCCTGAACTAACCAGTTTTGAAGAGCAAAGAATTGGAATCTCATTCCACTGCTGACCGCTGAATGGATCAGACATTTTGATGCTGGTTGAAAGCTGCTTTACCGTATGTGTGTATATGTGATAATGTGTATATATGTGTGTGTTCCTGTGTGTGCATGCTAGTGTAAATGTGTGTCTATATAGTATGTATGTGTGTAAACGTGTGTCTATATGTTTGTGTGTGTATATGTGTGTATATGTTTGTGTATGTGTCTGTGTGTATGTTTGTGTATCTGTGTGTGTGTGTGTGTGTGTGTATATGTTTGTGTATGTGTGTGTATATGTGCATGTGTGTGTGTGTATATGTGTGTGACATCAGAGCGGGGGGGGGTTCTCATGTGTGTGGGAAGGCAGGGCAGGGGGGTGGGAGTGTTGTGTGTTAGTGTAAATGTGTGTGTGTGTACGTGTGTGTAAATGTGTCTAAATGTGTGTGACATCAGAGTGGGAGAACTGGGGGGAGTGTGTGGGAGGTAGGCTGGGGGAGGGGCGGTTGGACGGGAAAACAGAAACTGGAAATAATGAGGAATCTTGCATATAAAGCAAGGAAGTATTATGAATAATTCCATATATTTGTTTTATTTGGTGATGGTTTCCACCTGGAATGTGTCCGTTAGTACCGACACGATGACCCAGATCTCACTCAGTAAGATCTGGATGGTCGGTTCTAGAATACAGAGGATGAAGGGTATTTACAATGAGTGACTCTATCTGTTCTCACTCTAAGTCAGAGTTATAATGCAATGTTATAAAATGTACAGTTGCCCACCATGTCCACCAACCTTTCCCAGTTCCTTGAATTCATTCTCATTCATTCATTCTCTATTTATTGATACTGTGGAACGTCTACAGATCTCTCCTATCAACACATGAAAACAACGTGACACTAAATGTGTGATCATCTAATGGATATCATACCATATGGCATTAACCTATATATTTACGAGCAGAGATGAACGATGACCCTTTCTGAGGTCTGACTCTGGAAAATATTAAATCTATTGTTTGTTTTCCCATGTCCTCAGAGGAGGCAGAGCTCTCTGTAGCAGCCGGCAGTGCTGCCCACGCCTCTGTCCTCTCAGAAGTGTCAAACGCTGTGACTGCTGTAGTGTTTGGTAGCACTGAGGAGAACTGTCCTCCCTCTCTCTGACCCTTCCTTCATCTTCACCTTCCCATCTCTCCTCCCGCACTGCCTGCACCTCCTTTTCTTCCTCTGTTTTAATGTTCGTTTGGTTGGCCTTCACGGCCTTTGGCCACTCTCTTTCTTTCTCTTTCTTTCATGTCACTCTCCCTCTCTCTTACTTACTCTTTCACTTGTTTTCTCCATCATCTCTTTCTCACTGTCTGTTCTGAGATGGCCAACTGTATCTATCTGCATTTAACGTGTGCTCTCTCCTCTACTCTCTTATCCTTTTCTCTACTCCCATCTCCTTTCCTTCTACCTCTTCCCATTACAAGTATTCTCCTCTGCTGTCTTCTCCTCTCCTCCCCTCTCCTCTCTTCTCCTTCCACCATCCCATATCTCCTATTCTCTCCTCTCCTTCCAACACTTCTCCATTCCTTCTCCTCCCCTCCTCTACTCTCCTCTCTCCTCTCCTCGCTTCTCCTCTCTCCTCCCCTCTCCAGGACAGGGGGCAGATGTCAGAGTGCTGGTGGGTGAGGGTGGGTGAGGAGGGGCAGTGCAGCGAGCCACGGCCATATGTGTCCATGGTGTAATCTGGCAGAAGCGAGCGGGCCGCGTCCAGGGAGCTGCATCTCAATCAGGGCTGGCAACGACACAGCAGCCAGATAAACACCCATCCAGCGTCTAATCCTCCTCCAGCCAGGGGCCCGCCAGCACTCACCCGCTGCTCCCACAGACCCCACTGCTAGTGTGCACGCATGTACATAAAGACATGCATAAACACACTCTCTCGCTCTCCCTCTCTCTCTCTCTCTCTCTCTCTCCCTCTCCCTCTCCCTCTCTCTCTCTCTCTCTCTCACTCTCCCTCCCCCTCTCTCTCTCGCTCCATCTCTCTCTCTCTCTAAGCTCTTCACTGATGCATACATTTTGCTACGGCTTGCACGCCAACTCACACCCGATTCCCAGTCTCCAAGGGCAACCATGGCAACGGTTGCTGGGGCTACCGTAATGTTTTTGTTGATACATGCTCCACAAAAAGGGACCAATTAAAAGTGTTTGTGGGTCTGAACGCGGAAGCCGGGTTAGTAAAGATATTTACACTGAGACGACCAGGTCCGGTCAGCCTGGAACCTGAGAGGCCTGGAACCTGAGAGGCCTGGAACCTGAGGCAGAGGCTGAGGAGGCGACCGTGTTCAGGGGGTCATGTGACTGATGGGCACAGGTCCATTCTGGTTCATAGGGAACATGTTGAGTGTGAGCTGTGAGCATCTCCACACAGCAGGACAACATTGTATCTAACATTGTATGACGGATAGATGAGCGACGTTTGCTACAGTCCACTGGGTAGGCTGGTAAACTGATCTATCAGCACACATCTAGGTGGACAGGCCCACTTGTGATGTCAGAATGTAATTAAAACTAACACAACACATACGCACACACAAACAGACAAGCACACACACTTGCGTGCCTACGTGCACACACAAATGTGAGCACATGTGAGCAGACACACACACACACACACACACACACACACACACACACACAAACTAGGTGCTCTCACCTGGCCTGCCTCTGCAGGGGCGGGGCCCGGCGGGTGTCGTCCCCCAGCCGGCTGAGGGAGGGGGAGCGGTTCCGCCCCGCGCCCCCCCCCACGCCCCGCCCCGGGCCGTTGGGGCTCCCGGCAGCCATGTGCTGCAGCAGCTGGGGGGAGGGGCTGCGGCGCGGGGCGGGGCCGGCCGGCAGAAGGCCCCGCGGGGGGCCCTGGAGCGGGGACAGGGGGGCCGGCTGGTACTGGCTGACCGTCAGGTTGGTGTCGCTGTTGGAGCGCACCAGCACCCTGGGGGCCGACAAGCTGGAGGGGGAGGGGCCGTTGCCGCTGCTGTTGCCGGGGGTGGGGCCCCGACGGCGCTTGGAGTAGGCGGGCGCCTCGCGGAAAGGCACTGCGGGAGACAGAGGAGAGAAAGGCTTGGTCCAGGTACAGTCTCACCCCCAGGGGGCGCTAACCCTAACCCTAACCCTAACCCTGACCCTGACCCTGACCCTAACCCTGACCCTAACCATGACCCTGACCCTAACCCTGACCCTGAGCCTAACCCTGACCCTAACCCTGAGCCTAACCCTGACCCTAACCCTGAGCCTAACCCTGACCCTGACCCCACAGTCTGCTCCACCCAGTCTGCTCCACCCAGCCTGCTCCACCCAGCCTGCTCCACCCAGTCGGAGGCCCTCAGCCTGCAGGTTCGTAGAGCTCTGTGTTCTGCTGGGTTTATGTTCATCACAGTGGTTAACTTGTGCACTAGTACTATACTAGTAATACTAATAGTATTGGTGGTTACTTTCTGTATTGTTTAGTTTCAGTCTAGCTCTTTTCACTCTTTTCTGCTCACTTTCTCCTTACAGGATCGTGAAGAGAGAAACGGTCCATTTAGTAGAACACACATGGTAATACACCCTGACCCCGTTAGAACGAATACACGCCCAATCTCCTCCACCGCATCCCATCCAGTCAGGTCAAACTTTATTTATATCCTAGGAATCATATCGCACGACACAAAAAGAGCCTTGATGAGCCGATATAGAGAGGCCAGCAGTACCAGAACCAACCGACAGTAGGAGCTACGCCCAGCCTCCACCTCACCCTACACCTCACTCTTCACCTCACTCTCCACCTCACCCTACACCTCACCCTACACCTCACTCTACACCTCACTCCCCCCCTAACCCCCCCTGCTCACCAGAGGATGGGGGCTATCTAGAGCACACTGGACGCCTTTCACTGAGAACACTGATGCAAGCGTGCAAATGTGAAAAGCGTTGATTTGGGTTATCCTGTGTGTGTGTGTGTGTGTGTGTGCGTGTTTGTGTGTGGTGTGTGTGTTACCATCGTGGTGACGTAGCTCCCTGTGTATGTTAGCATCATGGTGACGTAGCTCTGTGTGTGTGTGTTAGCATCGTGGTGACGTAGCTCCCTGTGTGTGTTAGCATCATGGTGACGTAGCTCTGTGTGTGTGTGTTAGCATCGTGGTAACGTAGCTCCCTGTGTATGTTTGTATAGTGGTGACGTAGCGCCCTGTGTGTTTTAGCATCGTGGTGACGTAGCTCTCTGTGTGTTAGCATCGTGGTGACGTAGCTCCCTGTATGTGTGTTAGCATCGTGGTGACGTAGCTCCCTGTATGTGTGTTAGCATCGTGGTGACATAGCTCCCTGTGTGTTAGCATCGTCGTGACATAGCTCCCTGTGGGTGTGTTAGCATCATGGTGACGTAGCTCTCTGTGTGAGAGTGTTAGCATCGTGGTGACATAGCTCCCTGTGTGTTAGCATCGTGGTGACGTGGCTCTGTTTGTGTGTGTGTTAGCATCGTGGTGACGTAGCTCTGTGTGTGTGTTAGCATCGTGGTGACATAGCTCCCTGTGTGTGTGTTAGCATCATGGTGACGTAGCTCTCTGTGTGTGTGTTAGCATCGTGGTGACATAGCTCCCTGTGTGTGTTAGCATCATGGTGACGTAGCTTTCTGTGTGTGTGTTAGCATCGTGGTGACGTAGCTTCCTGTGTGTGTGTTAGCATCATGGTGACGTAGCTCTGTGTGTGTGTGTTAGCATCATGGTGGCATAGCTCCTAGGGGTGTGAATGGTTACAAAAAATTGTAAATGGTTACACAACCCCTTTTTATTCGTGTACACGGTTAACCGTTTTTTTTAGTTGTTTTTTTTAAGTGGACCGCAGTAGCGCTATACGACCAATGGACCACCACCTAAATTATTGTGCGTCTTAGTTCATGGATTCACCTCAGACGGTTGCGTGGTTCTTCCTCAAGCATTCGCATGCTGTGTCACCTCATGATTAGGCAGACTCTTGACCATGTGAAGGGTTCTAGCTAATATTATGTTGATTGCTTGGCAGATGCACTCCTACAGATGCCCCCCCATCATCGTTTTTAAAAGCCAAATGTACACCACACAGTGTACATTTCACTTGGTCTCCTTTCGCGTTTTTTTCAAAAAACCTCCACGCCGCACTTTCGCTGTTTCGTGTCAGCTGCCATCGCAAGTCCAAAGTGAAACTTACGTGTTACATGACGTAATGCCCGGTGGTCAGTTACCCAACATTTATCACGTGCATTTCTTAGCGCATTAACGTTGTCAAAGTGGAACATTTGTAGCTTTATTAATCTCTAAATAAATAGTACGTGTTTCGGTTTTCGTTTACTGATTTTTCCTAAACGGTTATGATTTACTAACCGGTTACACGTGTACCCGTTCACACCCCTAGTAGCTCCCTGTGTGTGTTAGCATCCTGGTGACGTAGCTCCCTGTGTATGTTTGTATCGTGGCGACGTAGCGCCCTGTGTGTTTTAGCATCGTGGTGACGTAGCTCTGTGTGTGTGTGTTAGCATCTTGGTGACGTAGCTCTCTGTGTGTGTGTTAGCATAGTGGTGACATAGCTCTCTGTGTGTGTGTGTGTTAGCATCGTGGTGACGTAGCTCTCTGTGTGAGAGTGTTAGCATCATGGTGACGTAGCTCCCTGTGTGTGTGTTAGCATTGTGGTGACGTAGCTCCCTGTGTTAGCATCGTGGTGACGTAGCTCTCTGTGTGAGTGTGTTAGCATCGTGGTGACGTATCTCCCTGTGTGTGTGTGTTAGCATCATGGTGACGTAGCTCTGTTTGTGAGTGTGTTAGCATCGTGGTGACGTAGCTCTCTGTGTGTTAGTATCATGGTGACGTAGCTCCCTGTGTGTGTGTGTTAGCATCGTGGTGACGTAGCTCTCTGTGTGTGTTATCATCGTGGTGACGTAGCTCTCTGTGTGAGTGTGTTAGCATTGTGGTGACGTAGCTCTCTGTGTGAGTGTGTTAGCATTGTGGTGACGTAGCTCTCTTTGTGTGTGTTAGCATTGTGGTGACGTAGCTCTGTGTGTGTGTGTGTGTGTGTGTTAGCATCGTGGTGACGTAGCTCTGTGTGTGTGTTAGCATCGTGGTGACGTAGCTCTGTGTGTGTGTGTGTTAGCATCGTGGTGACGTAGCTCTGTATGTGTGAGTGTGTTAGCATCGTGGTGACGTACCTCCCTGTGTGTTTGCATCGTGGTGACGTAGCTCTCTGTGTGTTAGCATCGTGGTGACGTAGCTCTGTGTGTGTGTGTTAGCATCGTGGTGACGTAGCTCTCTTTGTGTGTGTTAGCATCGTGGTGACGTAGCTCTGTTTGTGTGTGTGTTAGCATCGTGGTGACGTAGCTCTGTTTGTGTGTGTTAGCATCGTGGTGACGTAGCTGTTTGTATGTGTGTTAGCATCGTGGTGACGTAGCTCTCTGTGTGTGTGTTATCATCGTGGTGACGTAGCTCTCTGTTTGTGTGTGTTAGCATCGTGGTGACGTAGCTGTGTGTGTGTGTGTGTGTTAGCATCGTGGTGACGTAGCTGTGTGTGTGTGTGTGTTAGCATTGTGGTGACGTAGCTCTGTGTGTGTGTGTTAGCATCGTGGTGACGTAGCTCTCTTTGTGTGTGTTAGCATCGTGGTGACGTAGCTCTGTTTGTGTGTGTGTTAGCATCGTGGTGACGTAGCTGTTTGTGTGTGTGTTAGCATCGTGGTGACGTAGCTCTCTGTGTGTGTGTTAGCATCATGGTGACGTAGCTCTCTGTTTGTGTGTGTGTTAGCATCGTGGTGACGTAGCTGTGTGTGTGTTAGCATCGTGGTGACGTAGCTCCCTGTGTGTTAGCATTGTGGTGACGTAGCTCTGTTTGTGTGTGTGTTAGCATCGTGGTGACGTAGCTCTGTGTGTGTGTGTGTGTTAGCATCGTGGTGACGTAGCTCTGTGTGTGTGAGTGTGTTAGCATCGTGGTGACGTAGCTCCCTGTGTGTTAGCATTGTGGTGACGTAGCTCCCTGTGTGTTAGCATCGTGGTGACTTAGCTCATGCATAGCACATACACATCAACACACACAGATGTGGACCCATGCACCGTGAGGTGGAGGCAGGTTAGGACACTCAGCTGGTGCCATCAGGGGATAGGGTCATTAAAGGGTTTGTCCAGAGAGGTCAAAGGTCACTGTGAGTGTGAGAACATTAAGTAGGCTACGATGTGGCCTGGAATAGGCCTCCCTAGGGGGGACAGGATAGGTCAGTTAGGAGAGGAGCTTCAGGATGCTAGCTCACAGTATGCTGAATGATTATTATTTATAATGTTATTGTTTATGGAGATATTATGATATGCTGGGAGATATGAGATATACAGATAATGAGGCTTTACCTCCATCACTGCAACTCACATCACCACATTATTACATCATCACCACCACCACCATCACCACCATCACCACCACAACCACCACAACCACCATCACCACCACCACCACCACCACCACCACCACAACCACCACCACCACCACTACCACCATCACCACCACAACCATCATCACTACCATCATCATCGTCACTACGAGGGTCACTAGTGGGGTCAGGGTTAGGATTAGGGAGAGGAGAGAGGAGGGAGGAGGTAGTGGTTCAGGACGGTGTGTTCCTCTCCGCCTGATGCTAGTTCACAGTCTGTCTCCTAAAAACCCGCGAGTAAAACCCAAAAGAACAATTAATGCTCATAGTTGAGTATGAATGATGTTACCACTATCAGCCTGAGAAACGGACTACTGCTCCGTAACAGCTGAACTGTTCCAGAACTTCTCCGATGATAAACAAGAGCAGAATAATTAAGTCTTACCTTCCTTTTTTAAGGCATTGAGAAAAGACTTCATGTTCCCTGCTGGTTAATCCGCTCGGCGTCCCGTCACATTACATCAGATAAATGATATCATATCTATATATAACAGATATATTATATCAGATATCAGCCTGCATATCAGCGGACACATCAACGGCTTTCTTTATTCTGTTACTGAAACGCTCGAGCGACTGGACCCCGGCGGCGCGGAGCGCGGGAAGGGCTGCATCCCCGCGTGCACCGTGGCGCTCTAATGCTCACCTTCAGCGCGAGGACCAACGCACGGCCACGCCCCCTCCGCCCCTAGCCACGGCACGGCCACGCCCCCCCACCTCTAGCCTCTCCCCCTCTACACGCTGTCTGCGTTACACCGTAAAAGCCTTTCAAGATATGCAACATAAACCCTCACATTAAAGCCTACAGCTGAGGCGTCGTGAAGCATAACTCTCAGATCAATGTTCACCGTAAGGACTCAAGCGTTCCATCCTTAAGTGTTCATCTTAAGGACTCAAGCGTTTCATCCTTAAGTGTTCATCTTAAGGACTCAAGCGTTTCATCCTTAAGTGTTCATCTTAAGGACTCAAGCGTTTCATCTGTAAGTGTTCATTTTAAGGACTCAAGCGTTTCATCCTTAAGTGTTCATCTTAAGGGAGTAAAGCATTATATCTTCATTGCTCGGATTACAACGAGAAGAACTGTTCTATTCATTTCAGTTTTTTCTGGCTGACATTTCAGTAATTTCACTAAAAGCACATTCGAAAAAATGAACCTCTTTCAGATTTTCAGTGAGCTTTAATCGACCCTGGAACGTGTATATTATTGTTTATAATTATTGTCAATAATCATATTATTATTATTATTAACTATTAAATAATAATAATAATACTGTCCATGGTCTTGACACTAATACAGTTGTTTGTCTCAGTTTGTCTCTTGTTTGTTACAGACAGGGGCCCTCATGTCTCTGACAGTCAGGGGCCCTCATATCTCTGACAGACAGGGGCCCTCATGTCTCTGACAGACAGGGGCCCTCATGTCTCTGAAGTCAGGGGCCCTCATATCTCTGACAGACAGGGGCCCTCATGTCTCTGACAGACAGGGGCCCTCATGTCTCTGAAGTCAGGGGCCCTCATGTCTCGGACAGTGAATGGATGAATAATGAAGGGCGATGCAGCAGATGGTGACACACAGCATATGTTGTCATAAACTATGTAAAGCAGCTCTAGATCCCCTATAGGAGTTTCCATAAAGAACGGCCAGTAAGACTCCTTCCCTTAGCTTTGACAGCATAGCGTTGTTGCAATTGAGAAAGAAAATAACATCAATAATGAAAATATGAATGGTATTATTTTCCAAATATAGCGTACATAGTATTTTAATAAAGAAATACATTGCCAAAATAAATTTAAATTATAGCTGCTGCGCAGCAATGGGTCGGGTCCGGGCTAATTTTGGCAAATTCTGAGCAACAAACAGGAGAATAGGAAGACAGGACAGTTGACCTTATAATGTTCAATTTGCACCAGTTGAGGATTGAACCCACAACCTCTGGAACCAAAGACCATTGTCTATCGCACTGAGCTAATTGGCTAATTGGCAAGTGGCATTTCAACAGTGGCTTCACAAATTGAGTAAGCCATTCACTGTCGTGCAGTCAAAATTTCAGAAATTCAGTCATCTAAACAAAAATCTGATAATACATAAATTGCATCTTGACAGCATGGAAATGTTGGTGATTTGTTTTTAATGATAAGTGTTTTGCTTCATAAGAGAAAATATGATGTTTAAAAATTCCACTCTCACATTGGCTGCAGTTGTTCCCATGAGAGCAGAATTCAAAATGTTCTCAAAAATTCAGTTTTTGAGATAAAATTCTGATATTTGCCAAACTTCATCAACCATGACTCCAGAATATTCTCAATTTTTTTCAGGAAGATTGAAAATGTATTTATCAAGAATTTGATGGTATACGTTTACAGTACTGTTTACAGTCATACGTTTTCATGCACTGTAGGATCAATTTTTGCTTAATCAAAAATCCGAGAAACAAGTTTTGTTGAGGACGGTCTGGAGATGCTCTGTACCAAGTTTGGTGACAATTGAGCAAAAATTGTGGGAGGAGATGCATTTTAAAAGTTTTACAGTTATTGAAAAAAACAGAGTGATGGACTTCATAATTTGTAATGAGTTTAAGTGGAGTAAAGTTTCAGCAGTATTGAGGCTACATTGTGGTGAAGTTTCAACACTGTAGCATCTACCGTTGGTTTGGTAGGAATTTTTTAAGTTTTTAAATTTAAACGCTTATTGTGCCCCCCCTAGGAGGGGGGGGGCACATGTCCTTGGAGTTGAGTGAATCTGGCATGGGACTGGACCTTTGTGCAAAGTTTGGTGAGTTTTCACCCATGGGAAGTATGACTTCCTTGGAAGAAGAAGAAGAAGAAGAAGAAGAAGAAGAAGAAAGAATTCCTAGGAATACAATAGGTTCCCGGCAGCTTAGCTGCCCGGACCCTAAAAATGAAAAGACACTGAATAAAATGAATGAATTTGAGTCAGAAGTTTTAAGAGAAATTAACAACTATCTCCATTTCCAGACGTTCCAGTAATACTAGCAGTGAACAACACCACACAATGCATCTGAAATGAGTGGATCCTGTACCATTTGAAATGTCTGGCAGTGATTTACACTCTATCCATATACAGACAAAAGCAGAGCAATAAACAGCAACACACACACACACACACACACACACACACACACACACACACACACAAAATATAAATGAAACTGTCGAGAAACATTCACTGCATTTACATGCAAATATGACCATTTTACTTTATTGTAATTTTCATGTGTCTGGCAGTGATGTCGTCCACTACCCACAAATAGAAACCAATCTCTATTAAGTTCCATAATGAA
The DNA here is from genome assembly GCF_964030765.1 of Micromesistius poutassou. NCBI lineage: Eukaryota > Metazoa > Chordata > Actinopteri > Gadiformes > Gadidae > Micromesistius > Micromesistius poutassou. The sequence continues at coordinate 6,950,987 of NC_140282.1, forward strand.
ACCACAGGGACTGTTATCTCATTCCATTTATAGGAGGAACAATTATAGCTTCACCAGATTGGGGAGCATTCAAACAGGTAGGGCTGACATTTCAACCTTTACCGGTCATAAGTACCATATCTCACAACCAGTAACACACCCATTTCCAATATGGACGCTGACCTACTATTACTGTCACATTTTATGCCTCTTTGATAATGATTTATGCGGATATACGTATGCGAACGCTCAACAAAAAATAACCTGCAATGCTAAAACCAAGACACTCAGGTTGGGAATAGAGTCTTGGAAAGCATTTAATACCGCAGAGAAACATATGTGCAATACAAAGTGTATGGATTCTGAATATAGAGCCACTTTAGAACATCACATTATAGTCATATTCTACTGTTTCATTTCAATTGACTAAGTATTTCTCTAGAGCGGTTTAAACATAATTCTAACGTGATTCCAGGTCTGTGAATGTTTAATAATCAAGCATTCCTCCAGGACTCTGATAATGTCGTACAGAATGACAGAATGTTCACATGCCGTTGCTAAGATGCAGAACACTTTCACTTCTGTTTTAATTATGTGTTTGCGAGTGAGTATAAATGGGAGATAGAATGAATAGAATAGAGAGGAAAAAATAAAAAGAGAATCAAATCATACACAGACATGAACAGCGTGTCCATGCCCTTTGCCTTTTACTGTCTGGCTCTTCCTCCCAGATCCTCCATAACCAGAGAAGGAAGGCTGAACTGAATCAGTGGTTAGGGTTAGGCTCGGCTAGGCTACGCTCAATGAAACCCAGAATCCAACAACATGGGGCAGAGTGTGATCCTGTCAGAGATGCATTGGTCCTCTCACCTCAAGACTCCTGACCCTCCAGCCAAAGAATGCATTGTTTGAATGAACTGCATTTCCCAGCATGTCAAACCACATCAGGAAAAGTAGCTGGAGTTGCTTCTAGGCTGTGCTAATCAGAGCGAAACAATGATCAATGCTCAACTGAGAGTTGTGTGGAGTGCACGGAAACCACCATAATTCATCCATTCATCCACCCGTTTATCCAGGGTCATGGACAGCTTAGGGAATGCTATATATTGCCCCCCCTCCACACACACAAACACACACACACACACACACACTAAAGTATTGCAGTGCAGTTACTTAGATAATATACTTATCATATACTTTGTTAGGATCTTACTAACCCTATCTACCATAATACTTTCATATATTCTGGACCATAAATACTGATAGTGTGATGAGCCGATATGAGGCTCTTTATGAGGCCCATCTCATCGTCTTCTAACTACTAGACTTTCAACAGATTCTGCAAAAAATGTTATGAAATTAAGGTTGGAAGACTTGAATGGGATGGAAATGTATCCAGAAACCAATTGTCTGCATTTCATTACAGCGCTCCCTAGTGGCTGAATGACACAGAGCTCTGTGTTCACCCTTGGAGGCCGGTGGCGTCACGGGGACAGGAGCCAGCAGTCCAAAGCGTCTCTAGAATGGGGCCGTGATTCTTGGCATATTTGCAGAAGTGAAAGAGGCCAGCCTTGGAGCACTCAGTTCTTCTCATGGAATCTGCCTCTCCAAATTATTAAAAAGTTACAAACAGCAAACTTGGTGAAATTGGTGAAATTGTGTTGATTTAGACCATCCACTATCAAGTATGCCAAATATTACATTTTTACTGCAAACCTCTTTTGGGAATCTTGGATAACTTTTGTACACAAAGACTTGTTTTAAAAGGAGTGTCTAAATATAGCCCATCCAACACCTCACATTGACACGTCTTCTGGTGTACAACAGCAGAACTGTTACATAATTAGAGAAGGCAGGGAGACAAAGGAAAGAGAGAGAGAGAGAGAGAGAGAGAGAGAGAGAGAGAGAGAGAGAGAGAGAGAGAGAGAGAGAGATGTATAAACACACATGGCTGATGTTGCTCTGGGCTCCACAGATCATCCTGCTGTCAGCAGCACAACACAACAGTTTGAAGGGAATGGGGTAAGTAAGGTTGTCTTCATGTTATGTTGAGGTGTGTGTGTGTGTGTGTGTGTGTGTGTCTCTCTCTCTCTGCTCTGCTGTACTGAACCATGGTGGTTAAGGTAGAGGGTTAGGGTTGAGGGGTTAGAGTGAGGGGTTAGAGTGAGGGATAAGAGTGAGGGGTTAGAGTGAGGGGTAAGAGTGAGGGGTTAGAGTGAGGGGTTAGAGTGAGGGGTTAGAGTGAGGGGTAAGAGTGAGGGGTTAGAGTGAGGGGTAAGAGTGAGGGGTTAGAGTGAGGGGTAAGAGTGAGGGGTTAGAGTGAGGGGTAAGAGGGGTTACTACGCTACGTAGCGTTACGCACGCAGGCTGTGGTGCCAATGGCGGGAGGCCAGGTGTGGAGAGAGAAAGGAGGAAGAGAGGAGGGAGAGAGGAGGGGGAGAGGAGGGAGAGAGGAGGGAGAGAGGATGGGGAGAGGAGGGTCAAATGTCGACCGTGGGTACGTGACAGAGAGGACATAATCCCACAATTCCGTTTGATTTGTCCCGTGTGAGCACGTGCGGAGCTGCCAGTCAACGAGGTCGTCGAGGGGAACGACGGCAGTGGAGGCGGGATTACATTTTACAGATGAGATTAGATTAGATAAGATTTCTTTATCTCCTCATTTAGTTCTCCGTCCAGACCTCCGTACCTCGTCTCTCTGATGAGCTTATATGTTTTGTTCTTCTCATCTCGTCAAAGGCTTATCCACGACACGGATATCAACTCTGTTACTCCCTCTCCCTCTCTCTCCCTCCCTTTCTCTCTCTCTCACTCCCTCTCCCTCCCTCTCTCTCTCCTTCTCTCCCTCTCTCTCTCTCCCTCTCTCTCTCCTTCTCTCCCTCTCTCTCTCCTTCTCTCTCTACCTCTCTCTCTCCCTCTGATGATCATATATTTATATATAATTTATACATAATCCATATATATATATATATATATATATATATATATATATGGATTATGTATAAATTATATATCTATATAAACATATGATCATCACCAACTGATCAATCAAAGCACCAACTAAATGACAGCTAATAGCTGGGGTGTTCCTCAGAGCCCACAGCCATGATGAACTAGGACCCATCCCATTACACTGGTTCCTCCTCTCAGCACCGGGCACTACAGGAAGGCGAGCGTGGCTCTGGTCAACAGAAGAGGAGGTACTCACCTACGTCTGTCTGTTTGTGGTTCTTCACGAGCTCAGCCAGCTCAAAGTTCCCAGCGATGATGGCCACCTAGTGGAGGGGAGGAGAGACGAGAGAGACCAAGGGGAGACGGGAGAAAAGAGAGAGACCATAACGTCAGCTTTTTATCATCAGTATTACCAAATGGTAAGTGGTCCTCAGTTATATAGCGCTTTTATCGAAAGCGCTTTACAGTGTTGACTGGCATTCACCCATTCATGCACACCGACAGCGGCGTCAACCACGCAGGGCGACACTCAGCCAGGAGGAGCCGGGGATTGAACCAGCAACCTTGCGGTTACCAGCCAACACGCTCTACATCCTGAGCTAATGCCGCCCCTATTACCATAGTGAAACCCCACAGATATCAGCAACTTAAATCATTTAAATCTCTGTGCTTGATATAGCATAACTCAGACGATTTGCACGTATGACCTCAAACGTTCAATTGACTGTTCAAATGACTTTCAGGTCCTTATTGTATTGATAGGGTTAGGGTTAGGGTTAGCCCTATATAACATTAGCCCTAACCCTTCCCCGTTGGTTAGAGTTAGCCCTAGGGTTAGGGTTAGCCCTATATAACATTAGCCTATACATACATACTGTACATACTATTAACAGTAGTATGTACAGAGTATATACAGTGCAGTATATACAGTAGTGTATACAGGGTAGTATACACAGTACAGTATATACAGAATATATACAGTATATACAGTACAGTATATACAGTAGTGTATACAGAGTAGTATATACAGTACAGTATATACAGTAGTATGTACACTGTATATACAGTACAGTATATACAGTAGTATGTACAGAGTATATACAGTACAGTATATACAGTAGTACATACAGTACAGTATATACAGTACAGTGTATACTTAAGCAATAGATCACGACAGGCTGTGGTATACGGTCATTATACCACAGTTAAGGGGCGTTGTCCGTCCCTCCGCTGCGCGTCGGGACGGCGACCCCCTTCACTGTGGTATAATGACCGTATACCACTGACTGAAGTGATCTATTGCTTTTATAAAACGGTTACGTAAGTATGGCGAAATGAAAGTCATAGACACCCTTGAAAAAGCTAGAAAGTCGGAAAAGCATTTTTTTTAACGAATACAAAAAAGTAGTCCCTCCTGGCTGCCTGCAAAGTGTACGGCGGTTGCTATGCAACACACTGTAGCGTCCTTCAGAGAGAAGACTAGAGACGGTAGCTCGGTTCGCCGGCAATTTAGCCTACTATCGAGCAGTTCACTTACCGTGTGCCTATTGCTTTACAACATTTCCACCCTCTCCATCAATCAACATGTTTTTTAGGCTTCAGTGAACTATGCTATTGCTTTTATATATAAATAAACACAGTTCAAGTTAGGCGCGGAGTGATACTGAACTCTGTAAACTGAACGGGCGTCAAAGCTGTGTGTATACGCTCAGTATACAACAGTTGGGAACCAATCAGATCGCTTGATTTAAGCCACCCGTTTTATAATTAAGCAATAGATCACGACAGGCCGTGGTATACGCTCATTATACCACAGTTAAGGGGCGTTGTCCGTCCCGACGCGCAGCGGAGGGGCGGCGACCCCCTTCACTGTGGTATAATGACCGTATATCACTGACTGAAGTGATCTATTGCTTTTATAAAACGGTTACGTAAATATGGCGAAATTAAAGTCATAGACACCCTCAATTTTGAAAAAGCGAGAATGTCGGAAAAGCATTTTTTTTAACGAATACAGAAAAGTAGTCCCTCCTGGCTGCCGGCAAAGTGTACGGCGGTTGCTATGCAACACACTAGCGTCCTTCAGAGAGAAGGCTAGAGACGGTAGCTTGGTTCGCCGGCAATTTAGCAATTTAGAAGGCTAAATTGCCGGCGACCGTGTGCCTATTGCTTTACAGGCTTTTTTTAGGCTTCAGTGAACTATGCTATCGCTTTTATATATAAATAAACAACAGTTCAAGTTAGGCGCGGAGTGATACTGGACTCTGTAAACTGAACGGGCGTCATAGCTGTGTGTATACGCTCAATATACAACGGTTGGGAACCAATCAGATCGCTTGATTTAGGCCCCCCGTTTTATAAAGTAGTGTATACAGGGTAGTATACACAGTACAGTATATACAGTAGTATAAACAGTATTATAAAACGGGTGGCTTAAATCAAGCGATCTGATTGGTTCCTTTTATATGTGGTTCCTTTTATATGTTGTCAACGCCCCTTAACTGTGGTATAATGACCGTATACCACAGCCTGTCGTGATCTATTGCTTAAGTATATACAGAGTATATATAGTACAGTATATACAGTACAGTATATACAGTACAGTATATAAAGTAGTATAAACAGTAGTATATAGTATATATAGTACAGTATATACAGTACAATATATACAGTAGTATATACAGTACAGTATATACAGTACACTATATCTGAATATGAATCAGGTCGCTCCATTAATAATTTCCATCTCACTAATACTTTGGTTTGATTTTCCTTCTTGATGAAACCAGAAACACAAACCAAGAATAGCATCGAGCATCACCAGCTGTGATCTCGTAGCGGTGTGTCAGTGTTGGGGGATGAGACCATCCTTCAGTGTTAGGGAGGCTGCTCCTCACTGAGGGCCCCCCACCTCCACCTCACTGAGGGCCCCCCACCTCCACCTCACTGAGGGCCCCCACCTCACTGAGGGCCCCCCACCTCCACCTCACTGAGGGCCCCCCACCTCCACCTCACTGAGGGCCCCCACCTCACTGAGGGCCCCCCACCTCCACCTCACTGAGGGCCCCCCACCTCACTGAGGGCCCCCACCTCCACCTCACTGAGGGCCCCCCACCTCAACCTCACTGAGGGCCCCCATCTCACTGAGGGCCCCCCACCTCCACCTCACTGAGGGCCCCCACCTCACTGAGGGCCCCCACCCCACTGAGGGCCGCCCCCACCTCACTGGGGGCCCCCACCTCACTGAGGGCCCCCACCTCATCAAGGGCCCCCACCTCACTGAGGGCCCCCCACCCCCACCTCACTGGCCCCTAGCCAGAGTCAGCTCTTATGTGTAGATAGCACACAGCGCAGCCACATGGACGAGGAGGAGAAGAACCAGAGATAGAGATAGAGAAGAGGAGTCTTCATCAGGCTGCTCTCTAGAGGAGATAGAGGAGTCTTCATCAGGCTGCTCTCTAGAGGAGATAGAGGAGAGGAGTCTTCATGAAGCTCGTCTCTCACTGGGAGACGAGGGGGAACACTGCTGTGTGTTTGAGTACCTTTCCCATCTGTGGCTGAAGGTTTACCCCAACGTGCTCCAGTGCAACAGCCCCTCAGTACCTTGGCCTCGCTGCAGTTACCTTTCTCCATGTTGAGGTATCTTCACTCATCAATGCTTTTGACTTCAAAATTATGTTTGTAAATTACTATTTCATCACACAATGAGACTATTTCATCACACAATGAGACTATTTCATCACACAGTGAGACTATTTCATATAGTACCAGTGCAGTGAAAATGCTCCATCTCCATCTTTCGCCATCGTTTCCTTTCCCAGTAAGTCCCGCCCATACTGGCACCCGCATGTTGCTGAGATCTCACTTTCACCCTTTCATTTTCATCCACCCCCTACACACTCTCTTTTTGCTTGACTGCGCACCCTCAGTTGTCATGGCAACAC
>NC_140282.1:6963678-6999034 GCF_964030765.1 Micromesistius poutassou
ATTAAACCAGGGTACATAATCAGGGTACATTAAACCAGGGTACATAATCAGGGTACATAAACCAGGGTACATAGTCAGGGTACATTAAACAGGGTATCAGGCTTTGAGCGTTCTGTGTTAAATCACCTCTTTATTGAAGACAGCATTCATCACCCTCTCAGCTCACTCCCAATAAGAGTGAGACATTCACTAGTGGATTGAAGTCTTGCAGCGACCGTCTCTTTATGGTGAGATCCCGGAGGGGGGACTGAACTGAACCCTTTACTCTCCATCTCCTCCGTTGACAAAACCCCAAATCTGAGTTTATCACTCCAGTCTCACATTGGAGCCCTTATTGGTAGTAGTGTTAATAAATGTCCCCATGTGCCTGAGGGTCTGTTTGATGCTGTGTTCAACAGTTCAATAAGAACCCTGTTTAATGGAGTCCTATTCTACCACCATGCTCTGCCATAACTCCACCTTTAACCCTGTGTGTTAGTCTGTGTGTGTGTGTGTGTGTGTGTGTGTGTGTGTGTGTGTGTGTGTGTGTGTGTGTGTGTGTGTGTGTGTGTGGGGGGGGGGGGGGGGGGCTCACCTCCGCTGTGGGGGTCCTGATAGTTGGGGTCCAGCCCTCTCTCCAGCAGTCTGGACACTTTGTCCACCTGCTGGTTCTGGATCAGCTCCAAGAACTTCCTCAGGTTAGCCTGTACAACATCAACAACAACAACATCAACAACAACAACTACTACTACATCAACAACATCAACAACAACAACAACTACAGCAACAACAACTACTACATCAACAACTACATCAACAACAACAACTACATCAACAACATCACCAACAACAACATCAACAACATCAACAACAACAACTACTACATCAAAAACATCAACAACTACATCAACAACAACCAGAGCTCATCACTCCTTCACTAAGGGGAACCAGAGCTCATCACTCCTTCACTAAGGGGAACCAGAGCTCATCACTCCTTCACTAAGGGGAACCAGAGCTCATCACTCCTTCACTAAGGGGAACCAGAGCTCATCACTCCTTCACTAAGGGGAACCAGAGCTCATCACTCCTTCACTAAGGGGAACCAGAGCTCATCACTGCTTCACTAAGGGGAACCAGAGCTCATCACTCCTTCACTAAGGGGAACCAGAGCTCATCACTCCTTCACTAAGGGGAACCAGAGCTCATCACTGCTTCACTAAGGGGAACCAGAGGGCGGCGCCTCACTCTGATTGGCCGTGTCGGTGGAGCAGCCGGTCCGTTCTGGTTCTGTACCGCCGGCCGTTTCCAGGCCACACGGCAAGAATAGAACTGAGGGGCGGGTCCCAGAGGAGGAGGAGGAGGAGGAGGAGGAGAAGGAGAGGGGAGGAGGAGGAGGAGAGAGGAGGAGGAGAGGAGGAGGGGGAGGAGAGGAGGAGGAGAGGAGAGGAGGAGGAGAGGAGGAGGAGAGGAGAGGAGAAGGAGGAGGAGGAGGAGGAGAGGGGAGGAGGAGAGAGGAGGAGGGGGAGGAGGTGGTGGAGAGGAGAGGAGAAGGAGGAGGAGGGGCAGGTCAAAGAGGTGGAGGGGAAGAGGAGGAGGAGAGGGGAGGAGGGGGAGGAGAGGAGGAGGAGAGGAGGAGGAGAGGAGAGGAGGAGGAGAGGAGAGGCGAAGGAGGAGGAGGGGCAGGTCAAAGAGGTGGAGGGGAAGAGGAGGAGGAGGGGGGAGGAGGAGGGGGAGGGGAGGTGGAGGAGGAAGAGAGGAGGAGAAGCAGGAGGAGGAGAGGAGGAGGAGAGGAGGAGGATAAGGAGGAGGAGGAATCACTGAAGACCTACCTTGGTGTGGAGCTTGGAGATCATCTTCTGGTCGACGTGAGGCTGTCGGTACACTCGGCTCTTGTAGCGGAACTGTGTGGTGGTCCAAAGCAAAGGATAGCTTTATTATACTGTGTGATAACAAATAATACACCAAAGACAATCTGGTGAAAAATACTTTCTATAATTCAACCAGTAAATTAAATGTAGACCACAAAAGCGCCAATTATTGGGAGAAATCGCAAAGCATTACAGCTATGCAGGTACAGTTACGCAAATCGTTAACCCTTAAAAAGCTCCTCTAATGAACTAGAGTCTATAACATAAATAAGACGTTCAGTTTGTCAGGAGATGTTGAATTGAAGGGCTTCTCTTATCAACATGACTGAAGCCTTGGTTCCAATACAGTGTTCAGCGTATTTAATAATTATTCGCCGAAGATAAGGTGAATAGTGGGGAATAGGGTTATATATATGTATATACAACATATATATATATATACACTGTATCCACAACTGTCTTTAGAAACAAGTGCTTTCATCTCACTGAGGTCAAGCTGTACTTGTTCTTCTCTTCTACTGTTGACCTTACAGCTGTAGCTCTAACGACGGGACCCCCTGATTGGCTAACCTCTAAGGACGGGACCCCCTGATTGGCTTACCTCTAAGGACGGGACCCCCTGATTGGCTTACCTCTAAGGACGGGACCCCCTGATTGGCTAACCTCTAAGGACGGGACCCCCTAGCTGATTGGCTAACCTCTAAGGACGGGACCCCCTGATTGGCTAACCTCTAAGGACGGGACCCCCTAGCTGATTGGCTAACCTCTAAGGACGGGACCCCCTGATTGGCTTACCTCTAAGGACGGGACCCCCTGATTGGCTAACCTCTAAGGACGGGACCCCCTGATTGGCTTACCTCTAAGGACGGGACCCCCTGATTGGCTTACCTCTAAGGACGGGACTCCCTTGCCGATTGGCTGAGGGTACTCCCTGAGCATGCGCTCTTCATCCAGGAACTTGCCGTCGCGGCCGTTGCTGGCGGGCTGGAAGAGGCCGTAGTTCAGCAGGTCCTTCAGGCCCTGACTCAGGGAGCACAGGACGCGCTGCCGGGCCTCCCACACGCTGGCGTCCGGGTCGAAGCGCAGGCATTTCTGACGAGGAGGAGAAGAGACGGAGATCAATGAAGCCTGTTCCACACCTGATCACCTGATCATCAATCACAGGGAACTCACCTTCTGAAATAAAGAGATTAATGATAGGATTAGTAGAGGCTGTCAATCATTGCATCGTTGACAAAAGATATAAACAGTGTTAGTCTGTTATTGTTGCACTGTTCTCAAAATCAACCCTGGAACAGATGAAGAGTTTCCTCTGTTAATGTTAAACTAAAGACAGCCCTCATCTGAGGTGGGCCCCGACTCACGCTGAAGGTGGGGCCCGACTCACGCTGGAGGTGGGGCCCGACTCACGCTGGAGGTGGGGCCCGACTCATGCTGGAGGTGGGGCCCGACTCATGCTGGAGGTGGGGCCCCAACTCCCAGAGGAGAACCTCCAGAAGCTTCTCTCTCGCTCCCCCTTAAACTCTGAGCAACTCGACGCCGGAACAAAATACAAAGCAGGATTCTGCTGAGGATTACTGGTGCTGCCATTTAGGGAGCGTGTGTGTGTGTGTGTGTGTGTGTGTGTGTGTGTGGACTGGACGTGCTGCCGGGCGAGTGATAGCAGCCTTTCGGCTGAACCCTGTAACCATTTGGCTAATCCGCTCAGCTGGCGAGAGAGGGGAGAAAGAACCGAGGGGAGAGAGGAGAGGGGGGAGAGGGAAGAGGAGAGGGGAGAGGAGAGAGGAGAGAGGAGAGAGGAGAGGGGAGAAAGAGAAGAGAGGGGAGAGAGGGAAGAGGAGAGGGGAGAGGGGGGAGAGGGAAGAGGAGAGGGGAGAGAGGAGAGAGGAGAAAGGAGAGAGGGGAGAGGAGAGAGGAGAGAAGAGAGAGGAGAGGGGGGAGAGGGAAGAGGAGAGAGGAGAGAGGAGAGAGGAGAGAGGAGAGGGGGGAGAGGGAAGAGGAGAGGGAAGAGGAGAGGGGAGAGAGGAGAGAGGAGAGAGGGAAGAGGAGAGGGGAGAGGGAAGAGGAGAGGGGAGAGAGGAGAGAGGAGAGAGGAGAGGGGGGAGAGGGAAGAGGAGAGAGGAGAGAGGAGAGAGGAGAGGGGGGAGAGGAGAGAGGAGAGAGGACAGAGGAGCGGGAGAGTAGCACGAAGCTGGACTAGGAGATGAAGGGTGAAGCTACCAGCGTCTGGCGAGCTCCTTGCTGCTCCCCACTGATAGCGCAGACACTCTCTCTGCTGGCTCAATACCTCGGCAAATCGCCATGGCAAAATTTCATTTCTGAATCGTCTTCTTCCTAGACATTTAAACCTCGACAAAAGACGGTGATTGTTGGGAGATTACAATAAGTGTTATTTCTTTTTTATTTCATAAGGACAATGTCCGTGGCACAGGCACTGCTCTGAATGTTGCCCAGCATTTGGGAAATGCCCAAATGTATAATTCCTCTCTATGTTTAAATCCCCCGACCATAACCACTTCACAATCTGAAGGCTCATCAGGTGCATTGTTAACAGTGTAAACGGTAATGCACCGTTTCAAATACCTTTCAAAAGCAACAAGGGTAAAGCTTTTCATTATTTTTTCCCAAACTGTTTTGTGAGTGAGCACCAAATTAAATGATTCAGCCATTCACAAACATTCAGCCAGGGAGCTAAAATAAAGCCATATTAAATGTGAGTGGTGAGTAGCAAAACAATGCATTCATTTTCCACCTCCTTTCACCCATTTTACCATTTTATTCTTCTTTTTTATTTCTTAATCTGCTTTTGTGACAGGTTGTACCCCAATTTAATCTGTTGCATCAGATATACTGCAGCTATACAGAGCCCTTAGCTAGCGACGCACATAGCCCCAAGCTAGCAGCTTACAGAGCCCTTAGCTAGCGGCTCACAGAGCCCTTAGCTAGCAGTAGTGCAGCCCTTAGCTAGCAGCTTACAGAGCCCTTAGCTAGCGGCTTACAGAGCCCTTAGCTAGCAGTAGTGCAGCCCTTAGCTAGTGGCTCACAGAGCCCTTAGCTAGCAGTAGTGCAGCCCTTAGCTAGCGGCTCACAGAGCCCTTAACTAGCAGTAGGCTAGTTATAGATATAGATATATATAGAACCATAGATATATATAGAACACTAGACGTCTTACGGCGGAGCCTAGAACGTCCGCACTGGCAGCCATCTTGCCCCAGTCAGCTGGCTCACCCATAACATTGTGTTGGTAGTGGTACATGTACTTTTTAAATAACCATAACTTGCTCAATTTTCAACCAATTTTCAAACGGTTTGGTTTCTTGCAAACTACTACTATTTGTAAAGGGAAATCTTGTACCTATTTTAGATTATTCTATTTTTTTAGAACATAACATAATTATTCAGAAGTATGCAGTGTCATAACTACATCTCTGACGTTTATAACAAACCAAACAGTTTGAAAATCGGTTGAAAATTGAGCAAGTTATGGCTATTTGCTTTTCATGTGTGCAGTGTATCTGTGTAGCCTACACGGAATCAATTACACGTCATTTAACAAGGAAGTCCAAGAGTTCAAGAATTGTAATTGTCACATACAGGAAGTGTAGTGTAGTGAAATGAAAAGTGGCAATGCCTACAGAAATTGTGCAGAAAAGGACAATATCAGAAAATGCAACAAACAGTGCAGTATAATCAGGATGTAAGTATAAATAAATAAATAAATATATATAATATAATAATATATATATAACCAGGATGTAAATATAAGGTCTGAAAAATATGAAAATATGACAAAGCAATAATAATGATTATTACTACTTAATACGTGACAAATTAGTCTATTTAAATAAAGGCTAGTCACCAACAGAGCCAGCATTAGTCAAGGTAGCATTAGTCAAGTCAAGGTAAATCAACTCTTTCTACCAGTCAGACTCATCACAGGTCGCAACACTATATACAGCCTTTAACGTTCACCCAAAGTAACAGATCAAGTAGGCCTAGCCTTAATCAAGTAAATAAGTTGATGAATATATAAAAGAATCGTTACATGCATACATGAATCACAGCGCTCTATAATAATTCCAGTGTTGGCGCCCATTGGCAATTTATTCACAATCAGTTGTGGGAAAGTGGCAGAAATATGACTGTTTAACAGTTATGAATTATGTTCATTATTTAGGCTATTTGTTTATTTATTTAGTTTGGCTCTCCTTAAATTAAATTCACGCTTCAAAACGCGCGACTTTTACTTCGAAGGCGAGCTTTACTTTGAAGGCGAGCTGTCTCTGTTTCCGGCAAAGCGTCAGCTTGTTTCATTAATCAAGTTGTACAATGATATTTGAACAAGGAAGTCGAGAGCCGGAAACAGAGACAGCTCGCCTTTAAAGTAAAGCTCGCCTTAGAAGTAAAAGTCGTGCGTTTTGAAGCGTGAATTTAAGGAGAGCCAAACTAAATAAATAAACAAATAGCCTAAATAATGAACATAATTCATAACTGTTATACAGTCATATTTCTGCCACTTTCCCACAACTGATTGTGAATAAATTGCCAATGGGCGCCAACACTGGAATTATTATAGAGCGCTGTGATTCATGTATGCATGTAACGATTCATTTATCCTCCTCATTCCTCATCCTCATCGTCGTCCGCTTATCCGGGGTCGGGTCGCGGGGGCAGCAGCTCAAGCAGGGGGCCCCAGACTTCCCTTTCCCGGGCCACATTGACCAGCTCTGACAGGGGGATCCCGAGGTGTTCCCAGGCCAGTGTTGAGATATAATCTTTCCACCTAGTCCTGGGTCTTCCCCGGGGTCTCCTCCCCACTGGTCGTGCCTGGAACACCTCCCAAGGGAGGCGTCCAGTGGGCATCCTTACCAGATGCCCGAACCACCTCAACTGACTCCTTTCTAAGCAAAGGAGCAGCGGCTCTAATCCGAGTTCCTCCCGGATGACTGAACTTTTCACCCTATCCCTAAGGGAGAAGCCAGCCACCCTCCTGAGAAAACTCATCTCTTGTATCCACGATCTCGTCCTTTCGGTCATCACCCACCCCTCATGACCATAGGTGAGGGTAGGAATGAAGATCGACCGGTAGATCGAGAGCTTTGCCTTGCGGCTCAGCTCTCTTTTCGTCACAACAGTGCGGTAAAGCGAACGCAATACCGCCCCCGCTGCTCCGATTCTCCGGCCAATCTCACGCTCCATCGTACCCTCACTCGCGAACAAGACCCCGAGGTACTTAAACTCCTTCACTTGGGCTAAGGACTCATTTCCTACCCGGAGAAGGCAATCCACCGGTTTCCTGCTAAGAGTCATGGCCTCAGATTTAGTGGTGCTGATCCTCATCCCAGCCGCTTCACACTCGGCCGCCAGCCGATCCAGTGAGTGCTGAAGGTCACAGGCCGATGATGCCATCAGGACCACATCATCTGCAAAGAGCAGTGATGCGATCCTCAGATCACCGAACTGCAACCCCTCCCCACCACGACTACGCCTCGATATCCTGTCCATGAAAATCACAAACAGGATTGGTGACAAGGCGCAGCCCTGGCGGAGGCCAACACCCACCGGGAACGGAACTGACTGGCTGCCGAGAACGCGGACACAGCTCTCGCTTTGGGAGTACAGAGATTGGATGGCCCTGAGGAGTGAACCCCTTACCCCGTACTCCCGCAGCACCTCCCACAGTTTCTCCCGGGGGACCCGGTCATATGCCTTCTCCAAATCCACAAAACACATGTAGACCGGATGGGCATACTCCCAGGCCCCCTCCAGGATCCTTGCGAGAGTGAAGAGCTGATCCGTAGTTCCACGTCCAGGGCGGAAACCGCATTGTTCCTCTTCAATCTGAGGTTCGACAATCGGCCGAACCCTCCTTTCCAGCACCTTAGAGTAGACTTTCCCAGGGAGGCTGAGAAGTGTGATACCCCGGTAATTGGCACACACTCTCCGGTCCCCCTTTTTGAACAGGGGAACCACCACCCCGGTTTGCCACTCCTTTGGCACTGTACCAGACTCCCACGCAATGTTGAATAGGCGTGTCAGCCAAGACAGCCCCTCAACACCCAGAGCTTTTAGCATTTCTGGCTGGATCTCATCAATCCCTGGGGCTGATTCATTTATATATTCATCAATTTATTCACTTGATTAAGGCTACTTGATCTGTTACTTTGGGTGAACATTAAACGTTATATAGTGTTGCGACCTGTGATGAGTCTGACTGGTAGAAAGAGTTGATTTACCTTGACTTTATTGCTGGCTCTGTTGTCATGACAATAACGCCACTAGCTATCCGATGTAAAAATCCTTCAAGTTTATTTACCGTTCTCTCTACATAAATAAAATTAAAAATATATATATATTTTTGGTGGATTATCCTCTGGCCTGTATAATAACACAATTAATGCAGTGGTAAGTAAAGAGCAATACAACAAAATCAGACACGCCATGCACCATGTGCTTTCACAACTTTATTTGGGAGGTGACTAGCCTTTATTTAAATAGACTCATTTGTCACGTATTAAGTAGTAATAATCATTATTATTGCTTTTTCATATTTTTCAGAACTTATACATATTTACATCCTGGTTTATATATATATATATATATATATATATATTTATACTTACATCCTGATTCTACTGTACTGTTATTGCATATTTTGTATTGTAAATAATGTTTGTTGCATTTTTTGATATTGTCCTTTTCTGCACAATTTCTTTAGGCATTGCCACTTTTCATTTCACTACACATCCTGCATGTGTATGTGACAATTACAATTCTTGAACTCTTGGACTTTCTTGTTAAATGACATGTAATTGATTCAGTGTAGGCTACACAGATACACTGCACACATGAAAAGCAAGTTGTGCAATAATTTTATGAGAGCAAAATTAGATCTGCTGGCTCTATGACCTCAGTATTTTCCCCCAAATGCATGTGCTCACCCAAAACGCCTATAGCAACTTATATTATTGAAATCCATGCCCATGTGCAACCCGGTGTCACGCCAAAGCGTGAAATAGATACGTTGGTCCAGATCTTTTATGTGAAAATGGCGGACATACTTTATAATAACATGGTTGCTATGACGGTTGCTATGGACGCTGAACCCAGCAGCTCGCGTGCCGTTTAAATCATGGCTATAAATGTTTGTCTGTACTGATTATTATAATTTATATTAGAGCCGTAGTCGGGTTAATACAGGAGTGAATGGGCTGTGAATTAAACCAGAGTGAATTAATCCAATGCATTTCAATCAGGAGATTATTTTCAACAGAATATGGGGCAGGCTGCGCAGGATTCTATGGCGCTATGGTGGTTGCCATCGACTACACGACCTGGCCATTATTTCATTTATATATATATATATATCTATGTATTTATTTATTTATTATATACGGAGACCACCAGACCTCCTCGAAGCAACGAAAATGGTTTATTAAATACAAGATGGGTGGGCGAGAATCAACACAGTCTCACTGAAAACTTGTCAAAACGTCCTGGTTTCGCGTTAATTAGAGAACATCATTACACGGTTACATAAAATAACATAATCAGCAAAGACAAACATTTACAGCCGTGATTTAAACGGCACGCGAGCTGCTGGGTTCAGCGTCCATAGCAACCGTCATAGCAACCATGTTATTATAAAGTATGTCCGCCATTTTCACATTAAAAAATCCTAATAACTATCCAATAGGAAAGACGCTCACAACGTCTACTAGAGCCATAGTCGGGTTAATACAGGAGTGAATGGGCTGCTGGAGCACCCGGTCTGAACGTCAAACATCGACGGGATGGCATTACATTGTAGTGAATTAAATCCCTTCTCCGTCTGCAGGGGGCGCCAAAGGGTCCCTTTCCTGTTAGTGACTGACGCTAAAGTGCCCTTGCCACTAGTCGGGATTTGACGTTCTCGGAGTGGAGTTAGACTGTTGGATCGGAAGATTGAAGATTCTAATCCTTCAACGCTGCTTGTTGAGTTGTTGACATTGACATTAATTGTCGTCCCCTGTTGGGTGTGCTCTTCAAGCTGAGGCTTCTTCTTCTTCTTCGCTGGTGTTTAATTCCTCTATGGCCAGGCTTAGCTAATGCTAACAACTGTACAGAGAGGATGTGGCTGCAGCAGGCTAACCTGAATCAATCTAAACACGTCATCCCTGCCCTCAGATATACGCCCTCAGATATACGTGTTTCTAATAAGATATCATGAAAAGTTCATAAAGTAACGGTTTAATAACACAACAGCAGAAAACATGTGAGCTGCTAGTTTAAGATAGCAGCGTCCCTAGCAACCTGACGTCGTTGAAACATGCTTAGCGAGACCGAAAAAAATATATCAATTATCAAACTAAAGATCAGACACATTCACTGACTGAAGATTATGCAAGTTAAAAGTATATTTTTCGCTAGAAATGTTATTAGAAACACGTTTAATGGTGAATCTGCCCTAAAATATTGCATTTCCCCTTCAGATAATAAAGACTACGTAAACATTTCACCAAATGCTGGGAGAACGTTTGGCGTGATACCGGGTTGCACAGTGGGCATGGATTTCAATAATTGAAATTGCTAGGCCTTTTGGGTGAGCACATGCATTTGGGGGAAAATACTGAGGTCATAGAGCCAGCAGATCTAATTTTGCTCTCATAAAATTATTGCACAACTTGCTTTTCATGTGTGCAGTGTATCTGTGTAGCCTACACTGAATCAATTACATGTCATTTAACAAGAAAGTCCAAGAGTTCAAGAATTGTAATTGTCACATACACATGCAGGAAGTGTAGTGAAATGAAAAGTGGCAATGCCTACAGAAATTGTGCAGAAAAGGACAATATCAGAAAATGTAACAAACATTATTTACAATACAAAATATGCAATAACAGTACAGTAGAATCAGGATGTAAGTATAAATAAATAAATAAATATATATATATAAAAAAACAGGATGTAAATATGTATAAGTTCTGAAAAATATGAAAAAGCAATAATAATGATTATTACTACTTAATACGTGACAAATGAGTCTATTTAAATAAAGGCTAGTCACCTCCCAAATAAAGTTGTGAAAGCACACAGTGCATGTCGTGTCTGATTTTGTTGTATTGCTCTTTACTTACCACTGCATTAATTTTGTTATTATACAGGCCAGAGGATAATCCACCAAAAAAAAAAAAAATTTTTTAATTTTATTTATGTAGCCTAGTTAAGAGAGAGAACGGTAAATAAACTTGAAGGATTTTTACATCGGATAGCTAGTGGCGTTATTGTCATGACTGTCACGGCCGCTGGCCGAGGAACTAAATGGACCTCAATGCAGACAAGGGATGCTTAAAAAATGATAGTTTTATTACCAACACAATGGTCATGAGCAGCAGGCTCCAAAGAGCAAGGGCAAACAGCAGTGGGGAAAACAAAGGAACTTGGCGAGGCACTGGGGCACAACAGTCCAAGGGAACAAAAAACTCTTAACGAATGTCAAACTGAAAGTCCAATAACAGGGGGGGGGGGAGAAAGGCAACTCACAGACGAGGCAGGGGCAAGGACAAGGGCAGGGGCAAGGACAAGGGCAGGGCGTGGAGCAGCGTGGCTGCAGCGTAGCGTAGCTTGGCTGTAGCAGGCATAGAGTGGCTTCGCTGTAGCAGGCGTAGCGTGGCTGTGGCGTGGCTGTAGCTGAAGCTGTAGCTTCCGTGGCTGTAGCTGGCTTGGCTGTGGCGTGGCGTGGCGTGGCTGTAGCTGAAGCTGTAGCTTCCGTGGCTGTAGCTGGCTTGGCTGTGGCTGTAGCTGGCTTGGCTGTGGCTGTAGCTGTAGCTGGCGTGACTAGGGTTGCCAACCGTCCAGTAAAATACGGGATCGTTCCGTATTTGGCAACTAAAAGACCTGTCCCGTAATGAACTGATACGGGACGCACTTTGTCCCGTATTTTGGGGTCGTAATCGCGTGAACGCGTCTGCCCGCGATCGCGCATAACTCTCCCCCCCCCCCGTCAACAACCTGGTCTGCCCGCGATCGCGTATAAACCCCCCTCCCACCCCCCGTCAACAATCTCGTCTGCTCGCGATCGCGCATAAACCCCCGTCAACAATCTCGTCTGCCCCCCCCCCTCCCCGTCAACAATCTCGTCTGCCCCCCCCCCCCCCCCCCCCCCCGGTCAACAATCTCGATCAAGAGGTGTCCCTTATTTGAAACTCTGGGAGTTGGCAACCCTAGGCGTGACTGTGGCTGTGGCTGTAGCTTCATTCGAAGATTAATCCGCAGTGGCCGACTGGCCACCTGCGGCATAAATAGGCTACCCTGTGGCTGATTGGTAACCAGCCACAGGTGCACTGGTGGCACAGCATAGCAGATGGGTAAACCTGGTTCAGGACCGTGAAGGTCCGGCCCGGACTGTGACAATGACAACAGAGCCAGCAATAAAGTCAAGGTAAATCAACTCTTTCTACCAGTCAGACTCATCACAGGTCGCAACACTATATAACCTTTAACGTTCACCCAAAGTAACAGATCAAGTAGCCTTAATCAAGTGAATAAATTGATGAATATATAAATTAATCATTACATGTATACATGAATCACAGCGCTCTATAATAATTTCAGTGTTGGCGCCCATTGGCAATTTATTCACAATCAGTTGTGGGAAAGTGGCAGAAATATGACTGTATAACATTTATGAATTATGTTCATTATTTAGGCTATTTGTTTATTTATTTCGTTTAGCTCTCCTTAAATAAATTCACACTTCAAAACGCACAACTTTTACTTCTAAGGCGAGCTTTACTTTGAAGGCGAGCTGTCTCTGTTTCCGGCTCTCGACTTCCTTGTTCAAATATCATTGTACAACTTGGATAATGGAACAAGCTGACGCTTTGGCGCACTGAATTGCATTGCACGTCTCGGACAATGAAATTAGGCAATACCCCCTAAACTGGCCTTTTTCATTATACAACGTGAACAACTGTAAATTAATTATACTTCGTACACGGACTGTTCTGTATGTATCTATGTTCTATATATATCTATGTTCTGTATATATCTAGTGTTCTGTATATATCTATGTTCTATATATATCTATGTTCTATATACATCTAGTGTTCTATATACATCTAGTGTTCTGTATATATCTATGGCTACACCCTGGGGAACAGAGCAGGGCGGTGTTGCTTCATATCAAAGTACATCATTGGACTAACAGCAGGACTAACAGAAGGATGTGATGATGTGGTGGACTGTGGAGCACATTCAGGCTCATGTTTTATACTAACTTTATGACACAAGGATAGAAGGTAATCAAGTTGTAGTGCTGATAAGAGTGAGCTGGAAGAGGAGGTGAGAACATTAGGGTGTGTGTGGATCCTCTCTGACCTGATCATCTGATCAAGTGGTTCCACTGAGTGCTTGACACACATGTGAATGGGCTTATACACACACACACACACACACACACACACACACACACACACACACACACACACACACACACACACACACACACACACACACACACACACACACATACACACACACACACACACACACACACACACACACACTCCCACCCACATGTATATTAATTAATTAATTAATTTGTAAAGCAGTAATTAGTAACAACAAGACAACAACCAGATTTCAGATAATAATAATTAGCCATAGTATAATAATAGCCATAATTGTGATCGGGATGTCGTCTGAAGGCAGATATGCTACACACCATACCTACACACACACTCATACCGGTGTGTAGTATATCTAGATATAGGTATATCTATATCTAGATATATCTAGATATACTACACACTACATACTGGTGTGTAGTATGTATAGATATACTACACACTACATACTAGTGTGTAGTATGTATAGATATACTACACACTAGACCTACACACTACATACTGGTGTGTAGTATATAGATATACTACACACTAGACCTACACACTACATACTGGTGTGTAGTATATATAGATATATTACACATTAGACCTACACACTACATACTGGTGTGTAGTATATATAGATATACTACACACCAGACGTAGGCGATTTGAGTTGGCCCTGCAGAAGGTCTAGAGAAGAGCAATACACATACATACCCTGGCGAGCTATTGGCTTGTTTAACACAATGACGACAGGGAAGTGACGGCAAGCAGCCAATTGCGTACAGAGACAGTTGAACTGTCTTAGGGTTAGGGTTAGGGGTAGGGGTAGGGGTAGGGTTATGGTTAGGGGTAGGGTTATGGGTAGGGGTAGGGTTATGGTTAGGGGTAGGGTTAGGGTTAGGGGTAGGGGTAGGGGTAGGGTTATGGTTAGGGTTAGGGGTAGGGTTAGCACCAAACACCAAAACTTTGTCATCGCTCTTTTAAAATAAGCTAGTACAATTAAACAAAATTATGTTTTGCCGTAGAATATTTGATACTGTTTAATTGGTTTCAGGATCTTTGATTAATCATTTGTAGTTACAAGTCAGAAGTCAGTCATTTAAGTTTTCATTTTGAATTCAATTGAGAAAAAAATGAATGCACCTGTGCCCCCGCCGCCCCAGAATGCACCTGTGCCCCCGCCACCCCACAATGCACCTGTGCCCCCGCCACCCCACAATGCACCTGTGCCCTGCTCACCGTCTGCTGCAGGTCGGGGACCGCCACGCGGACCACCAGGGAGTGCGTCCTCACATCCTCCATGCGGGGCGGGGCCGGGGGGGCGGGGCCTATGGTCTCGTAGACGCTCTCGTCCCGGTCGGACACCGAGTCCTCGGAGTAGTCGGAGAAACTCTGAGCCATCTCATCCTCACTGGAGGTGGGACTCCTGGGGCGAGGGAGAGGGGCGGCCTTCAGCTAGAGAGAGAGAGGGGGGGAGGGAGAGGGAGAGAGAGGGACAGAGAGAGAGAGAGAGAGAGAGAGAGGGAGAGAGAGAGAGACAGACAGAGACAGAGACATAGACAAAACATTGTTTGAATTTGTTCCACCTTTAGCCTTCATATATGTATCTTTCATTCATAGCCAGAAAGTGTCCACTTGTCTAAACAAGATATTCTCCACAGCCTTTGGTTTCAGGTTATCATTGCAACCTTTTCATTTTGTCACCAAAGACGAGCCAGGATGACATATTTGCAGATAATTGGTTTAGAATTGAGTATTGTAGCTTGTGTGGTGCGTGCATGAATGTGTGTGAGTGTGAGTGTGAGTGTGAGTGCGTGCGTGCGTGCGTGCGTGCGTGCGTGCGTGAGATGAAGGCGTTTTAAATCCTGGCCGCTGACAGCTGCTCTACATCATTACCTGTGGAGAGAAGAGAGGCTGAAGAGAGGCAGGGCAGACTGTGCTCTGACAGCCTAGAGATCAGTTGGGTCCATCTCTCCCTGTTCCTAACCCTAACCCACAGACGGTGCTCTGACCAGAGAGCAGCTGAGCAGTGCTGCGTGTTAAACCCTCCTGGGCTCTCCTCCCTGGAGACACCTTCAGACGGACCGCTCCGAACACGTGGCTCTGAGCACCTGAGCGTTATGAGGAACACCGCTCCATTTTGAACGCGTCAACAAGTTCCTATTTCCACAAAAAATCACCTAAGCTGGACTGAGCTGATACCAGGGAGGAGCGCTCTGTACACGGAGCTGGACTCAGCCATGTCCTTATAGCAGCACAGCGCCACCACAGCTGAGGGAAAGGTTATTGGTGACGGCGGTAGTGAGAGGACAAGGGATCTACTGGGGCCGCGACGGTCGGGATGTTCATCAGTCTGTCAGCAGACACCTCTGGACGTCTTCCTCACAGTCCGGAGGAAACAGCCACCTTTCAAAACACGCAGCGGCCTTCCCCAACTCTGGACTGGATTAGGAAACAGATGTTCTGTTCAGGAATCTCTCTCTCTCACACACACACACACACACCTGATACTGAAAAGTAGAACTGAGCATTCAGCCATGAAAACGAAGCCCTAGTACTTGCATGTGAAAGGGCTTAGTGTCACACACACACACACACACACACACACACACACACACACACACACACACACACACACACACACACACACACACAGGTCAGAGCCGTGAAGGTCAGTGTAAAGGTCAGACAGCTCAGTGTCTGGACAGCGAGGAGCTCATTGTTCACAGCAGGGGGTTCAGCGTGGTCAGGCCCACTGCGTTCTTCTGTCTGTGAGTTGATGACAATACAAACTGGAACTGTTTCCTGAAGTGCACATAAACATGTTATTTGGAATATGGTTAAAAAATAAATGCAATTTCCCCATTGTGTTTTATCTTCTACTGTCCATGTGTGCTACATAACTAATATTGGTACAATACATAAAACCTCTCTCTAATGGGTTTGAAGTGTCATTCTATGTCTTCGATCAGCACAATGCACGTGGGACTGATCCTAGGAGCATGTATCCTTTCTAACCTTATTTGTGAGCTTAGTTCGATCTGACAGATGATTCATTTGTTTTCCCCGCTTTGCTTTAAAGGTTATCTCGTTTTACAAAACAACACCAGGTAAGGGGGAGGGGTTAGTTGACATTGCCTAGCAACAGAGGATCTATTGAAAAGGCACATCTTTGGAACAAAAGTTCCAAAAGCATAAATAGGAATTCTTAGATTAGAAAAGGACTGGATTAAATAGTTCCTTTACCACCACTCAGCAACCACTAGTCAACCCAGCCACGTGCGTGTGGAAATAAATACAAGAACAATACCTCAAGCTTTAGATGTTAATGCTACTCCATGACACTAAGAGCCGTCTTAATGTGTTTTGGACTCAGACTTTAATAGGAATTGAATCAAATTATTGTGAGGACCCTGCTTAGAGTCTCACTTCAAAGGAGAATCCTGAGAGGACCCAGTGTGTCTGGTACCAGTGGGTCTGGTACCAGTGAGTCTGGTACCAGTGAGTCTGGTACCCAGTGAGTCTGGTACCAGTGATTCCAGTGAGTCTGGTACCAGTGAGTCCAGTGAGTCTGGTACCCAGTGAGTCTGGTACCAGTGAGTCCAGTGAGTCTGGTACCAGTAAGTCCAGTGAGTCTGGAACTGGTAAGTCCAGTGAGCCTGGTACCAGTGAGTCCAGTGAGTCTGGTACCAGTGAGTCCAGTGAGTCTGGTACCAGTGATTCCAGTGATTCTGGTACCCAGTGAGTTTGGTACCAGTGAGTCTGGTACCCAGTGAGTCTGGTAACCAGTGAGTCCAGTGAGTCCAGTAAGTCTGGTACCCAGTGAGTCTGGTACCAGTGAGTCCAGTAAGTCTGGTACCCAGTGAGTCTGGTACCCAGTGAGTCCAGTGAGTCTGGTACCAGTGAGTCCAGTGAGTCTGGTACCAGTGAGTCTGGTACCCAGTGAGTCCAGTGAGTCTGGTACCAGTGAGTCTGGTACCAGTGAGTCCAGTGAGTCTGGTACCCAGTGAGTCCAGTGAGTCTGGTACCAGTGAGTCCAGTGAGTCTGGTACCCAGTGAGTCCAGTGAGTCTGGTACCAGTGAGTCTGGTACCCAGTGAGTCTGGTACCAGTGAGTCCAGTGAGTCTGGTACCAGTGAGTCTGGTACCAGTGAGTCTGGTACCCAGTGAGTCCAGTGGGTCCATTACCAGTGAGTCCAGTGAGTCTGGTACCAGTGAGTCCAGTGAGTCTGGTACCAGTGAGTCCAGTGAGTCTGGTACCAGTGAGTCCAGTGAGTCTGGTACCCAGTGAGTCCAGTGAGTCTGGTACCAGTGAGTCTGGTACCCAGTGAGTCTGGTACCAGTGAGTCCAGTGAGTCTGGTACCAGTGAGTCTGGTACCCAGTGAGTCTGGTACCAGTGAGTCCAGTGAGTCCAGTACCCAGTGAGTCCAGTGGGTCCGTTACCAATGGGTCCATTACCAGTGAGTCCAGTACCCAGTGGGTCCGTTACCAGTGTGTCTGTTACCAGTGAGTCCAGTGAGTCTGGTACCAGTGAGTCCAGTGAGTCTGGTACCCAGTGAGTCTGGTACCCAGTAAGTCCAGTGGGTCCATTACCAGTGAGTCTGGTATCAGTGAGTCCAGTGAGTCCAGTAAGTCTGGTACCCAGTGAGTCCAGTACCAGTGAGTCCAGTGAGTCTGGTACCAGTGAGTCTGGTACCCAGTGAGTCCAGTGAGTCTGGTACCAGTGAGTCTGGTACCAGTGAGTCCAGTGAGTCTGGTACCAGTGAGTCTGGTACCAGTGAGTCCAGTGAGTCTGGTACCAGTGAGTCTGGTACCCAGTGAGTCTGGTACCCAGTGAGTCCAGTGGGTCTGGTACCCAGTGAGTCCAGTACCCAGTGGGTCCATTACCAGTGAGTTCAGTACCCAGTGGGTCTGTTACCAGTGGGTCTGGTACCAGTGAGTCCAGTACCCAGTGGGTCCGTTACCAGTGGGTCTGGTACCAGTGAGTCCGTTACCAGTGGGTCTGGTACCAGTGGGTCTGGTACCAGTGAGTCCAGTAGCCAGTGGGTCCGTTACCAGTGGGTCCATTACCAGTAGGTCCGGTACCAGTGGGTCCGTTACCAGTGGGTCCGTTACCAGTGGGTCCGTTACCAGTGGGTCCGGTACCAGTGGGTCCGGTACCAGTGAGTCCGTTACCAGTGGGTCCGGTACCAGTGAGTCCGTTACCAGTGGGTCCGGTACCAGTGGGTCCGGTACCAGTGGGTCCGATACCAGTGGGTCCGGTACCAGTGGGTCCGGTACCACGTTTGTGTTGCAGTCGTTTACACGCAGGGTGAACCCTCCTACCGCTTTCACCCACACCGGGTTTACAAACTGTTATCCATAGCAGGGTTTGGAGACCGGGTTTACAAACTGTTATCCGTAGCGGGGTTTGGAGACCGGGTTTACAAACTGTTATGCGTAGCGGGGTTTGGAGACCGGGTTCCTCCGGCCAGAGACTCCGGGTTACCCAACAAGTTTTAATTTGACACACCAAATGTCAAATATTTACGTTTCAGACACTCGTAAATACACGCTCGTAACAAAGACCATGCTCGCTGTCACAGTGAATAGACGTACGGTGGCCTATGATCCCAGTCTGACCCTCCTTCATGTGCACACATTAGAGACCTCGACGGACTGAGCAATGAAGGACAACTGTACAATCAACCCACTGAACGAGCTCCCAGCACCAAGAGCCTGGTTTACAGTTTTGAACCTTGAACCTGGTTTACAGTTTTGAACCTTGAACCTGGTTTACAGTTTTGAACCTTGAACCCGGTTTACAGTTTTGAACCTTGAACCTGGTTTACAGTTTTGAACCTTGAACCTGGTTTACAGTTTTGAACCTTGTCCCCTGGAGAACAAACAACCGCCTGGGAGGCTGAGTGACAGGAGGGCCACTGATTGACAGTAGAGGCTGAGTGGCAGTAGAGGCTAAAGGACAGTAGAGGCTGAGTGGCAGTAGAGGCTAAAGGACAGTAGAGGCTGAGTGACAGTAGAGGCTGAGTGGCAGTAGAGGCTGAGTGACAGGAGGGCCACTGATTGACAGTAGAGGCTGAGTGACAGTAGAGGCTGAGTGGCAGTAGAGGCTGAGTGGCAGTAGAGGCTGAGTGGCAGTAGAGGCTGCCTCTCAGGCTCTTTAATGAAGGCTGATGAACAGAAGTGTCGGCCCCTTGTGTCGGTAGGGGGGGGGGGACCTCCAGACCACGCCTGCCTCTTCCCCCTCGGTCGCTGGGGGCTGACCTGGGAGGTGGGCGGAGCAGTAAAACCTCATCATAAAGTTAATCCTCATATTTCTTCCCTCAGACCGTTCCTGCATGCGGAGCTGCCTTGTGTCCTGGTATAAAGAATATTGTAATCTTATCTTTAATTGTTCAGAGCTGGCTGCCTGCGAGGGCTCAGAGAGGAATGCAGTCAGGTGGATCGGTGGAGTGTGAGTGTGTGTGTGTCTCTCTCTGGTAGTTGTTATGGTCCCCATGTGTGAGCTGTGACCAGTCAGTGGGTGGGTGTGGTCTATAGTTTTGTTCTTCAGAGTTCTTCTATTGTAAAGCAGTGAAAGCTTTCCCCTTCCCAACAGATATCGTCCACCAAATTCAAGAGGCTGCAGTAAACATTTTATGAGCACCATCTTTGTTTTGATTCCCTACTGGGAGTTTTGCAAGGAGCTCAGGGTATAGACTCACTCACACACACACAAGCACACACACTCACGCTCACGCTCACACATACATACACACACACACACACACACACACACACACACACACACACAGTGCCCCCTTCTAATCTACCCCCTGCCACTTTAATCAATACAAAATCAACCTCACTAAATAACATGCAGACAGACACACACACACACACACACACACACACACACACACACACAAAACACACACCCATAAACACACACACACACGGCTGAGAAGATTTCTATACAGTACATTTAACACAACAAACCAACATAGATAACCAAATGAAACACAGTATTTCAGTATTTCACGGTAAATCCGTTTAAGATAACTAATTATGTGTCGATGTTTCAAGCAGTTAAGAGCAACCTTCTCTGGCTTGATGACCACGGAAGGCAGAGATAAGCTGAATGTGTTGACCTCTAAAGCGCTCCCTCTAAAGACCTACCTCTATAGACCTACCTCTATCTACCTCTAAAGACCTACCTCTATAGACCTACCTCTAAAGACCTATATAGACCTACCTCTAAAGCGCTCCCTCTCAGTGTCACCTGGAGTCAGAACAGGAGCAGGCAGACCTCCACGGAACCATGGTAAATACCAGGAGGAACCAGAGAGGAACCAGAGAGGAACCAGGGAGGAACCAGAGAGGGACCAGAGCCTGGACCAGGACCTCAAACTCATTAGTGGTTCACGTGTGTGTGTGTGTGTGTGTGTGTGTGTGTGTGTGTGTGTGTGTGTGTGTGTGTGTGTGTGTGTGTGTGATTCTTGGATTCTGATTGGGTTTACTCTGATTGGGCCATCTCATGACCTCTTTCCCAGCCAGGCCCTCGTTAACCAATCAGCTTCTCTAACACAACTCAAAGGAGCCCGTTTCCCCTTTGCTCCCTCTCCCCCCTCCCTCTCTCCCCTCCCCCTCTCCCCTCTCCTCTCTCCCCCCGCTCCCCTCCACCCTCTCCACTCCTCAACGCTAGCGTCCCACTGGGGTCTTCCTCCCTGATTGGTCAGTCAGCGGGAAGGAGAGAGTGTGATGAAGATGGTGGGTGAGGAAGCGGGGGGGGGGGGGGGGGCAGGAAGATGGAGATCTTCCCGACGAGGAGGCGGAGCTCCAATTAACTCAGCACCATGCGGAGGGTTGGGTGTGTGAGGCTTAATCAATGGTTCCTTACTGTTGTTTCTCCTCATCAGGCTGATTCGAGACCCAGTTGGAACAAAACTTCAAAACTCACTTCAAAAGTGTATTCTTCTTCAACAGCTGTTTCCATCTAACCCGTGTACCCCCATATGTCCCTGTACACCAACCTCTGTGTACCCCATATGTCCCTGTACACTAACCTCTGTATACCCCCATATGTCCCTGTACACTAACCTCTGTGTACCCCATATGTCCCTGTACACCAACCTCTTTGTACCCCATATGTCCCTGTACACCAACCTCTGTGTACCCCATATGTCCCTGTACACCAACCTCTGTGTACCCCCATATGTCCCTGTACACCAACCTCTGTGTACCCCATATGTCCCTGTACACCAACCTCTGTGTATCCCATATGTCCCTGTACACCAACCTCTGTGTACCCCATATGTCCCTGTACACCAACCTCTGTGTACCCCATATGTCCCTGTACACCAACCTCTGTGTACCCCATATGTCCCTGTACACCAACCTCTGTGTATCCCATATGTCCCTGTACACCAACCTCTGTGTACCCCATATGTCCCTGTACACCAACCTCTGTGTACCCCATATGTCCCTGTACACCAACCTCTGTGTACCCCATATGTCCCTGTACACCAACCTCTGTGTACCCCATATGCCCCTGTACACCAACCTCTGTGTACCCCATATGTCCCTGTACACCAACCTCTGTGTACCTCATATGTCCCTGTACACCAACCTCTGTGTACCCCATATGCCCCTGTGGGGTTCTTGCTCAGAGAATGTGCGCCACACGTTCGCATGAGGCCTCAGACCTCACGCAGCACAGGCCAGCAGGCGGTGGAGCACACATTAGAGCTCCATGAAGGGAGACTCACCGGTCCGAGCCAATCAGAAGAGCCTCACACAGACGCCAGCAGACATGTCATCGGTGAGACTGCTGTCCAAAGTGCTGACACACACACACACACACACTTATCCAAATCTCATGTTTGGTTGTTTTCCATTCCTTGTTTTCCAATTCTTGAATCTTTATCGAAACCACTGACCCACTAATGAACTGGCTGTAATGAACTGGCTGTATTGTATTGTGTGTGTGTGTGTGTGTGTGTGTGTGTGTGTGTGTGTGTGTGTGTGTGTGTGTGTGTGTGTGTGTGTGTGTGTGTATTGTACATGGCTGACTCACTCAACAGACCTTGTCTGTCATCAGGTCCACATGGTCACTAAATACTGTACAGTAACGGCGCTTTTCCACCACAGGGTACGCTTCGGACCAGCACGCCTCAGCCCAGCAGTGATGGTTTAGCCCAGCTCGGTTACGTGTTGCGTTTCCACCGCCGCCAGTACCCTTATGGTGGGCAGGGCTTAAAACAGTACCCTTATGGTGGGCGGGGTTTAAGACAGTACCCTTATGGTGGGCGGGGCTTAAGACAGTACCCTTATGGTGGGCGGGGTTTAGTACCTTCATGGTGGGCGGGGTTTAAGACAGTACCCTTATGGTGGGCAGGGTTTAAGACAGTACCCTTATGGCGGGCGGGGTTTAAGACAGTACCCTTATGGTGGGCGGGGTTTAAGACAGTACCCTTATGGTGGGCGGGGCTTAAGCCAACAGTACCCTTATGGTGGGCGGGGTTTAAGACAGTACCCTTATGGTGGGCGGGGCTTAAGCCGACAGTACCTTTATGGTGGGCGGGGTTTAAGACAGTACCCTTATGGTGGGCAGGGTTTAAGACAGTACCCTTATGGCGGGCGGGGTTTAAGACAGTACCCTTATGGTGGGCGGGGTTGAAGACAGTACCCTTATGGTGGGCGGGGCTTAAGCCGACAGTACCCTTATGGTGGGCGGGGTTTAAGCCGACAGTACCCTTATGGTGGGCGGGGTTTAAGAAGACTGTACCCTTATGGTGGGCGGGGTTTAAGCCAACAGTACCCTTATGGTGGGCGAGGTTTAAGCCAGCGGCAGCTACGTAAGCATAGTGACCTCATAGCAGCCGACACAGTGTAACCTGCTAATAAATCCAAGGAAGAAGAAGAACGCGCACAATGAACAAAGAGCAACAATGGAGGATGTCCAAGACGGACGGCAAACTTTTGCGCAACATTTTCTTCCATAAACAAAGCTTTCTCCGTTGTCCAGAAATACCTTGCGGGTACTGTGTTTGTTTGTTATTATCCCCCTGTCACACGGAAGTGATTCTGTCGACCAATCAACGGACGGCGTGTGTAGCTCAAACTTGCCGAGACCCTTTCAGGCTCTCAGTGCCCCAACGGAGGAGTACTGTGAGACGAGTACGCTCAATACGGCTCAGTCCGGGTCACGCCCACTTTTGGAGGTGGAAACGCGACCAATGCCGCACCTTAGCAGACTGAACCGACCTGCACCCGCCGGTGGAAATACACCATAAGCCAGAGAACCCTAACCCTAACCCTAACCCTGAGCCAGAGAACCCTAACCCTGAGTCAGAGAACCCTAACCCTAACCCTGGGCCAGGGATAGCTTTGAGAATCAGGGATGACAACAGCCTCATTTGAATATTCCAGAGAGGAGAGCAAGAGGCAGAGAGTGGCAACATGCCTTCGTATGCTTATATAATATACGTATGTCTTTGTGGTATGTGTGTGCAGTGTGTGTGTGTGTATATGCGTGTGTGCAGTGTGTGTGTGTGTATGCGTGTGTGCAGTGTGTGTATGCGTGTGTGCAGTGTGTGTATGCGTGTGTGCAGTGTGTGTGTATGCGTGTGTATGCGTGTGTGCAGTGTGTGTGTGTATGCTTGTGTGCAGTGTGTATGTGTGTGTGCAGTGTGTGTATGCGTGTGTGCAGTGTGTGTATGTATGCGTGTGTGCAGTGTGTGTGTATGTGTGCGTGTGTGCAGTGTGTGTGTGTGTGTGTATGCGTGTATGCAGTGCACTCACAGCTGAATACATTTTGAAGACGGAGACAGATATAGGGTTAGATATGAGACAGATATAGGGTTAGATATGAGACAGATATAGGGTTAGATATGAGGCAGATATAGGGTTAGATATGAGACAGATATAGGGTTATATATGAGGCAGATATGAGTGAGAAGAGGCGGTGGACCCAGAAACTCTAAAGGAGAATCAATAATAGATCGGAGGGCTTCTGCTCACAAAGCCATCGCACCACAGGGAACTAAAAGGTCATGATGACGACTGGGAGACGGCCGTCCTGTTTGGTAAATACAACACCTGAAGACATTGTGCTGCTGTCTTCTGGATCCTCCTTTGGCTTTCAGCTCTCTGCAGGGCTGGGGCGTGGCCTCAAGTCCTAATGGACGCTGGAATGACTCCTTGTTATCCGAGCATCAGGTTGTCAGAAGGTGTCTTGGAGTAAAGAAAGGTTCTTCCTCTTTTGTTGGTTATTTACTTACAAGAAAAAAGCCCATTTGAAAAGAAATACCACACAAATATTTATCTAAAGGAAAGCCGACATCTCACCTCTCTCCCTGTCCCTGTGTGAGTGAGTGAGTGAGTGAGTGAGTGAGTGAGTGAATGAATGAGTGACGTGGGTGGGTGGGTGGGTGTGTAACTCGGCAGTAGTTTTTTGCATGTGTTGTCAGTCTTGACTGGCTAAGACTGTATCTGCACATCTCTACAAATTCTGCCACGGAAATGATGTGAAATCAACGTTAAAGTGAATCAGATCAGAAGTGCAGTCGGAATTCATCCCATAAAACATCCAGACTTAGAATCCAATTAGTCCCATTAACCCTTCAGGAAAAAGGCTTTTTCGGTCCAATTTAAAATCTAATATTGACTTGAGTGAATCTGATGGTGTACAGTCGTGAAGTATCTTTTTTTAATTGTCACATACACAGCAAGTGTGAGTGTTGGAATAGCTCTTCCTCCATTTAATCACCCCCCCCAGAGGATATCCAAGCCCAGAGCAAGAAACAGTCAGTAAGTACCTATCTGTCATAGCAGCCACCAATTAGCAACCTCTCAGCCTCCGTCCATTCAGTGCAGCAGTCCATTTGAAGCACCACAACGTGAACGTAGCACCACAACGTGAAGCACCACAACGTGAAGCACCACAACCTGAAGCACCACAACATGAAGCACCACAATGTGAACGTAGCACCACAACGTGAACGTAGCACCACAGCATAAAGCACCACAACGTGAAGCACCACAACATGAAGCACCACAAGGTGAAGCACCACAACATGAAGCACCACAACGTGAATGTAGCACCACAACATGAAGCACCACAACGTGAAGCACCACAACGTGAAGCACCACGACATGAAGCACCACAACATGAAGCACCACAACATGAAGCACCACAACGTGAATGTAGCACCACAACATGAAGCACCACAACGTGAAGCACCACAACGTGAAGCACCACAACCTGAAGCACCACAACATGAAGCACCACAATGTGAACGTAGCACCACAACGTGAACGTAGCACCACAACATAAAGCACCACAACGTGAAGCACCACAACATGAAGCACCACAAGGTGAAGCACCACAACATGAAGCACCACAACGTGAATGTAGCACCACAACATGAAGCACCACAACGTGAAGCACCACAACGTGAAGCACCACGACATGAAGCACCACAACATGAAGCACCACAACGTGAATGTAGCACCACAACATGAAGCACCACAACGTGAAGCACCACAACGTGAAGCACCACGACATGAAGCACCACAACGTGAAGCACCACAACGTGAAGCACCACAACATGAAGCACCACAACGTGAATGTAGCACCACAACGTGAAGCGAGCCGATGGAGCCGTTATGGAGAACTGCTGCTAATGCCCCTCCCATTGGGATTGGTAAGCAGACCAATACATAATGAGAATAACAATAATAATAATAATGCTATCTGGCACACAAGGGAACAAAGTAACCTAGAGCTTGGACGCCAAGCCATGCACTCAATCACAGCTCTGATGATAAAGCATCGGTCAAACACATCGATCAGTTTGGCCATCATGCAGAGAAAATAGAAGCAAAGTGACGGACAAAGCAGCTCCTGAACTACAAGCCTGGACTGAGGAAGGAGCTTCACGGTCGGCCTAACCCTAACCCTAACCCTATGCCTATCCCAGACGGAGGGAGTCCTTTGCAGACAAACTTGTTTTATACCAAATACTGTTTGGGTTTGTTGACTGAAGGTTAGCTCAGTAAGATCTTAGTTAAGAGATTTAGTTAAGAGACCATTTCCTCTATCAAATGTTCCTGTCTCAACGGGAGATGAGTAGAGCTATTAAATAGCAGGTATTAGATTGTATAAAATGAACTTGTATAAAAGGTAATTGGTAATTAACTTGTATAAAGGGACTATGAGTGTCAACAGTATTAGTAATATTGGTTATAGCAGCAGAAGCAGCAGTAGAGTATTTAACAACAGGACTACGTCTCCCCACCTCCCAAACCTCCTGCAGAATACAGACACACCTTGATGTCTCAGGTCCTTGTTTCATCATTAATCCCAAGAATCCCACTTCAATGGGATTAGAGCACGGCATATTTCCTCCATCTAGCCCTAGAGTCGGCTAGTGGACCTCTAAGCCACCTGGGAACGATTGGTCCTCATATTACAACTGAGGGAGGTTCTGAGGCCCGGTGGGATCAACAGAACCCTGAGGGTACTGAGACCATAGCCTGCCCTCAATACCCTCAGGGTTCTGAGGGTACTGAGGGCAGAGCCTGCCCAGTCAGGTGCAGCTGCTGCTACTGTAGCATGGGTCCCTTCTACATCAAAGTTCCAAAACAATTAGATATATAATATATAGTTTGTATCAAATTGATTGAACGTCAGCATAAATATGTAAAAAAAGTAATGCTATAATCGTAGTTGATATGTTATATATTTAAGCAATATCACACGAGAGGGAGTGCTGTTGTACTGTATATCAGCACGGCTGTGATTCGGTCGTAGGCACGAGGCCGCAGGCCGAGTGCCGCAGATAATCACACCGTGCTGATATACAGTACAACAGCACGACCTCGAGTGTGATATTGCTTTTATACAACAGTGCTACGAGCACATTTTATTAGTTAACAGTAATAAGAAACAAGAGATTATGATTTGTTTGTTTAGTAATCATTTATTCGGCTCCGCCAACAAAAATAGTTCCGCAACTGAAGGGAGACTAGGCTGTTGCCAGGCAACACATATACAGTACATAAACATTCCTAGACACAAGCTCGCTACTCTGTGTCCTCCGAGTCTGATGATGACCATTCATAGTTCAAATCAAATGTTATTTTTGGAAATATGTCCATCTTTACCGTGCAAAGTTTGCCACAATCTAAGATAGGCTATTTAACAGCTGATGTAACGTTAGCTAATAACGGTTATTAGAACGCCCGTACAGCGGAGTGATTATGTCTGTGAAAAGTCCCAGTGCTGTTATACTGTATATCAGCACTATGGAATGTCTCGTTGTCCAATCAAATTGCTCGGTTGGGACCGGTCGGAACTAACTGTTGTATAAATAATATATATTCTACATTCTAGTTTGTTAGGGGGCGCAGGCCTCATACGGAGCATCGCTCCCCTTTGTGGAGCTCAACCGGTCCTGGACCAGAGGGCCGCCGGCGGGCAGAGCTCTGAGCCTGAGGGCTGGCGGTAGAGATTTAGTACCCATCAGAGAACAATGCAGAGGTCTGCATTGTACCCACCCAGCCTCTAACCCACCCAGCCTCTAACCCAGCCTCTAACCCAGCGTCTTACCGATCCAGCCTCTAACCCACCCAGCCTCTAACCCAGCCTCTAACCCAGCGTCTTACCGATCCAGCCTCTAACCTACCCAGCCTCTAACCCACCCAGCCTCTAACCTAGCCTCTAACCCAGCGTCTTACCGATCCAGCCTCTAACCCACCCAGCCTCTAACCCACCCATCCTCTAACCTAGCCTCTAACCCAGCGTCTTACCGATCCAGCCTCTAACCCACCCAGCCTCTAACCTAGCCTCTAACCTAGCCTCTAACCCACCATGCCTCTAACCTAGCCTCTAACCCAGCGTCTTACTGATCCAGCCTCTAACCCACCCAGCCTCTTACAAACCCAGCCTCTAACCCACCCAGCCTCTAACCTAGCCTCTAACCTAGCGTCTTACCGATCCAGCCTCTAACCCACCCAGCCTCTAACCTAGCCTCTAATCCAGCATTTTACCCACCCAGCCTCTAACCCACCCAGCCTCTAACCTAGCTCTAACCCAGCGTCTTACCGATCCTGCCTCTAACCCACCTAGCCTCTAACCCACCATGCCTCTAACCTAGCCTCTAACCTAGTGTCTTACCGATCCAGCCTCTAACCCACCCAGCCTCTAACCCTCCCGGCCTCTAATTCAACCATTACCTTAATGATCTGCTTCTCACTTAACTGATATATATAAGACATATATATGTATAACTGATATTAAGATATTGTGATTTCCTGCGGTCCAACCGGTGTTCAGCTCAGATGAACCAATTGGGTTTAAGGGGCTTCCTAAAGGAAAGGGCTCTAAAGAAGGAACCGGCGCTTCTAGAAAATAAACTGTTCTCTGCTTCACACCAGACGCTGCAGAACAGACATCACTTCCAACTTGCAGAGGCTCATGAATTGCCTTTTAACATAAGCTCTTAGCCTTTGCACTACGGTAAATTAATTCAAGCACCTAAAATAAGAGCACTAATGCGGCGAGTCATATTTGCCAGCAACACGGCGTGAACACAAAGTGATGTCAGTGGTGCTCTGGGCCGGCTCCTCTGTGGCGCCGCTCGGCAGGAGAGAGCGAGGCTCTCACGGCTGAACTCCTCCTCACGGTCAGCAGGCAGAGAGGGAGGCCACTGCTGTCATCTAGTTATACAGAGTAGGGTGTGTGTCCACACACTGCATGGAGCGGTCCGCATTTACACATGACTGAACATCAGGAACAATTAGTGATTGGGATGCACAACGCTTAGACACAATGACTATGATGTGAGGAAGATAATGACGATGATAACGATGATGATAATGATGATGATAATTACGATGATTATGATAATAACGATGATAAAGATGAAAACGATGATGATGATGATGATGCTAAAGATGATAACAATGATGATGACACAATCATGATGACTTAGATGAGGATGACGATGATAACTATAATGATGATACGATGAGTCCTTAAACAACTTCAAAGCCTAAAGTCTAATTGGTGGCTGATAAGTACTAATCTAACACCAAAACAACTTTGATTGTGTTTTATTTCTGCTTGAGGGGAACCCCACACGGTGAGACTGATGGGATTACATTTCACTGCCTGATCATTGTGTTGATCTCCTCAAGACGTCTTCAGATCTCACTGACATCAGAGAACAACACGAGGATCTCACTGACGTTCATCAGAGAACAACACGAGGATCTCACTGACGTTAGAACAACACGAGGATCTGACTGACGTCAGAGAACAACACGAGGATATGACTGACGTTCATCAGAGAACAACACGAGGATCTGACTGACGTCAGAGAACAACACGAGGATCTCACTGACGTTAGAACAACATGAGGATCTGACTGACGTCAGAGAACAACACGAGGATATGACTGACGTCAGAGAACAACACGAGGATCTCACTGACCCCAGAGAACAACACGAGGATCTCACTGACGTCAGAGAACAACACGAGGATCTCACTGACGTCAGAGAACAACACGAGGATCTCACTGACGTTCATCAGAGAACAATGCAGAGGTCTCAGTGATTCAGGCGTCCTACTTTCATTCAGACGGCCAGAGTAAGTACTCTGATTCATCACTCAGCCACACACACACACACACACACACACACACACACACACACACACACACACACACACACACACACACACACACACACACACACACACACACACAGCATATACAGCAGAAAGAGGCCATCACACAGCGGAGTTTCTCCTCAAGGAGAGGAGTCTAAATGAGGCGTACCAGGGCCATCCTCCTCTCCTGCTCCGCCATCTCTTCCTCAGTCCCTCCTCTCGCTCAGCACTACCACACAACCCTGTTGAACAAGCAGCTCCTCCCTCTTTCCTGAACTAGGGACCATGTGCTGTCTGCTGATTGGCTAAAGCACTCCTGCGGCTCACCTCCTCTCTGGATCGTTCTGACATTGGCCGTCGGCTCCACTGACATCCACTACATCCCAACGATGGTTGAGCAGCTCCCATCGCTGGAGTAACGAGGTCCATCTCTACACCGGGGAGCGTGTGTGTGTATATATATATGTGTATATATAATCTAGGCACAAAAAGTAAGGATATTTTGTGTTTGGTAGATTATTTCGTTTTTGTAACAATGCTTCTTGGCACTAAATCTTATAACGTTGGAAAGTCTGAAGGGCGGCATCTCGCTCACTGGAAAAACGAGGCTCGTCATCATTGGAGGCAATCTCAATGCAGAGAGATATCGAGATGAGATTCTGCAACCAGTGGCAATCCCATATCTCCACAGACTGGGACCGAACTCTAGCCTCCAAGATGACAACGCTGGCCCCCAGAGCGGGGTTTATCAGAGACGACCTCCAGAACAGGCAGTGGAGAGGCCTGCCTGCAGTCCTGACCTCAACCCCATTGAACAGTTGTGGATCAGCTTGGGCGTGCTGTTAGTGTCAGAGTGACCAACACAACCAGGTTGACTTGTGGCAAATGCTGGTTGAAGAATGGGATGCCATCCCACAGCAGCGTGGGACCAGGCTGGTGACCAGCATGAGGAGGAGGTGCCAGGCTGTTATATATATTATATGGTTATTCCACATGCTACTGAGGCTCCTGTTTCTTAAATTAACTTCAATCATCCAATCCACCAAACACCAAACAAGAGTCAATGGCAGAGTAAGCTGTTTGGCACTGGCAGAGAAGATTTGGAACATTTTTCTTGGGAGCACCCTACATACTCAGCTCTGCTGCTCATCACACAAATCCATGTTCCTTACACATGTGGTACCATTTAAAAGGGGAGGCTTCAGGCTTTCCAACATTATAAGATTTAGTGCCAAGAAGCATTGTTAGAAAAATGATATGTGTGTGTGTATATATATAATATAACGGCTGGTTTAACTGGTACAAGCAGGTTTAACTCAGCGTGGAGAGGAGAATGGGTGGAGGTGGAGGTAATGGAGTAACACATATCTCAGAGTGGAGAGGACAGTGGGTGGAGGTGATGCTGGACCTGTGTTCGGTGTCACCGCCTCACCTCCGGTTGCCATGGACGCTGTCTCATTAGGACTAATTGGCTTCTCAAAGGGCCAAGCTTGTTATCTCTTACCGCTCACTTTCTTTGCGTCTGAACGCTCCGATTACCCGCAGTCCAGAGATCTGATATTAATCAATCATTAATTTAGTGTTTAGTACGGACACGCTCAGAGAGCTGAACCGTATCGCCTGCATCTCCATACCATCAAATAATATCATTGAATTAATCAATTTAACAAGCAATTCACTCTGACCTAAACAATGGAAGGATGAACCCCCCCCCCCACACACACACACACACACACACACACACACACACACACACACACACACAGGTATTACAGAAACAACATGTTTTTCAATAATGGATGGTGGAGAAGTGGGTCAGGGTGGAGTGGTGGGTGGAGTGCTGCCTCCACCTCCCCCTCTAACAGGAGGAACGGCCTCAGGCAGGACCCGGCCTCTTCTTCTACCCTCCCAGCCTCTTCTACCCTCCCAGTCTTCTCTCTCCTCCTCCTCTGGTGATGGTGAGATCAGCGACGCCTTCTGGGGAACACTTCTCTAGGAACACAAGGACTACGGTCACACAGCTAGTTAGTGGTTACCAGGTGTGCTAACGCAGAACAAAGTTCCACAGCTGGACAACGTGACTCACACTTCTCCGGTTTGTGGTTATGGTAGGGTTAGGGTTAGCCTGGTGCTACCAGACCATCGTACTTCATTTCGTTTGTACAGAAGGTCTGGAACTGCTGTAATTGGCAAACGTTCACTCACTTGGAGGCGGGTGTCTGTTGAAGTTTAAAACTATTGGATCTGCCCAGTGCCACTCTGGATCTGCCATAACCAATCGCAATAGCGTTTGGTCGTGACGTTTGTCATGCGCCGGGACCGGCCGGAAACTACGTTGTGCGCATGCGCAGGCTGTGTACACAAACAAAACAAGATGAAGCGTG
Organism: Micromesistius poutassou; assembly: GCF_964030765.1. NCBI lineage: Eukaryota > Metazoa > Chordata > Actinopteri > Gadiformes > Gadidae > Micromesistius > Micromesistius poutassou. The sequence goes on from NC_140282.1 coordinate 6,995,936, forward strand.
AAGATGTCTGTCAACGATAGCTGCAGGTTTTGTTCATCTAATTTTAGAGTTCAAGGAACAATTACAAATTCTACATTAATATTCGATAGTAAGGACAGAGATAATGTTTGCAGTCAACTGTCGAGGCTGGGTCTTGTCATTGACAATACGTCGCTACTTCGACGTCATCGTTCTCAGCCACTTCCTCTGTTCGCTGATTGGTCACACAGAAATTTGTTTGGGCAAAATCCCACTAACAAGCCCCAGCCCCAGACTGACTACTGAAGGGAAAATGAAATTTGGGCGGAAGTAGGTGGGCGGGCGGAGCCAGGCTAGGTTAGGGTTAGGGTTAGTAAGGGATATGGAGCATTTCCACTGGCGGGTACACTTCGGACCCAGCACGCCTCAGCCTAGTAGTGAGGGTACGGTATAGCCCAGCTTGGTTACGTGTCGCGTTTCCACTGCCACCAGTACCCTTATGGTGGGCGGGGTTTAAGACAGTACCCTTATGGTAGGGCGGGGTTTAAGACAGTACCCTTATGGTGGGCGGGGTTTAAGACAGTACCCTTATGGTGGGCGGGGTTTAAGACAGTACCCTTATGGTAGGGCGGGGTTTAAGACAGTACCCTTATGGTGGGCGGGGTTTAAGACAGTACCCTTATGGTGGGCGGGGTTTAAGACAGTACCCTTATGGTGGGCGGGGTTTAAGACGGTACCCTTATGGTAGGGCGGGGTTTAAGACAGTACCCTTATGGTGGGCGGGGTTTAAGACGGTACCCTTATGGTAGGGCGGGGTTTAAGACGGTACCCTTATGGTGGGCGGGGTTTAAGACGGACGGCGATAGCCACGGCAGCATCGTGACCTCATAGCAGCCGACACAGTGTAGCCTGCTAATAAATCCAAGGAAGAAGAAGAACGCGCACAACGAACAAAGAGCAACAATGGAGGACGTCCAAGAAGGACGGCAAACTTTTGCACAACATTTTCTTCAATAAACAAAGCTTTCGCCATTGTACCTCGCGGGTACTGTGTTTGTTTGTTATTATCCCCCTGTCGCACGGAAAGGACGATTCTGTCTACCAATCAACGGACGCCGTGTGTAGCTCAAACTTGCCGGGACCCTTTCAGGCTCTCAGTGCCCCAACGGAGGAGTACTGTGAGACGAGTACGGCTCAATATGGCTCAGTCCGGGTCACGCCCACTTTTGGCGGTGGAAACGCGACCCGTGCCGCACCTTTGCAGACTGAACCGACCCGCACCCTGCGGTGGAAATGCGCCATAAGGGTTAGGGTTAGGGTTAGGGTTAGGGTTAGTACAGGGATAGGGTTAGGGTTAGGGTTAGTACAGGGATAGGGTTAGGGTTAGTACAGGGATAGGGCTAGTACAGGGTTAGGGTTAGGGTTAGTACAGGGATAGGGTAAGGGTTAGGGTTAGTACTGGGATGTATCTACGGTCAGTTTGCCACTCTAGTGTACCGAGTGTACCACTCTACTGTAAACAGAGTAACCTTGTTAAAGGATCACTGCGACCACCCAACGTGGTGCTGTATCTGTATCTCTCTCTCTCCTGCTGTCCCCACACAGTCAGCGACTGTCATACCTGCACAGTGTGGACATCGGCCCAAAGTGTGATATGATGCAGGGCTGATCACCATGTCAACCATTCTCAAGCATTTAAAGAACTGACTAAATGCACCGTTTACATCTTCCACCAGAGCGGCGAGAGCAGAGAGGGGTGGGCAGCAGCTCTGGACTAGCCTTCTGCTGGTCACCTCCTCACTGCGCTCCTGTACCAGGAGCAGACCTCCTCACTGCGCTCCTGTACCAGGAGCAGACCTCCTCACTGTGCTCCTGTACCAGGAGCAGACCTCCTCACTGCCGTCCTGTACCAGGAGCAGACCTCCTCACTGCGCTCCTGTACCAGGAGCAGACCTCCTCACTGCCGTCCTGTACCAGGAGCAGACCTCCTCACTGCCGTCCTGTACCAGGAGCAGACCTCCTGTACCAGGAGCAGACCTCCTCACTGCCGTCCTGTACCAGGAGCAGACCTCCTGTACCAGGAGTAGACCTCTTCACTGCCGTCCTGTACCAGGAGCAGACCTCTTCACTGCCGTCCTGTACCAGGAGCAGACCTCCTGTACCAGGAGCAGACCTCCTCACTGCCGTCCTGTACCAGGAGCAGACCTCCTCACTGCCGTCCTGTACCAGGAGCAGACCTCTTCACTGCCGTCCTGTACCAGGAGCAGACCTCCTCACTGCCATCCTGTACCAGCAAGACTAGTTGAGCTCCTCCCCCTCCTGGAGCAACGATCCCACGTGAAGGAGATTAATGAGGCGGCTTCAACGGAGTGAAGGAACACACACACACACACACACACACACACACACACACACACACACACACACACACACACACACACACACACACACACACACACACACACACACACACACACACACACACACCCAATGTCAAGGCCTGTTATTAATGATGGCTCCCAGAGCGACTGGACAGAGAACGAGTGAAAAGAAGATCATGTTGACAGAGTTCCATTTCTCCAGCTGCTTTCTTCTTTTTCATTGTGCAGTCGTTATTATTGCCGTTATTCGGTAAAACCTTTCAAACCCAAGACAGAGACCAAACAGAGGACACAATGCTGCTTTCTAAAGCCGTCAAGTCGTCTTTTTTGGAAGATATGAAGGGAACACAGAGCAGAACGGAGCTGGAACGGACAGTGAACTCATCTATTAGTGTTTTCATTCTCCTAGGATTCTTGTTTCACTGAAAATCATCATAAACAGCGTCCTAACTTTATACATGACAACTGTATAGTTTGAACCAATTGGAAGTTTACGGGAACCTGAATTGGAAGCATAATGTTCTGGGGGACCACACCACTGTGGATAGGTGGAGGCAGAGAGCTACACCTGGTAGCTACGTCACTGGGAACCCTTGTTTCTAGGGTGAATATATTCCTGTTCTCATTCTCATCCTCCTCATATTCATAGCGCACATGTTCTGTGCTCTGATGCTCAACACAAAACCAACAAAAAGGCTGAGGGTGTGACTCCCCGCTTCAGATAAAAACAGTTATTGAAGGAACACATGATGGATCGGAC
>NC_140282.1:6999234-7004234 GCF_964030765.1 Micromesistius poutassou
GGGAGAGGGAGAGGGGAGGGAGAGGGGCGGGAGAGGGGAGAGAGAGGGGGGAGAGAGAGGGGGAAAAGAAGGGGGAGAGAGAGAGGGGGGAGGGAGAGGGGAGGGAGAGAGGGAGAGGGGAGAGGAGAGAGACACAGAGAGGGGAGGGAGGACGGAGGGAGAGGGACACAGTTGAACAGGAGAAGATTCGGGGTCATTCTCTCCCATCTTCCCTTCTCTCTCTCTCTGCCGGCAGTGCGCGCGTGCACACACACACACACACACACACACACACACACACACACACACACACACACACACACACACACACACACACACACACACACACACACACACACACACACAGGACTGTCAATAGTGAGTTGACCCTCCTGTCACACGTGGTTTGGTGGTTTTCACTCGGTTCGGTTTCTCCGACCTTCTATGAAGCATCATGAGAATCCCTTTCACCAGCCAAGCGGTAGCGTGTGGTTGGACTCATCCAATGCATTCAAACTAAGTGAGCAGCAGAAACATACAGAAATAGAAACTGTTCTGGGACTGTAGGTGGACATCAGAGAGCAGGTAGACGGACACACAGACGGTCAGGAGGTTACTCAGCACTAAATAAACCGTAGTAACCTAACCCGATCAAAGAAACGCTTTGCCCACATTGACGCGCGACGCTCCTTTTACGCGCGGCAGTGTTCAGCCGCCAATGACTTGAGGTCGAGGATGGCGACGGTTCAACACGACATCCTCCAGATGGGATCAGAGACTACAGAGAACACATCTGCGTCTGGGAGAACTGGGAGGAACTATGCAGAACTGGGACTACGAGGACCTCTGGAGAACTGGGACTACGGGGACAACTGGGAGAACGGGCATGATGAAGAACAAGGTGCGCGCAGTTGGAGCTCCACCGACAGAGAGGTGGAAGATCAGGTTCAGCGGGCTAAGAGTTCGGAGTGTAGAAGATGAACATCGGCCGAACGCCGTGCGGACTTTGGTTGGAGCCCGCCGCGTTCATACTGTGTGTGTGTGTGTGTGTGTGTGTGTGTGTGTGTGTGTGTGTGTGTGTGTGTGTGTGTGTGTGTGTGTGTGTGTGTGTGTGTGTGAAACTAAAGTTGATATTTGACCGTTCATTGTTTCAGATCGCAGCTCATTCATGAGTCGGTCCTAGAGGTTAGAGTCCTACCTTGAACGTCTGCGCGGTCCGGTAAGGAGAAGGTTTATTCCGCTTCCTCCGGTTCACCGGTCGGTACCGACAGCTCGGGGAGAGGAGAACTCCATTGGGAGAGTCAGATCTAAACTCTAAGGACTGAATGAATAAAGAAATATAAGGAGATAGACGAGGTAGAGAGCGAACAGAACAAAATAACAAAAAGAACAAGATAAACGGCGAGAAAGAGCCGCGCGTTGAACCCGATCTGAGCGGTAACTCGACCGGGCGACAGACACCGAGCAGAGCCGGTCTGCGGGGGGGGGGGGGGGGGTCGGAGAGGGAGAGCCGAGAGGAGGGGGGGAGAGGGGGAACGACGACACAGCTGGTGGTCGGCAGCAGATGTGCAAGTTGATAAAAAGAAAAGAGGGATGTGAACACATTGATCATTGTGATGAACTCGATTACAAACGAATGGTTCTGTCTGTAAGATGAAATGTGACGTTATCACAGCTCTGTCTTTTCAAAACAATTACTAAATAATACAAGTGTGAAACATGTTTTGAAAGTAACACAAAGAAAAAACCTGAAGAAGAAGAATATTCCAATTGATGTGGACGGTCAGTGGGGATCAAAGGGTTCATTGAAGTCTTCGGGTCTTGAACCCACAGCTTTACTGAGTAGGAAAACACCGTCCGTCTGCCCTTTAAACAGACTGCCGCCATACATACACATTCTCTCTCTCACTCTCTGCCCCACCCACTTCCCGTGTTCCGGAAATGATGACCTCCCTGAAAAATTAATGGCCATCACCATGACAACCGCCTTACACACACACACACACACAGGATGGTCATGGCAACAGTGGCAGGGCGCCAAACCGACAGCCTATCCCCCCAGTCCTGTCCTGCCTGGCCCCTCCCCCAGGGAGGAGACACCAGCCTCAGGGAGGAGACACCAGCCCCACGGAGGAGACACCAGCCTCAGGGAGGAGACACCAGCCTCACGGAGGAGACACCAGCCTCAGGGAGGAGACACCAGCCTCAGGGAGGAGACACCAGCCTCAGGGAGGAGACACCAGCAGGGAGGCCTTCATGGCATGTTTAGATATCTCTGCTTGGCTGTCGGAAGGGCAGAGGAGGGCCGAGGAGGGGTGGAGGAGGGAGGAGGAGAGGAGGGAGGAGGAGGAGGGAGGAAGAGGGGTGGAGGAGGGAGGAGGAGGGATGAAGGAGGGGTGGAGGAGGGAGGAGGGTGGAGGAGGGGGGTCTCCTCCACCAGCCTGGAGCCCGCTCCAGGCCTCGGGTTCTGCCGAGCCTCCATGAGACGGCCTGTTCCAGCCTCACCTCCAGCCAGACGACAGGAGCTCCAGTCGTCACCATTAGCTCTGGGACTAGCATTAGCTCTGGGACTAGTATTTCATGGTGAGCTGAACCTTCCCACCGAGATGCACGCTAAAGAATCCTTGATGTTGAGTCAACATATTCTTTTATTTCTGCACGTGAGGAACGTTAGGAAGCCTCCCTGAGAGGCTAATGATGTGCTCCAGATCTGAGGAGACATAATGAATGCAACACGCGGGAGGGGATTTGAAAGTTATGCAGGGCATACAGCACATACAATGGATACACACAGCCTCTTGGGGGAGGAAGTACGTTTCTAATTACATGATCGTTATGCAGTGAGGTAGCTGTGCCCTCATATCATAAACATGGACAACAAGACTTATTCTTTCTGTACCAGAAGACAAGATCATCCAGAGAGAGGTTTAGAGCATAAATTCATATCCACTGCAGTCCTGCAGCACGTTTGTAACCTTTTTCTTGCGGCTCGGACCAAACAAGGACTTCAGAAGATCCGTTGGTCTCTTTGAAGTGGCTTCATGTCTTCAGCCTGCTTGGAGGCAGAGGAAATAACTGAAAACTGCATTAACATCTTTTTTATTAGTCAAAATTGTTTCAGAGCAGCCAATTAGAAAGTCTGTGGGAGCCTAATCTAAATGGGGACGGTGCAATTATCAGTAGGAAGTGTACCCAGCAGAAGGCGGCCGTCCACGCTGCCTTTGAACCCCTGGAGACCTTCTCTGCTGCTGTAAATAAACAATTACAGAGCGGACCGGATCGCGGAGAGAGGCCTCATGATGTTACACTCAGCTGCCTGATCCCGTCTTAATGCACATGAGTACACACAGACTACACGCACACAGACACACACACCACCTGGGAATACACAAATACACAGCTCTAAGGAGGATGACACAGTTGATATCTTTACACATATGCAGGAGAGTGAGTGAGTGAGTGAGTGAGTGAGTGAGTGTGTGTGTGTTGGTCTGCTGAGTTCACTCAGGGCGTTAGACAGCAGACTGTTATCTTGACCTGTGATGAGCCTTAACCCAAACTGCTTACATAAGCAGGAATCAAAACAACATAATAACAGGATGTTGCGCAGCTCCAGTCTTTGAAGACCCACTCCCATAATCACACATTCTGTGAACTGTTCAGAAGCTGATCAGAGTATCCAGTAGAAACGCCTTCTCCCAGGGGCTGGTCGTTACAGCATCGATACACACAGTGCTCCTCACTATTCTCCACCAGTAAACCAGCCCAGTGTCACAGTCCCACGTTCCCTTAAGACCCCCACAGCCTGCCTCCATGAAGACCTCTCCTCATAAGGACCTCTCCTCATGCCCACCCTGAAGAGGAATTCAATCGTAGATCAGCCAAAGGGATATTGAAAAGAAAAGGCTAAAGGTATAAAGATGAAGACCTCCTGTTGTCTTTCTTCTACACCACAGGTTCACTGTATGTATATATTATATATATGATTAGGTATCCATATCTCCAGTACCCCCCCAGTGGCTCTGCTGCCTGATGGATGGAGGAGGGGTGCGAACGGGCCTCACAGTGTGTGTGGTGGGAGACCCTGTTGCCATGGCAACAAATGAGGTAATTTTGCCTTTAGTGGCTTCATGCTGAATCTCCGGTGACGTGGAGCCGGGCTGGGCTCAGCGCTGGGGAGGGTTTAAGAGCTTTGATTTGAGGGAAGTCTCTTAGAAATCCATCATGCCTGTCAATGTGTGAACCAGAGGAAGGGAGGGCTCTCCACCTCGTATCTCAGCTCCAACCCAGGTGATCAACCAATGAAAACATCAGTCAACCAGGAAATGTTCTGTCTGGAAGAAGAAGAGGAATGCGTTCAATACTGGCTGGCTGCTGCCCAAAGTCAGAGGACAGAGAAAACACGAGTGTCCCTCGTCTCCCATCCTGAAGGTGTGAGGAGAGAATGGAACCGGGAGACGTGCCAGACACCGTGCACACCCTCCCCTCGCCTGGTGAACACGCTGTCCCCTCACAGACACGCTCACAAGAACGAACAGATCCCATGTTTACCTGCCCCCCCCCATATAACTCCTCACAGCACCCAGGCCTGATCCAAAGTAGGGCAGAATGTAGGCCACAGAAATGTAGGTCCGAAGAATCTGATGAAAGAAAAACTGCTGCTGAGTCGCACTCGGTGCAATGTCCACACACACACACACACACACACACTTCATGAGCAGGTTTGTAATGATTCTGTTTCCAGGCACGGTGGCATCAGACCTTGTGTTCTCCACATGTTAACATACCGGTTCGTACCAGTTTGGTGGTCGCTCCCTCAGAGCCCCCATTCATCACAGAGGCCCTGCATGCCATGACCTCCTGAAGGTCCTGAAGGTCTGTGAAGGACCATGAAGGTCCCGGGGGGGCCTGAAGGTCCTGCTGGTCTCTGAAGGTCCTTGAAGGTCTCTGAAGGTCTGAAGGTCCTGATGGTCTCTGAAGGTCTCTGAAGGTCTGTGAAGGTCCTGATGGTCTCTGAAGGT
>NC_140282.1:7009234-7047758 GCF_964030765.1 Micromesistius poutassou
GGGGGAAGAAGAGGAGGAGGAGAGAGACAGGCAAGAAACAGATGACGACATGATGGAGGCTAGACGTAAAACTATTCAGAATAGGAGGGAGGATGGACCCAAGGGGTCAGGGAGCCCTTGGCCATGCCCAAAATGCACCAGAATACAGGAAATCACATCAAACTAATTCAAAATGTTGGGAGTTGGGGGCCTGTGCCCCAGCAAAGCTCTTGGTCTAGAAATGCCCCTATATGGCCCCACAGCATCTTCCAGAACATCGACTCTCCTTTGTATGAAGGTTCATCTGTACAGCTGTCTAAACTAGCTCCAATACATTAACACTTCACCCCTTCATCACCTAGCTACCTGGTAGGTCAACCCTTCCATAACAGTTTAAGTTATGGAGTTCAACACAGATTCAGGTTCTTATTTACATCCTACAATTTTAAAACGTTGTGCATTGAAGTGGAGATTTGGACCAGGATGGAACCATAGGATGATTTAATGACATTCCACCTAAAGGATTTAGGGTTTGGCTCTCATTTAGATAGAGTCTAATTCAACCAGCCATGAACTAACAGAGGGACACACGCTAAAGCTCCTGTTTCCTCTCTGGCATTCCACCAGCCTCACCGGGGCGGGCTGGGCCTCCAGCCAGCGGCAGTGCTGCTGGGAGTCACGCAGCGACTGCGAGACGGCGCGGAGCTGACCGGCCAGAGAGCCCCTCTCCTCCAGGGCCTGCTGGAGCTGGAGGAGAACACACATCTCTATTAACAGAGCCCTGCTCCTCCTGGAGGAGAACACACATCTCTATTAACAGAGCTAGTAGTACTTGTCTGTGTGTGTGTGTACCTGGTGGTTGAGCTGCTGGTAGTACTTGACCCTCTGTCTGTGTGTGTGTGTACCTGGTGGTTGAGCTGCTGGTAGTACTGGTCCCTCTGCTGGATCTCCACCAGACAACGCTGCAGTTCTCGGTGGATCTGGATCCTCTCGGCCTGCAGCTGCTTCACCTCCTGCTGGCCCCCTCCCACCCCTGTCTCCTCCTGCTGGCCCCCTCCCACCCCCGTCTCCTCCTGCTGGCCCCCTCCCACCAGTGCCAACGTCTCCTTCAGGAAGACCAGAACACGACCACCTGGGTTAGCCCATGTCTCGGTACCATGGGTACCGTCAGCTCTACGTTTATACACATCATAGAAGTTATTAATATTATTGTTAGTAGGGGCAGGTGAACCCTACTTTGAGGGGCTGCTTGGGGGTCACCTTGTTGGCCTCCTGGTTCTGCCTCAGGACTTCACTCTGCAGCCTGCTGTTTTCAGACCTACAACAGAACAGGCCTTTCAACACACACTTAGGACCCGCAGGGATACAGAAGACATTATCTTTAAGAGTTTTGATACGCCATCCGCATTTAGGTTTAAATATATGACTTGGCAATAGATATTTAATGAAATCTATATTGCTAAAAACCAGCTTACCTCATCTCAGCGAGCTGGAGTTGGGAGCTGCGGAGGTCCTGCTCTGTGAGGTGTCTGCAGGCCTGCTCCTCCTCCAAGGCCTTCTGGAGATCAAGAACCTTCAGACGGACCTCCTGCAACCAACCAGAGGAACAGCTTTAGGGGTCTGGTAACAGTAATCCAATGGAGGAAAGAGTGAACAGCAACTGAATTGACACTCATATCTCTTTAGTCATTTGTTTCAAATGAACAAAAGAGATATATGAAATGAAAAACAATGCAAGTCAAAGCAGTGGCATGAAGAAGCTATGAGACTCCAACCCTGCATGCAGTAAGAAAAATGCACAGCCAATGGCCCAGAGAAAAGACAAGACAACCAATGGATTCACAGCCGCCAACTCACCAGCCCGTCCCTCTCATTTTGAAAGATTTCAATGCGGCTTCTATTCGGTTCGTCCGGCCCGTAGGAAACAACCGGCCCTTGCCTGGACTCAAACCCTCTCTTTGCCCCCACCAGCTCGCCCATCAGCCTCTCCCGGTCGTTCTGGAGGCTGGCCATGGACTTGGAGAAGGCAGACATCTGCTTACTGAAGGTGTTGTTCTCCAGGCTGACTCTCTGCAGCTCACCTTCCTTCTCCGACAGAGCTTTGGAGAGCTCGTCCACCAAAGTGTTGAGCTCCGATTGCGTGTTATTGCTGGTCAAGGCGTTCACTTTGTGAACGAGGACGTACTTCTCTTTGGTGAACACGGCTAACTCCGAGGCAGCGTCCTGGAGGCCGTGCTCAGCCTTGGTCAGGGAGGCCCGAGTCTCTCTGAGTTCACTGTCATATCTCTTCTGCAGGGTTTTAAAGTCCTCAATAAGCACGTCGCGATCATTCTGCAAAGCAGCCATGGCTTTTCCCAGGGACTCATTCTTAGCGGTTAAATCTTTGCTTTGACTGTGGGAGTCTGATAAAAGCTGTTCTGTTTGAAGCAAATCTCTGGCCAGTTCCTGCACCCTTTGATCTGCGGTTTCCCGCTCATTTCTCATCAGCTGCACCTCTCGCTCGAACGTGTCCAACTCACCGTTGTATTTATCCTCGGCTTCGGACAGTTTTTTGTCAGTGTCACTTTCGAGCTGCTGAAGTTTATTCTTCAACTCGTCTGTTAAGAGTTTCTGGGCAGAAAGTCTTTGCTGTATGCCATTACATTCACTGGCTTTTGAGGCCACAACCTGCTGCAAATCACAAATCACCTTGCCTTCATTGGTCTCCGCTCGCTCCTTTTTCAGGGCCAATATGTCTGCTTCCTGATTTGAGACCTGAGATTTAAGATTAGATGACTCTGCTCTTAATGAATTGCTTGTTTCCTGTTCATTTTGAAGTTCTAATATTGAGTCTCTGTGCTGCTTTTCTTCGACAGCTTTTTGGATCTCCAGATTTTTTATCATATCTTGCTGCCTTTTGAGCAGTTCCTTTAACTGGTTGTCCTTGAGTGACAGCACTTGATTCAAGTCCTTTCTATAGCGAACCAACTGCGCCCTGAGCATGGCGTTCTCAGAGTTCAGGTCATCCATCTGATGCAGAAGTTTCCTTATTTCATGTTTCATTCCTTTGGTTGCACTGAGGTCCCCATTGGCAGAGCCATCTCTGTCTCTTAGCACCAACTGATTCTTCTCCTCTAGCATTCTGTACTCAGATATCAACCGCTCCCGCTCAGTCTGCAATGATATCATGGAGTTCCTGAATGAAGCCATTTTCTCATCAACATTCTCTTTCTCTTGAGTCAACCTGTCCAGTTTCAGCTGCAGCCCTCTCACCATGTTCTCAATCCTTCTGGTCTCTTTGTCAGCCCGGTCCCTTTCAGAATATAAAGATGTGACGCGGTCCTCATAGCCTGCTATTTGAGCACGATGATTGGCTTGGAGTTGTTCTAGATAGCCTGACATCTGGCCATCTCTGCACGATAACAAGGAGGAGATCTCTGCATCTTTATTCTGTAGAAGCTTTTTCAGCTGAAGAGAGATTGTCTCTTGTTTCTCAAAGTCAGCCTTAAATGTGTCCTTCTCAGACTGGAATGTGTAAAGCTGTGCCTCTAGATCAGAGCTAATCTTCTCCAGTTGTTGGATACTGAGTAGCCTTTGAGATCCAACATCTTCCTTGTCGGCAAGCTCTCTGTTCAGTTTGCTTTTGTCCTGTTCTAGCTGTTCAACTTGAGCTTTACATTTGGTTAGGTGCATGTTCATTATTTCCACTGTTTCATTGAGTTCAGTATTACTGACGCCTAGAACAAAAATTTGACGCTGGTGTGCAGCGGCTGCAACTGAATATTCATTGTGTCCCCTTTCTAGCTTGGACTTTAACATCCGCAACTCGCTGATCTCTCCATCTTTTGTCCTCATGTCCTCAAGAAATTGTTTGATCACAAAGCCTTGCTCCAGCAGCTGGCTATCTTTCTCATGCAATGCTTTTTGGAAAATATTGTTCCACTGCTTTGAGGCATCTGCCCCATGAGGATCAGACGACAGGGCGGCCAACTTGGCCATATTAGTATCTGCTTCTTGCCTGAGAGTCATGATCTCCAGATCTTTGGAGTCCATTTGCTGTCCCAACTCAATGAGCATTTGAGTTTCTTTTTCTTTTAATCCCTGAAGTTCATCTATTCTTCTCTGTAGAACTGCATCTCGCTCCATGTACATGTTTTGTGGAATGTTTTCATGCATGACCTGATCTGCCTTTTTACTTTTCTCAGCCGTTTCCAGAACTAGCTGTTCTTTTTCACTTTGAAGTCTCCTGACGCTTTCATTAGCCTTCTGGAGAAGGATTTTGTATGTCATCAGCTCCTTATCAAGGTTTTCACTTCTGTCTTCTAAATATGAACCTTTCTCTGAACTGTTCTTTAGTTCTTTTTTCAGCTGTTCACATCCAACTTGTGAGGCTTTCAAGGCCTTTTCCAAGTCCAAAAATCGTTCCTGGTATTTGATACAGTCCTGTTGGAGCTGATTCACTTCTTGGTGCTTTTCCTTGAGGAGCTCCTGAAGTTCCCTCCTGATGCTTTTGGAGCCTACACTGCCTCTCTGAGCCGTTTTGAGTTTTTCCTCAAATTCTTTGACTAATCGTAATTGTTGTTGCTCCTTTTCTTGGCAAACCTGAGAAGCATTTTTCTTACTAACACCTAGTTGGGAGGATATCTGCTTATTTTGAGTTTGCAAAACATTGACTGACTCTGTCAATTCGGCCATTCTTTCGGAGTTCTTAAGAAGCATAGTTTCCAAATATTCATTTTCATTTTTCACCTTTCCAGAAATCTCTTGAACGTTTTCCAGTTCCTCTTGCAAAAGAGATTTGTCATCCTCCAAGATTCTCACCTTCTCACGAAGGCAGATCATCTCTTGGCTGTGGTCATTACGAATGTCTTGGAGGTCTTTTATTCTGTTATCCTTGTCTCCCAAATGCAATTCATGTTCATTCTCAATTTGGGAAATTTTTGACAAAAGACTCTGTTTCTCCTTTTGCAACAAGTCATTAATTTGCTGTTGAACCCCAAGTTCAGTATTCTGAGTCTGAATCTGGACAGTTAGTGAATTGTTCAAACTGAGTGCTTCATCAAGTTTAAATTGCATGTTTTTGAAGGACTTGGAATCAAACTGAAACTTTTCTAATAAGGAGTTGGCTTCTTTTAGCTCTTCTGACATTTTGACACTCTCTGAATGAACCTCTGTAAGCTCTTCTTCTCTAACCTTTACGGACTCTTGGAGGCTCCTGATTTTTTCTTCTAATTGTTGCATTTTAACGGTCAAATCAATATTGAATTCATGTTTTTGATCAAATTCAAACAATTGCTTCCTAATGTTCTGATTCTCCTTCTCCAACTCATCAATCATGTTCTGCTTTGCTTTAGCAAATTTTCGCATTTTTTCTTTAATTCTAACATTTTCCTCTCCAACATCTCGAGCCTGCATCTCTAAGCCCTCCCGCTCAGATTCAAGTTGATGCAATTGTACGAGTGCCTCTTGCCTCTCTCTTAACCCCCCCTCCAGAAGCAGTCTCATCTTATCCATTTCACTACTTCCATTTTCATAAGCTTGGAAAAGAGTCTCATAGTCTTGTTTGAGCTCTGCATGTTTAGACTTCCATTCAGATAGTTCCTCTGTTTGAGAATCTTTAAGTGACTCAAGCTGGCATGAAAATGCTTGCTTTTGTTGTGTGATATTTTCAATGGTCCGCTTAAGGCTTTCACAGGCCGCTGACAGATTGTGGTTATCATTTAGTATGCACTCAACTTCTGTAATGAGCCTGTCCTTCTCCGCGCCTAGAGAAGACACCACATTTTCAATGTCTATATTTTGTTGTTTTAGGTTTCCCACTGTCGACTCTAATGATAACGTTTTGCCCACCTCTTCTTCACATTTGACCTTCATTGTTTCCAACTGATCTTTAAGTGTAGAGTTCTGCCTCATGAGGTCCTTCCTTGAGACCAAGGCTGCTTGGAGCTTTCGTGTTAGCAGAGTAGTTTTACTAATATTCTCCTGAACAACATCTTTAGAGAAAACATGTTCAGACTTCTGAAGCTGATCTACTTGGGTTCTCATTTTCTCCATAGCCAATTCATGGAGATGAATTTGTCGCTGCAGCTGGTGTTCAAGGGAGGCAATGAGTTCTTCCTTTTCTGTAATCAGAGACTGAGCAATGAACAAAGCATCATCTCTCTCCTTAAGTTTCGCTTTAAGCTGTTCAGGTAATGTGTCCAAAGACTGAACCTCCTCTTTGCAAATAACATCCTGCTGAAGACTGTCATCGTGTTGAATGGGGATGTTCTGATTAAACTGGTAATTTGGTTCCTCAGCATCACTTAGTTTACTTTTTAATGGTGCAACCTCATTCTGAAGCACATTAACAATCCTGAAGGCATTTTCTTTCTCTTGTTGCAACAATCCCGTATGCATCTTGCTACTTTCCTTCTCCATACTATACAATTGTGCCTTTTCAAGCTCCTTAGCCAAGACATCTTTTTCCTCATTAAGTTTCAGTTGTGTTTCTGCTAATGTGCTTTGAATACGTTGGATCTCTAAAGATTTTTGAGACACTGACTCAACTGCTGTCTGTAGATTTGCTTTCAACTTGCGTATTTGCTCAAGGAAACCCTTTTTCTCTTCTAGTAATATCCTATGCTCATTTGCAATAGCATCTGAACACCGCAGTGTCTCCTCAGTGGCAGCCTGTGAGACAACCACCTTGCTTTCAAAGGCTTGGTGGTCACCTATTAATTTTTGTTTCTCTTGCTGACTGCCAGATTTTTCTACTTGAAGGGCATGCTGATATTTATCCAACTCTTCTGTTTGCCCTTTGATCTTCATATTAGCTTCTTCCAAATCATTTTCAACCAGTTTAAGTTTTAAAAGCAATTCCTGTGAACTCTGCTCAAAGACTAAAAGAGACTCATTTTTACTCCTCACTTCAGATGACATTGTCTCCAAGTTTGCCCTTACAGCTTCAAGGTCTGAATGCAAGTTTGAAAGTGATTGGCCTGGGTTATTTTCAGCAAGGGAAATTTGTAGGTCTCTTAAAGTTTTATCTCTCTCTTCAACAAGCTGTTTCAAAATCTCTAACTTGTGTAAGCGAGACACAGAAATGGCACCGATGTTATCCAGTTCTATGCTCTGATGTTCAAACTTTAACTGGAGATCATTAAGGTCATTGGTCTGCTGAGCATGTTGTTCAATGAGAGCCTTGAATTCATCCTTCAGCTTAGATAGTTCTTG
Organism: Micromesistius poutassou; assembly: GCF_964030765.1. Taxonomy (NCBI): domain Eukaryota; kingdom Metazoa; phylum Chordata; class Actinopteri; order Gadiformes; family Gadidae; genus Micromesistius; species Micromesistius poutassou. The sequence goes on from NC_140282.1 coordinate 7,016,408, forward strand.
AACCAACTTATTTTCATTCTCTTGAGACTTCTTTAATGTTTCTTTACAGGCAATTAAAGCAGCTTGGGCCTTTTTCTGCAGCACTGCTTTTTCTTGTTTAATTTGTGCAAGTTCATTTTGAAAAACGAAAATGGAATCAGACTTCTGCTTCAAAATATCTTCACTTCTTCTCATCTCATACTCAAGATATTGTATTTTTTCCTGAAAGTCATGTCTGTCATTTTGAGTAGCAAGCTCTTTTTCTGAAATACTTGTCTGCAGTTCTGTGAGGAGGGAGGTCTTTTCATTGAGTCTAAGCAATGTTTCTGTCAAACAATGTTCTTTATCATTCAATGCAGCCTCTAAAGTCTGTTTATTTGTCTGGAAACTTCCCACAAGAATATGTTTCTCTCTTTCCAGTAGGGAAATACAATTTTCTTTGTCTAGGATTTTGTTTTCCAGCAGCAAAATATTTTCTTCATACTGTCTTATTGTAACCTGTGCTTGCGATGTAATTTCTTGCAACCTTTGTTGTACAACTGATACCTCTTCTGTGTTTCCATTTTCTTCTTTTTGCTTTTCATACTGCTCAAGCCTTTTCATTAGATCCTTTCTTAAAAGGAGAGCGGCTTGAAGCTTCTTCTTAATTGCATCTTTATCTTTGGATAGTTTTCTATTTTCCGCTTTGACATGATCATTTTCTTCATTCAGCTCACTATTGTCCAAGATCTTCGATTCAATGTCTTTTTTAGACAATAAAATATGCTCTTCCAACTGTTGTAACTTATCCTCTTGCTTTTTCATTAGGCTTCTGTACTCCTGCTCCATGCTTTGCAATTGTTTTTGTAGACTACCATTTTCTTCTGCAAGTTTGATCCTTTCATTGGAAGCAGATTCTATAACCTGAGCGATAGCCAGATCTTTGTCCTTCAGCTGCTGGCTGAGCCCGGCCAGTAGCTCCTTCTGCTGACTGATCTGAATGCTCATACACTCACTCTGTTCAGCCTTTGCTTGCAACTCATGGCGCAGAGAGGATTGATGAGCAATGGCCTCCTTCTCCTTATCACAGGCACTGTGGCGCTGTGCTTGCAGATGGTTCACTTCTACTTGTAAGGCATTGATCTGTTTGTATGCTTCATTATGTCTCTTTTCCCCTTCTTCAAGCTTATATTGCGCCTTCTGCAGTTGCACTAGAGCTCCATCTAGCTGGCCCTTTAACGATTCTAACTCGAAGAGATGGCTCTCTTGCAGCTCTTTTAATCTGACCTTTAAAGATAACTCTTCTTCAGATGATGCTGCCAATCTCTCAGACATGCTTTGTGACAAAACAGATAGATCATTGTCAGCATTGACTTTGCTTATTTTCAGTTTTTCCATCTCCCTTTCCACATCTTCCAATACCTGTTGCAAGTGATTGTTCTCATTCTCCTTCTCCTGGACAGAAGCCAATATATTTTCCAGTTGTAGTCTTGATGCTGATGCCTCCAGCTCTTTAGCCTTAAGCTGTTCAGAACCCATTTGGATTGCAGATGCTGCATCTGACAACTTTGCTTGCAAATTGTCTAAGTCTTGTTTCAATGCACTAACTTTAAAATCTTTAGAATGAATTTCATTTTCAACACTTTTCAACTGCTCAGAAAGATCATTCTTATCTTTTGATTCTCTATCCAGAACTAATAGCCACTCTTTCTCAGAATCTTGTAGAATTTGCTCTACTTTAAGAATGTTTGATTTTAATTCAAAGATTTCTTTGGCTTTGACACTAACCTTGGCTTGGAGCTTCTCCTTTTCGGACTTGGCTTTCTCCATGGTTTCATTCATGTTGCTGGTCAGCTGCTGCAGCTCCTCCTGTGTGGACCTTGTATGTTCAACATGCCTTTGCTCCAGTGTCTCCTTCTCTGCAACAAATGTGTTAATTTCCTCCTTCAATCTAATCTTTTCATTATTGATGGAACTGATATGGATCTGGTGTTCTTCTTTCAATGAACCGATTTCCTCATGCAGTCTTTTATTTTGCTCCTCCAGCCTCGGAAGTTTAGAAACCAGGTGGGTCATCTGTTTGGCCTGGCCTGTGTACTCGCTGTTTATTGCATGAAGGTCCATTTCTCTCTGCTCAAGGTTTTCTGTCAGCAGCTTCATCTGTACTTCTACCTGAACATGTTTGGATTTCAGACTCTCCATCTCCATTGTCAACGATGATGTGTTTGTTTGGTACCTAGAGACGGCTTCTTCATTTTGTTTGGACAAACTAGAATTTAGCTCTAGAGTTCTCTGAAGTTCTTCCTTGGTTGACAAATACTCTTTTCTAAGGATCTCTACACTACCCTCTGCAGCCAGAGCAGCATTACTGTCATCAAGGGCCTTTGAAAGACTTGCTACTTCGCCAGTTCTTATGGTCAGTTGATTTCTGGCATGTTGTATCTCCTCTGAGAGTTTTGCATATTCATCTTGGAGGCTGCTAAAGGCACTTTGCTTCTCTTCTTCAGACTTGCTGAAATGTGCAGACTCTGTGGATAACAGCTGAACCTGACTCTGTAACTGTGATACCAACTCAGTACTCTGCATGAACTGAGCCCTGATAAGGGTCATATCTTCTGCTTTTGTTTGCATCTCCTCAAGAGACTTAGTCTGGACTAAAAGAAGGGATTCTTTTTCTTTAATTGTTTCTTTTAGACTTTGTATTTCAGACATGTGTGCTTGGAGACTGTTGTTGAGCTTTGCAAGAGATTCTTGAACGTGTGAAAGCTGCTCTTTCAGGCTTCCACATTCAGTTTCTTTGGCGAACAATTTTGAGTTAAAGTTTTCACTGGCTGCCAATGAAGTCTTCTGAAATTCAAGTATAACGTTTTCCTTTTCCTTCAGAGTGGCTTTTAACACAGAGGACTCTGAGGTTAGAGTGTCAACCTGATTTCTCAGGATTACAATGGAATCTTCAAATTTGGTCACTTGTGAACCTAAATTGCAATTTTTATCAACTGTCATTTTCATTTGAATCTCTTGATCAGCTAACCGACTGCCAAGTTCAGTGTTCTTTCCCACTGCATCGCTCAATTCTCCCTTGATTCTTGCTATGGTCTCTACATTTATATCAATCTCATTTTGAAGTTTTGTCTTTTCACCAGTCGATTCTGTCTTGGTCAAACAAAGGTCTTTTTCATTCTGTTGCAATGCGGTCTCTTTATTTTCCAAACACTGCTGAAGGTTCTGAATCTGAGTCTGAAGCTGGGTGATGACCAGGGACTTCTGGCTCGTCTGGCCCTCAGTCTCTACAGACTTTGCTTGCAACTGCTGAAGGAAATACCCCTGCTGTTTAAGAGAGTCTTCTTTTTCTTGGACAGTCAAACTAAGACTTTCCCTAATTGAGCATGCCGTTTTTAGTTCTTCTGTCAAGTTAGACACCTGGTTTTCCATATTAGAGACTGTCTCTTTGAGATTTGAGACATTTTCAAGTAATTTGGACTGCTCAACCAATGTTTTCTGATTCTCTGAATTTAATAGTGCATTCTGTTGATTCAGAGCTTGAATATTGTTCCTGAAATGTTCAACCTCTGTTTTCCTCTGATTGACTTCATGTACAAGTTGCTGGTTTTCTGTTGAAACAGTTTCAACAGCAGATCTGAGGTTATTTATTTCAATGTCTGTCTTTCCTGAATCCTCAGTCATCACACCAAGCTGATTGGTGAGCGATGCCACCAATTCATTCTGTATGTTCAGTTCATCTTTGTGATTTCTAAGGTCATGTGATACATTTCTCAAAAACTGTTCCTTTTCTTCCATTTGTCGATGTAGCTCCAAACATTCCTCCCTTAGTGACGCAGCCTTGCCCTGTATCTTGGATACAGTATCTTTCTGCAGAATCAACTCTTTCTGAAAAGCAGAACATTCCTCAGCTTTCTGCTGATACATCGTGTCTTTCTCCATCAACCCTGACTTCAGAGCAGAACCTTGTTCTTGAAGAAGAGACAAAGTTTCCTGAAGTTGCATCATTTGATCGTTCTGAGCTCCCATGTTAGCACATTGCTCAGACAAGATAGTTTCCTTTTCAGTCATTGAAAGGTTGAGATGATTCACTTGTGTTGTCAAACGGTCCAATTGTTCTTGTAAAGCTGCAGCTTCATCTTCCTTCGCCCTTAATGTGTCTGAGAGATTCTTACATTCAGTTGATTTAAGCAGCAAACCTTCAGCATGGGTCTGTTTGTTTTGCTCAAGAACATTGTTTAATTCAACTGTTGCCAATGCAAGATCGTCTTTCTTTTTCAAGAGTCCTTCTATTATTTTGCGATTTTCAGAATTTTGCATTTCTAGCCCTAGAATTTTCTCTTGAAGCAAATTCCTCTCAGATGCAACTTCAGAGAATGACTGAATATTCTGTGCCAAATCTTCTTTAAGTTGTTGACTTTCCTCTGAGAGATTGACCACTTCAAGGCTTAAATTTGAGTTCTGCTCAAGAGCCCCCTTTAGTCTTCCATCTAGTTCATATGCTACCTGTATTTGCTGAGCAAGCTCCTTTTCCCTGATTTCATAAGCAGCACGCAGTTGGTGATTTTGCTCTGTAAGTGCTTGGATGTGACCATGGAAACCAGACATTTCTACTTGTTTATGTTCAAGCTCTTTTCTCAGTCCATTGTTCTCAGAATCAAAGTTGTCTAGGCTTGTCTTTGTTTCTGCCTTTTCATATTCTAGCTTTGTGACATTAACCTCAATGGCAGAGAGTTTGTTGGTAAGCAAAGTCAGCTTTTTATCCCTCCTAACAAGATTCTCTTTGTATTCCTTACATTCTTGTGTTACATTTTTCAACACATCATCTTTGTCTGCAATTTGCTGTTGGAGGTTTGAGCATTGTACTCGAAGTGCTTCAACCTCTGCATGGTCATTTGATATAACCAAGGTCTTTTGGACAATATCATTCTGCAACATGGTGCACTCCTCCTCTTTTTGTGTTAAAAATACTTCTTTCTCAACAAGATCAGCCTTCAGGGATAAGTGCTGTTCCTGAAGAAGAGACCGCGTTTCTGTCAGTTCACTGTGCTGGTTTTGCTGGGTGAATAATACCACCCTGAGATCAACAAGGGTCTGCTCTCTCTCCTTGATGCCATTCTGGAGCTCCTCAACCTGAGATGATACACTTTTAATGTTTTCTTTTAGCAGGGTTACCTCTTTCTCCTTAGCGCTAAGCAATTGGTTGAGATGATTACATTTGTTGGTTTTCTCTAGCAGAGTTTCTGAAATGGACTGAGAACTTTGCTCAAGGACCCTGTTCAATTCCTGTGTTTGAACACTCAACCCCTCTTTGTCTCTTTGAAGGACTTGAATCATTTTGCTCTTCTCAGAATTCTGTTTTTCAAAGTCAATTATTTTCATTTGCAGATCCCTCTCAAGTTCAGAAAGGCTTTTGCCTGTCACCGTTACTTGTGTTTCAAGTCTCGCCTTCTCATCGATCAGGTAATTCACTTGGTCCTCTAGATTTGAGTTTAGCTGAAGAGCACATTTTAATTTTTCACTGAATTCTTCTACATTCTTCTTTTGTGAATCAAGATCCTTAATCAATTCCTTTAGTTTGCCCTGCAGCTGCTGTTTCTCAGCTTTGGTGTTTTTTAGGAGGTTCTTAAGTTTGGAGATATTTTCTGATTTACTTTCTAGTTCTTTTCCTAACTTTAAATTTTCAGATTCTCTGGCTTGTAATTCGGTGTTGAATTTGTGTTTTTCAACTTCAGCTTGTTCCTGGTTAGCTTTAAGTTGGTCCTCTAAAATGGTTATTGATTCAACCTTTTCTTGTGTGACCTTTTTCAATTGCTCTTGTCTCTCTAACTGTTCCTCTAGCTGTTCAGACAGTTTTTGCATATCAATCCTGTGCTTTGCCACATCTGCTGATAGATTGTTACGTTCTTCTTTGAGGGATTTGAGTTCTTGGTCAAACACCTGATCTTGATCTAGGAGCTGCTGTTTAAGTTTATCATTGCAAGAATCTTTGTCTTTGAGCTGCATGAGGATTCTTTCTGACTCCTTCTGTAGTGTACAGGCTGACTGGACCACCTGTTCCTTCAGGGAGGAGATGTGGGTTTCACATCCAGCTACATGACTGTTATGGCTCACAACCTGTTTCTGTAGATCCTCTTTGAGGCCCTGAATGATTTTTCTGTTTTCTGCGCCCTGCTTGGTCAGTTCCTCCCGAGCCTTGATCAGCTCCGTCTCCGTGCCCTTCAGCTTCTCCAACAACTCTGTGATGTTGACATTAAGGGATTGCTGGTCCGAGTCCTGAGCGTCTCTGAGGTTGTGCCCATCACTCTCTGCCTTGCTCAGAGCCTTTTCAGTGTGAGCTAGGTCCTCCTCCTTCACCCTGACCTCCTTCTTCAGGGCTGAGATCTGATCGGTATATTCCAGCATGCTACCGGACAGGCTTGATAACTCCTTCTCCTTGTCGATCAGGATATCTTTGAGATTATCGATTTCCCTCTCACAGCCTTGGAGGTCCTGAATGAGCTGAGCCCTCTCCTCCAAGTGGCTGGTGTTCAGTTTGTCCAGCTCTTCGTTGGTCTGCTCCAGCTCCGTCTGGAAGGTTTCTATGGCAGCTTCTTGTTTCTGAGTCTTTTAGGAGGGAACAGGAACCGTGGTCAGTGATGGTCTTAATACATATTACTATACATCTTGAGGAGTAGTCAGTGATGGTTAAGTCTTAATACATATTACTAAACGTCTTGAGGAGTAGTCAGTCCAAGAGCACGTTTAAACGTGTTATTTGGATACAACACAGCACAATGTATATTTAAAAGGGAACATACCTTATCCTTTAAGAGACTGAGCTTCTGAGAGAGGTCTACAACCTCTGCTTTTAATTGCAAAGACTGTTTCTCAAACCCACTGGATTTTTGGGTCATTTCCATGAGCTATAGGGAGAACAAAACAACCACATAGTCATAATCCTCACCGTCCCCCCCCACCATGGTCATCCCCCCCCATCGGCTGTGTGTGTGTGCTTACATTGTGCTCAGCGTGAAGGACTTTATCAGACACCTCTTTGAGGTGGATCTCCTTCTCCCTTAAGCTTTCCCGCAGACTGCTGATGAGCTCGAGTTTCTCGGAGGTCAGGGCGAGAGTGTTCTCCTTCTCGATCAGTGAGCTCTCCAGGCACTCCTGAGTGTCACTCAGACTTGGAGAAACAAAACAAATGGCACGTTTTGAACATATTTTATAATTAGGGACCGAGCCAAACATGGCAAGGTCCCTATTGAAACCCTCGTGTTTATTAGGGACCGAGCCAAACATGGCAAGGTCCCTATTGAAACCCTCGTGATTATTAGGGACCGAGCCAAACATGGCAAGGTCCCTATTGAAACCCTCATGTTTATTCTTCTTCTTATTATTATTTTCCCTCATCTTCGACTGCATTTTTCCCCCCCTGCACATATTCGAAAACTCATTTTTATTTGGCACATTTTGTGGGACTGGTGAAAAATTTGATATTCTAGCCCTCAAATTCACATTCGCCCCTAGGTGGCGCTATACCAACTATGCCAAAATTTCAACGTTTGCACAAGCATAACTCGTCACCGGTTGGACCTAAACTCATGAAACTTTGCACACATATGCAAATCCTCATAATGAACAAATTTAACTTAGCACTTCCGGTAGCCAGATTTTCCGCCATTTTGAATTTAGTTAAAAACAGTAAATTCTCCAAGGATCCCAGGTTTTTCGACTTTGACAAAATTCCTTTGGCACATATCATCTATGGCCCATTATCTTAAATCTGACATAAGGATTAGTCTGTAGGATAAATTTCAAAGTACCCATGAGCCATTGAGTTCAAAAAGGGGTGTGTTTTTCACCCCAAAAATAGTAAATTGCACATATCTACATTAATTGGACTCCTATGGTGTTGGACCTCTCTACTAAAGTTGTTCATGATCAAATTCTGAACAAGAATAAGTCAACAATTTTTCAAATGGGGCGTGGCATCGAAGTGGGCGTGGCCCGTTACTAAAATAGCCACAGTTCATAGACGCAATGTTTGATTTGAGCGGGACCAACTCAATGGCCGTTAGGTACCAAAGTTCTAACTGCTCACCAAAAATTAAGTCGATTTAAAAAACAACATGGCCGCCAGAGGAGGGTCGATCACTCTGCGGAGACCGTAGTAGTTATGAATATGAAATTCACAGCGCACGTGTAGACTGGTGCCTCTAGCTCACATACCAAAATTTGTGTTTCTCATGTGTGTAGCGCCCCCTACAGGAACTTTAAAAAGCAGCCCCTGAGCCACGTTTCACCAATATGTATGGAAATCGGTAGGCACGTATAACGTGCCAATACCTACAGAAAAGCCTCTTGGACCCATGCTCCAAACCCCACCGGAAGTCGGAAATTTTAATTTTTTCATTTTCACTCTCGGCGGCCATTTTGAATTTTTTTCACTTTTTTGCCTTGTATTTGAATGAACTCCTCCTAGGGAATTTATTGGATCTGCTTCAAAATTGGTCAGTACAGTCATGAAGTGGTGCTAAACCAAAATCGTGCTATTTGTGACTGTACGTTGAAGGGCGTGTCCGTGGCATGCCGTTAAAGTTGGCCATTTTTGAATTCCGTCGCATTGTATTTGAACAAACTCCTCCTAGGGAATTTATCGCATCTGCTTCCAAATTGGTTAGTACAGTCAAAAAATGGTGCTGAACCAACGCCGTGCTATTTGTGATTGTACGTTGAAGGGCGTGGCCGTGGCGTGCCGTCAAAGTTGGCCGTTTTGAATTCCGTGGTCTTATTTTCGCTTTTTTCCCCTTGTATTTGAACGAACTCCTCCTAGGGTATTTATCGGATCTGCTTCACAATTAGTCAGTACAGTCATGAAGTGGTGCTGAACCAAAATCGTGTTATTTGTGACTGTACGTTGAAGGGCATGGCCGTGGCGTGCTGTCAAAGTTGGCCATTTTGAATGGAATTCTTTCACTTTTTCGCCTTGTATTTCAACTAACTCCTCCTAGGGAATTCATCGGATCATTGATGTAGGGTTAATGAACATGTAATTCAGTTAAATGTGGTCTTACATGTTAATGTCAAAACAATCAGTAGGACACCACAGGGCACCTCTGCTTCTACAGATTACATAAATTCGCGAATTCTTTTTAAAACTGCGCTTTTTTAAAACTGCGCGCAGTGATGAACGGGACCTCGTGCCGGCTTGCGGCTGCGTCACGTGCGGTCCTAACGTGCACATCTTGCCAGCACACATGTTACGACGGCACGTGACGCAGCCGCAAGCCGGCGCAATTTTTTTTTAAAACTGCGCTTTTTTAAAACTGCGCGCAGTGATGAACGGGACCTCTTACCGGCTTGCGGCTGCGTCACGTGCGGTCCTAACATGTGCACATCTTGCCAGCACACATGTTAGGACGGCACGTGATGCGGCCGCAAGCCGGCCCGAGGTCCCGTTCATCACTGCGCGCAGTTTTAAATTCAGTTAAATGTGGTCTTACATGTTAATGTCAAAACAATCAGTAGGACACCACAGGGCACCTCTGCTTCTACAGATTACATAAATTCGCGAATTCTTTTTAAAACTGTGCTTTTTTAAAACTGCGCGCAATTTCAACTAACTCCTCCTAGGGAATTTATCGCATCATTGATGTAGGGTTAATGAACATGTAATTCAGTTAAATGTGGTCTTACATGTTAATGTCAAAACAATCAGTAGGACACCACAGGGCACCTCTGCTTCTACAGATTACATAAATTCGCGAATTTTTTTTAAAACTGCGCTTTTTTAAAACTGCGCGCAGTGATGAACGGGACCTCGTGCAGGCTTGCGGCTGCGTCACGTGCGGTCCTAACATGTGCACATCTCGCCAGCCCACATGTTACGAGACGTGACGTGACGCAGGCCGCAAGCCAGCACAAGGTCCCGTTCATCACTGCGCGCAGTTTTAAAAAAGCGCAGTTTTAAAAAAAATTCGCGAATTTATGTAATCTGTAGAAGCAGAGGTGCCCTGTGGTGTCCTACTGATTGTTTTGACATTAACATGTAAGACCACATTTAACTGAATTACATGTTCATTAACCCTACATCAATGATGCGATAAATTCCCTAGGAGGAGTTAGTTGAAATACAAGGCGAAAAAGTGAAAGAATTCCATTCAAAATGGCCAACTTTGACAGCACGCCACGGCCATGCCCTTCAATGTACAGTCACAAATAGCACGATTTTGTTTTTTGTTTTTGCTATCCGTTTTTTATGGAAGTAAATCTGTCTCATCGGATTTGGAAATAAAAAGCCATTGAATTTTAAGCACTGAATATTTATGCATTGAAATAACGTTTCTGGATTTTTTTGCCACTGAATTTAACTCTTTAAAATTTAACAAATCATTTTCACCTTTATTTTTCAATGTTCAAAAATTCAAAATCTAATATTCAACGTTAAAAAAAATTCAATGTGCAAAAGTCAATGTATAAAAGAGCAATCGATCCTAGATGTGAGATCGTGGTCAAGCAAGGAAAGGGAGCGGGAATAAGAAGGTCACTCGTTGGATACCTGACTCTGATGCTGGAAGGCGTGCAGAGCAGGTTATAGCCATGTGCAGAGCAGGTTATAGCCAAGTCCAATGGCAACGGCTGTGATGATGGCTCTTTCTTTCTTGTTACAAACGTTAATTCTAAGCATTTTACACAGTATAGCCTATAATAGGAAATGCTCAAAGATAAATCAACGTCCTTAAACACTGTAGCTTTTTATGGGGAAAGAAGCAACAATGGTGGACCGTACTAAACGCCCTATCCATTGTATGGGTCTGTAAAATTCTAATCAAATCAAATGTATTTATTGAGCATGTTTAAGAACAAGGTGAGGGGGGGGGCGGATTTTATGTTTTATTTATGTTTTTGTTATAATGCACACTGTTTTTTAACCCTTTTACTGCAGTTTATGAAACAAAGTATGAACTAATGTCTGTATGTGAAGTGTGTGATTTCAGTGACTTGGCTGAATTAGCATGAAGCGTAAGGGTAATTGTAGTGGGTTAGGAGCCAAATTTATTAGGGCACCCATTTGGGGCGATCCAAGGTGCACACAGTGACAACTGCAGCCTGTAGCTCCAGTGGAAGCACGGCATGCCTCTGGAAGAGGCGCCCGACAGCCACTCAGTGCGCAATACTGTGGGCTCTGTGTAATCTCATTACGCCACCACAGACGCATATCAACCGCTTAACTTCAGCCACTTAACGTGCGCCCGGTCACGAATGCAACCATTCCGTGTGATGTTGACGATACAAACGTTACAGTTTAAGCATGTGCATGTTTCTGCACGTGAACGACTTCATGCCTGTCTACTCTTCAAACTCGTGCATGTTGCAGAAAATGTGCAACAGCGCCCCCTGGGTGGGTCGTAGAATTCGGTGTAACACCCGCTCGCTCTCCTTGCTTGACCATGAGCTAGCATCTAGGATTGATTGCTCTTCCTTGTGTCCCCCGATATTAACGCTGAATTTCATACATAGAATTTTGCATCTGAATTTAGCATGTATTAACGTTGAATCTTTAGTTAAATTCAGAAGAACAAAAATCTGATTTGTTATTTCAATGCATAATATTCAGAGCTATAAATTCAATGGCTTTTCATTTTCAAAATCCGATGAGACAGATTTACTTCAATATTTTTTTGTTAAATTTAATCTTAAATTATATTTCAAAGAAATACAACCGTAATGTTTAATGCACTGTCCATTCTATCAAAAGAAATGTAATTATTACCATATATGGCCACCCTATACTATGGGTGTTGCTTGACAAGTCAAGATAGTAGTATTATTGCATAATTATATTTGATATGAACTTTTTGCCATTGGATAACAATGATGTATGCATTGCAAAAACCACATCAGGACATGGAATCTCTCTGAATAGTTAGCCTACCCCTTTAGCTGTTCATTTAGACTGGTAACAAGTAGCTGTTGTTTCTCCGTATCTCTGCTCTGTTGACTTCGGAGGTTGGCGAGCTGTCCTTGCAGTCTCTCAGACTCATTCTGCAGTGGTCATCAAAGGAAGATCATTATGAGAGGTTTAATCAAGCAACCATAGACGCACTCAAAGACACAACCAAACAATTCTTTGTCCCATTGTTGGTTAGAATTGATGGTATAGCTATGGTCTCATAAAAAAATTATAATAATTATCACAACATATTATACGCATTGTATAATGATTATGTATTACAATATCTTGTGTACACATAGCACACTAGGTAAATTCTTTATAACAGAGAACCCTTGGCAGGACTTTGCATGAGAGCAGCATTGTGGTTACTATGAGATTAAAGAAGCACACCAAACCATTAGCCTTCACCGCAAGAGGTGCTCTCCAGCGCACACAAAAACACACAAAGACACACACACACCTGAGGGAGCCCACATTGCAGTACATCTTCACCTACATCAAACGTCACCTGTGTTAGAAGGGTTTGTTAAAAGTCCTAAATCTCAAGGGGGGCACATGCAAACGCACACCTTGAAGACCTTGAAAGAAACACGATGTGATCAACAGCCATGGCTGTTTAACAATGAGACCAAGCAAGGTCATCCCTAAGGTCATCCTTAAAGTCATCCCTAAGGTCATCCCTAAGGTCGTCCTTAAGGTCGTCCTTAAGACGGATGATAAATTCAATGGGGTGAATAAATAAGGAGGCCCCTGGAGCGTCTTAAAGACCTGTTTACCTCAAAGACCTGTCTACCTGAGCCTCTCAAAGACCTGTCTATCTGAGCCTGTCAAAGACCTGTCTACCTGAGCCACTCAAAGACCGGTCTACCTGAGCCTGTCAAAGACCTGTCTACCTGAGCCTGTCAAAGACCTGTCTACCTGAGCCTGTCAAAGACCTGTCTACCTGAGCCTCTCTAAGACCTGTCTACCTGAGCCTCTCTAAGACCTGTCTACCTGAGCCTCTCAAAGACCTGTCTACCTGAGCCTCTCTAAGACCTGTCTACCTGAGCCTCTCTAAGACCTGTCTACCTGAGCGTCTCTAGGACCTGTCTACCTGAGCCTCCTAAAGACCTGTCTACCTGAGCCTCCTAAAGACCTGTCTATCTGAGCCTGTCAAAGACCTGTCTACCTGAGCCTCTCAAAGACCTGTCTACCTGAGCCTGTCAAAGACCTGTCTACCTGAGCCTCTCAAAGACCTGTCTACCTGAGCCTCTCAAAGACCTGTCTACCTGAGCCTCCCAAAGACCTGTCTACCTGAGCCTCCCAAAGACCTGTCTACCTGAGCCTCCCAAAGACCTGTCTACCTGAGCCTCCCAAAGACCTGTCTACCTGAGCCTCCCAAAGACCTGTCTACCTGAGCCTCCCAAAGACCTGTCTACCTGAGCCTCCTAAAGACCTGTCTACCTGAGCCTCCTAAAGACCTGTCTACCTGAGCCTCCTAAAGACCTGTCTACCTGAGCCTCCTAAAGACCTGTCTACCTGAGCCTCCTAAAGACCTGTCTACCTGAGCCTCCTAAAGACCTGTCTACCTGAGCCTCCTAAAGACCTGTCTACCTGAGCCTCCTAAAGACCTGTCTACCTGAGCCTCCTAAAGACCTGTCTACCTGAGCCTCCCAAAGACCTGTCTACCTGAGCCTCCCAAAGACCTGTCTACCTGAGCCTCCCAAAGACCTGTCTACCTGAGCCTCCTAAAGACCTGTCTACCTGAGCCTCCTAAAGACCTGTCTACCTGAGCCTCCTAAAGACCTGTCTACCTGAGCCTCCTAAAGACCTGTCTACCTGAGCCTCCTAAAGACCTGTCTACCTGAGCCTCCTAAAGACCTGTCTACCTGAGCCTCCTAAAGACCTGTCTACCTGAGCCTCCTAAAGACCTGTCTACCTGAGCCTCCTAAAGACCTGTTTACCTGAAGCGTCTCGATGCGGGCCTGGAGCTGCAGGCGGTCCTCCAGGTCCTGGCAGTGCTCCTCCAGGCCCAGGATCTGCTCCTGGAGCTGGTTCCTCTCCAGCTCCAACTCTGCAACGACTGACCGCAGCCCTCCTAGAGCCCAGAGTGAAGCACAGAGAGCGGTTAGAGGAGCAGCACCCTAACGGACGGCCAGACGCTGGCAGATAAAGGATTCTTCATATTAATGTGACGGTGATACAACAGGAGAATAGGAAAGGTGAAAGGATGAAATTCATCTTAAGAAAGATTTCCAGTGAGTTAAAGTCCTGAGAATGAAGAACCTCCAGTGCAATCCCAAGCCTGGAAGGCAAAGCAACCAAAAAACATAAAAAGGTCTGGATGGACACCCCATCTAAGGTGAACAAGGTGAACATCGGTGTGTCTGTGCTTTGGTTTTCTCTACAACCGTTCATCTGATCTACTTTGCACTTGGCAAGTGTATTGGTATGGACCCAACAGAGTTCGGTGTCTAATTGTGAAGTTGTATGGATGAGTGGTTCTCCAAGGAGCTGCACGTTTTGAACATGCTCTGCGTTAGTTTAGTAAATGACCAACTGCTTTTGTTTAGTGTTTTTGGTTGCCTATCCTAGAGGCCAAAGCACAACTCAAGAAGAGCAATAGGATGCCAAGAGGAAATGGGAAGGACATAGGGCATGCAAAACAATTAGGAACACAAAAAAAACTAAAAACACTTACCACAAGGGGGGGGGGGGGGGTGTCTCTACAGGTACGGTTACCTGATCTAAGAGTTCAGAGCATTTCACTGCTAATCACCCTCTCCTAGCCAGCTCAGGCAGCATGCACATGGTCAAAACTAACTCTAAAGATAGAACTTTAATGGTTCATGGTTCTGAGGTGAATAATTGAGATATACAATGTCTCTTATTGCACTAGGGGGAGTATTAGATTGCCGGTAATGTTAGACTGTTAATCTCAGAACCACTTTTAACAATTAGTAGTCCAAATAAGTCCCAATAAGACCAAAGCAACCACAACAAAGCTGAGAATTTCTGAAGAAACGCAAAGATAATCCATTCCAACAGAAATACGATGGGTTATGTCACCAAACAAACCAATGGACCACAATCCCACACGCACGACGGAGATACTGGTGTGACCCCACCATCTTGAAGGGTTAAAGTCAACCAAACAGCAAAATAATAGGGTTCCAAAATAGTGCGTGGATGACCGTGTGCATGCTGGTGTAAACTGTCCAGTGGCTCTCACACCTGGGTCGGGGGAACTGTACTCGGGCCACCAACCTCCCATGTTCTCCCCCTCCATGGCCTCTGTGCTCCCGGGGGCCACGCCCGGCTCCTGGAAGGGCGCCTGTCCGTCAAACTCAAAGTCCTCCTGTGAGAGGATCAGCCGGGGTTCAGCTCAAAGAGGATGGGAACAAGACAATTCCACTGGAGCCACAATCATGTTCATTAGAACTCTGCAGACTGACATAACAATACAAGGGACACAATGACTGGCAGCCTTCAGGGTCCATTACTGATTACCCTAGCAGGCTCTATCACTTGATTCAAGCCCCTTAGAGCAGGCTCCATTAGTTGGTTCATGCCCTAAGAGCAGGCTCCATTAGTTGGTTCATGCCCTAAGAGCAGGCTCCATTAGTTGGTTCATGCCCTAAGAGCAGGCTCCATTAGTTGGTTCAAGCCCCTCAGAGCAGGCTTGAAGGGGCTTGCTCCCCTTGGTTCAAGCCCCTTAGAGCAGGCTCCATTAGTTAGTTCATGCCCTAAGAGCAGGCTCCATCACTTGGTTCAAGCCCCTCAGAACAGGCTCAATCACTTGGTTCAAGCCCCTTGGAGCTGGAGCGCGACCTACCTGCAGGCTGCGCGGGGCCGGGCCGCCCGTCCGCGGGGCCCTGTGAGTGCCTTGCCCGTGGGCCCGGGTCAGCTCCTCCTCCAGCTCCTGCTGTCGGCTGACCAGCGCTGGATCGGAGCAGCCAGGAAAGAACCAGTCATCCTCAATCAGTTTTGTGCCACAGGGGAAGGGAGGGGTCAGGGGTCATGGATGAGTTATGAGGGGCCTTAATAACAGGTCACAATGACTGAGTGAATGGAGAGGAGTAGAAAGAGGGCATGGTGGTGGTGGGGTGATTGAATAAGAAGTGGATATGCTAATGATGTTACACGACAAGGATCTTTGTTGAAATCCACAGAGACAGAAGTAGAGGAAAGACACAAACAGTAGGTGGTGAAGAGAGAGGAGACAACGCCTCTGTGAGGGTGTGAGCAGATAGTTCCATTATCTAGGTTTCCATTGAACTCTGAAGTCTAGGTTAATGCCATGCATGGCAAGGATGGTAAGTTCATAGCCATTACTGTAATTGATGAATACCTAAAGCAAATACAAAAGGCAATGGTGGCAGGTTAGAGAGAGAGGGAGGGGGTGAGGGGAGAGATGGCAGGTTCTGAGGGGGGGGGGGAATTGCAATGTGTTTATTGTCTGAATAATCAGAAATTCAGCAGCATGGTGAAAGCAGAACAAACGTATCAAGCAAACCACAATTTGAACAAAACAATGCTCCATCTGTTTTGTGACATCAGGCAGAGACAGAGGTGGTGGAGGGGTGGAGGAGGGTGGAGGTCAGGGTTAGGGTGCAGCAGTATTAAGGGTTAGAGTTAGGGTGCAGCATTAAGGGTTAGGGTGCAGCATTAAGGGTAAGGCCATGGGTACAGCAGGTGCAGCTGCTAAGGCCTGTGCAATTTCACTCCTGAAATATATTAGTACTTAATACTAATTTACACTATTAATAAAACATTGACACAATGTTCCGCACACTGACCACAAAATTCTAGTTATTCAAACCTATGAAAAGCACCGGGCGTAATTATATGAAGGTTTGCATTTAGTCATCCGTAGTAGAACTCCAATTCACTCTGGGTTCAGTAGGTCTACTCTAAGGGGAATCACTCTGGGTTCTACTCTAAGGGGAATCACTCTGGGTTCAGTAGGTCTACTCTAAGGGGAATCACTTTGGGTTCAGTAGGTCTACTCTAAGTGGAATCACTCTGGGTTCAGTAGGTCTACTCTAAGGGGGTTTAATTCCACTGTACCCTGTCTGGCAGTAGAGTTTAGTCCATCGGTTTCCTTTATGACTCAAAGGGGTCATGGTTAAAAACCTTTGTTCTTTGTTCTGAGTATCAGCAATAGGAGTTCTCCAACACGCTTTAACGTAAAGAGTAATGAGAGTAACAAAACCCGCCCATTAAATATAGTTTTGAAAAGCCACAAAGCCAAAACATGAAAAAGACAAGTGACTTTGACCTCATCAGGTGTTAGCTTAGCCTCTTCCCTGGGTTAGTAGAAACACAGACAGCCTCATACCAACGTAGAAACACAATGACTCCAAACTACTGTTAGGGTGGACCCTGATGAAGAGGAGGTCCAACAGGAAGGAAACAAGAGGAGATAAAAGAAAGATGAAAAAGAAGAGGAAACACCACAGACAAAAGGAAAAAAGCTAACGGAGGCTGAACTAAAGAGCAACAGCCGTCGCTGTACGGCCGGGAGTTCCCCAGCCAAGCTCCAGGGGAACACCAGACAGTACAGCGGAGGGGCCGACACTGGGAGGAGAGGGGGAGGGACAGGGGGAGGGATAGGGGTAGGACGGGAGGAGAGGGGGAGGACAGGGGGAGGAGGGGAGAGGACAGGGGGAGGACGGGAGGAGAGGGGGAGGGACAGGGTGAGGACAGGGGGAGGAAAGTGTGAGGACAGGGGGAGGACGGGGGAGGGGAGGGGGAGGACAGGGGAGGGGAGGGGGAGGAGAGTGGGAGGACAGGGGGAGGACGGGGGAGGGGAGGAGAGGGGGAGGAGAGTGGGAGGACAGGGGGAGGACGGGGGAGGGGAGCCTGCATGCACAAAACTGATGGGACACCGTTCTGGGGTGGCTGCCCCCATCCCTGGAGTTTGGAGAGGGGGCTGAGGCCAGGACGATGGGAGGAGGCTGAGGCCAGGACGATGGGAGAAGGCTGAGGCCAGGACGATGGATGGAGGCTGAGGCCAGGACGATGGGAGAAGGCTGAGGCCAGGACGATGGATGGAGGCTGAGGCCAGGAGGCTGAGGCCAGGACGATGGGTGGAGGCCAGGAGGCCGAGGCCAGGGGGATGGGTGGAGGCTGAGGCCAGTGGGATGGGTGGAGGCCGAGGCCAGGGGGATGGGTGGAGGCCGAGGCCAGGGGGATGGGTGGAGGCCGAGGCCAGGGGGATGGGTGGAGGCCAGGGGGATGGGTGGAGGCTGAGGCCAGTGGGATGGGTGGAGGCCGAGGCCAGGGGGATGGGTGGAGGCCGAGGCCAGGGGGATGGGTGGAGGCCGAGGCCAGGGGGATGGGTGGAGGCCAGGGGGATGGGTGGAGGTTGAGGCCAGGGGATGGGAGGCAGCCCACGGCCAAATGCTCGCCACGGACAATGGAGGAGGGAGAGGGAGGAGACAGGGGAGGGGGAGGGGAAAATAAAATTATATTCATGCTGTCAGGATAATGGCGGTGGTAAATAATGAAAGAAAATATTATTAACATCTTTTAATAACGCACGGCCCCATTGGTTCTGAGGACAGCCACTGGAGACGGCTCTCTGGTCCTGCTTAGAATACAACCCGTTATGGAGAACAGGTGTGTGCTGTATCGACTGGTACTGACCGTCACCACAAGGCGGTCAGTTACTGGTACTGACCGTCACCACCGGGCGGTCAGTTACTGGTACTGACCATCATTACCAGTAACTGACCGCCCCGGTGGTGACGGCTGTCAGTACCAGTAACTGACCGCCCTGGTGGTGACAGCTGTCAGTACCAGTAACTGACCGCCCTGGTGGTGACAGCTGTCAGTACCAGTAGCAGTGCGGTGGTGACGGCTGTCAGTACCAGTAACTGACCGCCCTGGTGGTGACAGCTGTCAGTACCAGTAGCAGTGCGGTGGTGACAGCTGTCAGTACCAGTAACTGACCGCCCTGGTGGTGACGGCTGTCAGTACCAGTAGCAGTGCGGTGGTGACGGCTGTCAGTACCAGTAGCAGTGCGGTGGTGACAGCTGTCAGTACCAGTAACTGACCGCCCTGGTGGTGACGGCTGTCAGTACCAGTAGCAGTGCGGTGGTGACGGCTGTCAGTACCAGTAACTGACCGCCCTGGTGGTGACGGCTGTCAGTACCAGTAGCAGTGCGGTGGTGACGGCTGTCAGAACCAGTAGCAGTGCGGTGGTGACAGCTGTCCGTACCAGTAGCAGTGCGGTGGTGACGGCTGTCAGTACCAGTAGCAGTGCGGTGGTGACAGCTGTCAGTACCAGTAGCAGTGCGGTGGTGACGGCTGTCAGTACCAGTAGCAGTGCGGTGGTGACAGCTGTCAGTACCAGTAACTGACCGCCCTGGTGGTGACGGCTGTCAGTACCAGTAGCAGTGCGGTGGTGATGGCTGTCAGTACCAGTAACTGACCGCCCTGGTGGTGACGGCTGTCAGTACCAGTAGCAGTGCGGTGGTGACGGCTGTCAGAACCAGTAGCAGTGCGGTGGTGACAGCTGTCCGTACCAGTAGCAGTGCGGTGGTGACGGCTGTCAGTACCAGTAGCAGTGCGGTGGTGACAGCTGTCAGTACCAGTAGCAGTGCGGTGGTGACAGCTGTCAGTACCAGTAGCAGTGCGGTGGTGACGGCTGTCAGTACCAGTAGCAGTGCGGTGGTGACAGCTGTCAGTACCACTTACTGACCACCAGGGCGCTCAGGGCTCTTAAATAAAGAGGTTCTTCATAAACATCTTTCTGGTTCCCATCTATTTAACGAGACCCAGATATAGAGGCAGACCGCAGGATGGAACTCTTTGACCAGATCCCTGGACGACCGCAGAGGGAGTGTTGGAGCGGTGCTCCCTCCCTGACGGGTCAGCCTCCCTTACCCTCTCTCTCCTCCTCCAGGTGGGAGATACGCAGGGCCATGGAGGCCTTCTCCTGGCGGGCCCGATCCCTGCTGCTCACCGCCTCAGACACCATCTCCTGCCACTCCAGCACTGCGCTCTGGGGGTCATCGGTGCTGCCCGACTCGCTGGCCTGGGACGGAACAAACCATTGAGAACCAGGAGCTGCGTCCATAAGCACCGACCAATCAGCACGCTGATGCCCATCTATATTAGACAGCGTTATTAGAACCAGGCTAGTCCAGTGTCTCCGAGGAACACATTCAGGTAAGGTCAGCATCGTTGTGTGATCGGCTCACCTGCGAGGCGGCCCTCTGAGTAACCTGCTCCAGGTCAGCCTGCAGGCTCCTCTGCTGCTCCTCGTACACCACCAGCTTCTGCTCCAGCACGCCTAGCAACCCCCCCCCCCCCACACACACACACACACACACACACACACACACACACACACACACACACACACACACACACACACACACACACACACACACACACACACACACACACACAGACACACACACACACACACACACACACACACACACACACACACACCTCAGTCAGAGGACCTCCTGGTTATGGATGTGTTGTCATTGGGAGGGTGGGTGTACAGGTGTGTGGGTGTACAGGTGTATGGTTGTACAGGTGTGTGGGTTTACAAGTGTGTATTTTTCGGTACGCCACCTTTGGGTTACCAAGCCATCTGAAAGGGTGGTGAAAACGTGGAGCTACACACGCAGTTATTCTGAAATCACTTAAAAAATACCCGTCTGGTATGACCAGGTCACTGATATCTTTGCAACACAAACAGCGAGGAGGATTGACTTGATCTATAAATGAAGTCCCTCAATCTTAATTGGCTTAACACCATGACCAACATTCTGAAACATCCATTAACATCCACATTTGCCACAATCAATTTTAGGTGTACAGCCCATGTCAATAGCTGTGAAATTATGTTCTTGTTGTTCTTTTAATTGTTTGTTACTCTGACTGTTCTGTTTAATATGGTGAAAAGGATGTTAGTAAATGATTCAGAGCATGATGCATTTTATATGGCATCACTTTTGGTCTTGTGTCTTCATTTTTCAACAATTGTAGCTGAAAATAAACATAGCCAAATTACTACCAATAGCTTCAGTCATTGAGGGCGAAAATAGTCCCAATGATAAACACATTTTTTTATTTAGTTTTACAAATCAAGAGTAGGCCTGATTTGACTAATTGACTTTGCATCCTTTCCTTCTGCCCTTGTAGTCCAAGACATGTTGCCAACCAGCTTTCAAAGTACAATGCTGCCACTGGTGGATTTGTATACATTTTATTCACATAATTATCCCTCCCTGCTATTTTGTAGTTCACCAAAACACCCTGAAACAACTTGAGTCTCACATACTTATGCCACCATACACCACTAACAGTGCAAGCAGGCCATTGGCAACCAAGCGCGCAGTCCTTCCTCCCTCACTTTAAAAACCACCAGCCGCCACTGGTGTACAGGTGTGTGGGTGTACAGGTGTGTGGGTGTATAGGTGTGTGTTGCTAGGATACCGTTGTGCGCTCTCAGCTGGTCGTACTGCTCTAGCCTCCAGAGGTTCTCCTCCTTCTCCTCCTCCAGCTCTGTGATGCGTCTGCGCAGGGCCGTCAGCTCTGGGGGGGCCCCTCCGCCCTGTGGGAGGAGCCACGGGTCAGATAGGGCAGAGAGACACTTTAGAGACGTCTCAGATGACCAAGGAGTGAGGCGGTCTGTGTAGACGTGTGGAGCTCTGCCTGGGCAGCGCTTTATTAAACCCCCGCCTCTGAGGGTTAGGGTTCCTGGACACCTCCAGTATAACGTTAACGTTACGGTGAGGTGTTTAATGTGAGGGTAACCAGCCACCTCCAGTATAACGTTAACGTTACGGTGAGACTCTGAGGGCGAAGTGTTTAATGTCCGAGTTCAAGTGAGGGTTAGGGTTACTGGATATCTACAGTATAACGCTACGGTGTGTGGTTAGGTTAGGGTTACTGGATATCTACAGTATAACGCTACGGTGTGTGGTTAGGTTAGGGTTACTGGATATCTACAGTATAACACTACGGTGTGTGGTTAGGTTAGGGTTACTGGATATCTACAGTATAACACTACGGTGTGTGGTTAGGGTTACTGGATATCTACAGTATAACGCTACAGTGTGTGGTTAGGTTAGGGTTACTGGATATCTACAGTATAACGCTACAGTGTGTGGTTAGGGTTACTGGATATCTACAGTATAATGCTACAGTGTGTGGTTAGGGTTAGGTTAGGGTTACTGGATATCTACAGTATAATGCTACAGTGTGTGGTTAGGGTTAGGTTAGGGTTACTGGATATCTACAGTATAACGCTACAGTGTATGGTTAGGGTTAGGTTAGGGTTACTGGATATCTACAGTATAATGCTACAGTCAGTGCGTTTACATGACACTCAAGAAAGTCGACTTATTGGCTTAGTCCAACTATGATTGGATTACTAAGATGCATGTATACACCTTAGTCGAGCTATACTCGAATCGAATTGGCTTACTCATAGTCGAGTTAAGACCCCTAGATAATGCGATTCATAGTCGAGCTAAGCGTGCATGTAGCCAATCGAATTGGCTTATGTGTTGATTTGCGTTCTGCGCATGCTCGAGATCTTTTCCCGGGGCCGTGAGCCGGAAGTAGAAGGAGACGATAGTCTTGTTGTTGTCGCCGCCGTCGGATAAGGGATAACGAGAAACAGCGATTTATTTAAAAAGGTGGCGCAGAAAATGGAGGAAGCCGGTGAATGTAGTTACCCCCTATAATTGTGTCCCGGCCGCGGGAGCGCGCATGGCATGCATTCATTAAAGGTGGAAGCACACGGACACTACGCTTCCATTTCACCCAAGGCTGAATTAAAAGTACATGTTTTTCTAAATGTGGGTCATCAACGAGGTTGTAAAGTACTAACTTCGGGCACATCTGTCAAAATAAATGTTTTTTTCTCCCGACGTGTTTACGATATTTATTCATTGCGCCGCGGCGGGGAATGTATAGGGACGGGCGGCGGAGGGGCTGCTCCGGTGGGAGAGAGATGTTTTCAGCTGACAGCTGTCAACTAACTTTGGGTTGGCGATTTATTTAAAAAGCTGGCGCAGAAGATGGAGGAAGCCGGTGTCGTGCCAATGTAGTTACCCCCTATAAGGAGTGTATCATCATCAACGTGCATTCAGTACACACGCTTCGATTTAACCTAAGGCTGAATTAAAAGTCCATGTTTTTCTAAATGTTGCTCATCAACGAGGTTGTAAAATAACTACAATCTTTATTCATTCATTGCGCCGCGGCCGAACTGACGGGGGTATTCTCTGATATTATGAATCTTACAGACTGCGTCGGGTTCTCCGACTCTCTGGTAGGCCTACTTCCACAACAAGTAAAGACTCCTAGTTGCCCATGGGGAAAAGGAATTGGGGGAAATTAACTTTGGCTTTGACTCTCTGAAGTCCAGATTGAAACGCGACATGGAGGAGAAAGCGATGTTTCAGCAGACAGCTGTCAGTTCACTTCGGGTCCATATCATTTCTCCGACGCTCCATTGTTCCAACCTCTCGGTCGTATGCGGACTGCTCCGCCGGCGGAGCAGCCGGAGGAGTCGGCATATGACTGAGAGGTTGGAACAATGGAGCGTCGGAGAAATGATATGGACCCGAAGTGAACTGACAGCTGTCTACTGAAGACATCTTTCTCGAATGAGTTTGTTGTTGCTGGTGACGTAAAGAGGTCAACCGGTGGCTCTATTACCACTAGTTGAAATGGGCACAGCGCCACCATCGTACCGGGGCATGACACGCTTTGGCCAATGAATCGATTTACTCACCGCCATGTATACGCGGACAATTGCAGTTGTCCAATTGAGGAGCATAATCGAGCTATGGCTTTAATCTAATTAAGCTGTGCATGTAAACGTACTGAGTGTGTGGTTAGGGTTAGGGTTACTGGATATCTACAGTATAACGCAACGGTGTGTGGTTAGGTTAGGGTTACTGGATATCTACAGTATAACACTACAGTGTGTGGTTAGGGTTACTGGATATCTACAGATATCTACAGTGTGTGGTGCATTTCATATACAACATCGCCCATTAAAACCATGGCAGACCAAGTGATAGTACCTAGGATGTTCTACCAACAGTAGGTGTTGTAAGCATCACCATATTAAAGTGAGTGAGGTGATGCATTGCTTCCAAATGAGGTGAGTGACTTTGAGTGACTTTGTATTATCTGTCTGACAACAAAGAAGACTGTAATAGGGATTACAGAGAAAGCTTATCACACATAAATGTAAAGGAAATGAGAACGTCTCTGTGTTGCTCCCACCTGGCTCCTCCTCAGCTCCTCCTCCAGCTGCCGGATGCGGGACTTGGACCAGGCTTTGGTCTTCAGAAATTTGGCTTCTGATTTGCTGGCCTCCTCTGTTTTTTGCTTTGCTTGAGCTGCAGGAAAATAATAAGAAGTTCAAATAAAGATTGAAAAATAATAAAATCTGGAAATTACAACACTGATTTCTAAAGAGTGGAAAATAAACATTATGGCGTTGTAATTAAAGATGCTTGTCTTGAGGCAACACCAAAGGATCAAAAACAGGCAAATCCCATCATGATCCTATTGGTTGTTTGCATGGTGTTTGATACAGGGCCAAGTCTAGCTCTGAACCTCCACACGTTTAGATTATGGGTTCTGGACAGACAAGAAAAAACAACTGGCTGTTGAGACAGCAAGTCTAGTCTAATATTAACATGTTCATGAACAGCAGAAGCAACTGCCACAAAATAAACAGATTTCATTAATACACAGGATCAGATGTTATAATCCCTTGTGCCAAAATCCAAGGAAAACACATTCAGAAGCCCCTGCCCAAAGCAACCTTATAAGCACGCTGGCCACTAAGCTACCAACCAAAGGTGAACGACACCTTTGGTTGGTATTAGCTGAAAGACGAATATTTAAGACTGGAAGCCAAAAGCAGATCCCTACCTTCCAGCTCTGCCAACCTGGGACTGGGAGGAGGGTCTGTGGTGTGGGGTCCTGGAGCCAGCTGGCTGGAGGCCGTCCTCAGCTCCTCCAGCTGGGCCTGGAGGTCCTGCTGGCTGGAGGCCGTCCTCAGCTCCTCCAGCTGGGCCTGGTGCTTCTCCACCAGCCGCAGCACCTCCGCCCGGTGCTGCTCCATCAGGTCGCGGAGCTGAGCCCGCATCACGTGCTTCTCCGCCTCCATCTTGGACTCCAGGCTCTCACGCTCCACCTGCAGCCGCCGCGTGCGCTCCATCAGGTCCTGTTGGAGGGCGAGGGGGGGAAACCGGGGGGGGGGACAGTTAAAAGGTGCAGTAACTACGATTTACAAAACCATGTGAATGTGTTGGTCCTGAGTACAGTGAGGAGCAGACCTGCTGGTCCAGCCGTCCACCTAACAGAACCATGTGAATGTGTCCTAACATGAGGCTGAGGAGCAGACCTTGATCTGCTGGTCCCGGCCATCCACCTCCCCCTGGAGGACGTCGATGACCTGGTTCCTCCCCAGCAGCACCTCCTCCTTCTCGTGCAGCTTCTGCTTCAGAGCCTTGAGGAGCTGGGAGCAGGTAGGAGAAGAACAGCTTCAGACTCCATGAGGAGACCACCACCATGATGGGCTGAGATCTAAAAATGTCCTTCTCCATGAACTAAATGTTCCTGCTGCTTTCATTTTTACAACATGTCAAATGTTGATAGATTCATTGATCAATCTCTTCCGGGATCATAAAGTCCTCGGTATCCGTTTCCTAAGAGTAGCGGCAACCATGCCACAGTTTTCCCTGTCTCACTGCTAAGCCTCAGTGTCTCTCAGAGAGCGTTGCCGTGGCTACCTGCTCCAGGTCAGCGCTGGCATCAGACTTGGCCGCCAGTCTGAAGAGCTCCTGCTCGTGCTGCTGCTGGAGCTCTGTCAGCTGGCTGTCCTTCTCCAGAAGGATGTCCTTAAAGGTCTGGATCTGAGGACATCAAGAGGGTCAATGCAAACGATTTGTTTATCCCACTTCTTCCTTTGAAAAATGCTGTTATTAAAGAGACAAATATGTAAGAATCGTCGAATGAGGCCATCATCTGTCATTATTGGGTTCCTGCCCACTAGCTTTCTGCCTCTTACGCCTCCAGTCGAGGCAGCCTCTAAAGCAGCAGGAAGAGAGCGTACGTTCTGCTTGTACATGCTCTCCTTCTGGCCGTACGTCTCCTTCTCCATGGACAGCAGCTGCTTCAGGCTCAGGCTCTGCTCCTCCAGCAGGCTGTAGCGCTCCTCTCCCTCTCCCACCTTCTTGGTCAGGCTCTGCACCAGCAGCCTGAGCTCCTGCAGCGACCCCACCTCCTCCACCTCCTCCACCACCTGCAGGCACAGCACAGTCCGCACACCGTCAGGCTGGGGCCCACGGCCTACAGCCCACCATCAGGCTGGGGGCCCACGGCCTACGGCCCACCGTCAGGCTGGGGGCCCATGGCCTACAGCTGAACAGGCTTAAGGACGTTACTGTTTAAAGGTGACTTAAAGGACGACCTCCCTAGTGCCCCACCGGCTGTGGGTCAAATTAACAAGGTTTAACTGTCCTCCATGTTGCTGCACCCAGACCTCACCCAGGTCCAGACCTCACCCAGGTCCAGATCTCACCCAGGTCCAGATCTCACCCAGGTCCAGACCTCACCCAGGTCCAGATCTCACCCAGGTCCAGACCTCACCCAGGTCCAGACCTCACCCAGGTCCAGACCTCACCCAGGTCCAGACCTCACCCAGGTCCAGGGGACGACTCTGGGAGATGAGGTTCAGCAGCATGGAGGCAGGGTCCCCATCGTTCCTCTACATCTATTAATATATATTATTCACATATATTCAAATATTTATTATTATAAAACAGGTGGCTTAAATCAAGCGATCTGATTGGTTCCTAACTGTTGTATAATGGGCATACAAAAAATAACGCTCATAAAAGGTTTGAATATTAAGGGCTGCCTAATATTTGTTTGAATATTATACATTTTTTTAATATTCAAATTATATTCGAATAACGAAGTTCGGAGTCAAAGCCCTAGCCCTGAGTGGGGGAAATGAGCCGTGAACGTTTCAGATTTTAGACCACTCCCAGCTCATCTCTGACCAATCAAAGCATCACGCTCCTGATTGGTCAGGAGGATGTTGTGATGTTTTATTTGTTTTACCAGGGTAGTCACATTGAGACACAAGTCTCTTTTACAAGTGAGCCCTGGCCAAGAAAGGCAGCACCATGTTACGTCCGTATGGTAGAGAACCTGGGGCCCTCTGACCTTCTGAAGCGGAGCAGGAGCGGCCCCCGCAGTGCTGGTGGAGGTGGAGGTGGAGGTAGGGGAGGTGGGGGTGGAGGCCTGGCCCGTCTGCAGATGGACGATGTAGGCCTCCTTCTCCACCAGCTTCCTGTCCCGGTCCGCCAGCATGGCGTCCATCTCCTCGCCACGCCGCTGCTGAACCAGCACCTCCCTCCTCTGGGGGAGGAGTCACAGGGAGGAGCTATGGTTAGGTGAGGGACTCCTCCCCCTCCCTCCTCTGGGTGAGGAGGAGGGGAGGAGTCACAGGGAGGAGCGATGGTTAGGTGAGGGACTCCTCCCCCTCCTTCCTCTGGGTGAGGAGGGGGGGAGGAGTCACAGGGAGGAGTGATGGTTAGGTGAGGGACTCCTCCCCCTCCTTCCTCTGGGTGAGGAGGGGGGGAGGAGTCACAGGGAGGAGTGATGGTTAGGTGAGGAAGGGGGGGAGGAGTCACAGGGAGGAACGATGGTTAGGTGAGGGACTCCTCCCCCTCCTTCCTCTGGGTGAGGAGGGGGGGAGGAGTCACAGGGAGGAGTGATGGTTAGGTGAGGGACTCCTCCCCCTCCCTCCTCTAGGGGGGAGGAGTCACAGGGAGGAGCGATGGTTAGGTGAGGGAGGGGGGGAGGAGTCACAGGGAGGAGCGATGGTTAGGTGAGGGAGGGGGAGGAGTCACAGGGAGGAGCGATGGTTAGATGAGGGAGGGGGGGAGGAGTCACAGGGAGGAGCGATGGTTAGGTGAGGGAGGGGGAGGAGTCACAGGGAGGAGCAATGGTTAGGTAAGGGAGGGGGAGGAGTCACAGGGAGGAGCGATGGTTAGGTGAGGGAGGGGGAGGAGTCTTTGTGTTATTATAGTACAACCAGGAAGACATGAAGGTGTCTACATACCGCTAGTCTTAGTGACAGCTGAGTATTAAAGTAGTAAAGTGCAAAATGTTCAAGTGTAATATGAAGTTAAAGTGCTTTAGACAGACCTTGTCCTGTAGTTCTGCGTCCGCCTGTTTGAGCTGCTGCTCCAACTCCTCCACCTTCTTCTTCAGCAGAACCACCTTCCCCCGGCTCGCCTGTTCACTGCCCTCTGCTGCCCCCTAGAGGGAGATACAGCACACTGTTGGAGAGGACTGGTGTGTGGTGAGTGAGTGAGTGAGTGAGTGAGTAGTGCACCTTCTTGGTGGGAGTCCCCGGGCCCCCCTGCTGTCTCCTCAGCTCCTCCAGCTGGGCGTTGAGGGATGTGACCTTGGCCTTGTTCTGGAGACGCAGCTTGCACAGCTTGGCCTCGCTGCCACTCAGCTCGCTCTACACAATCAGCAGCCAATCAGACGTCAGCTAAAGTAGCCACATGTTGTAACGCAGAACCAATATAGCAGCAGCCTTGATGTATGAAATTAGTTTAACTTTAAGTTAATTTTATGGTTTGTAAAGATTCAAGAATTTGTAGAAATTATAACTTAATTTCAAACTTTAGACTTGCCCTTCCCCTATGGCCTAGTTCCTTTAATGTCACCAAATTAAGCTCTTTCCGTTTGTTTCCGTTTCCGTTATAAGAAATTTGGGAAATAAGAAACTTATTTCCCAATATTGTCACCTCCCTTTAAAGCCCTTACATTCCTGATCTGAGGACCTAATCATTAACTAACTACTAGTGAGCTCCATTGGATAACCCAAACAATGGAAGGCAAGAATTGTCCATTTCAACAATGTCAGCTGTAGGAGATTTGACCGTTTCCATCCACTGAAATCAGCTCCTCCTCTATCTCATCAAGCAGCAACCAACGTGTGGTGCAGACGCTCTCAGCACACGTTGGAGCCCCTCAGCAGCCGGCTACAGAGGAGACATGATGAGGAGTAAACAGACCTTCAGCTGGTCGTCTTTGGCGCGAAGAGTCAAATCCTTCTCTCGGATCATCTCCTTCAGCTGAGTCACCAGCAGCTCCGTCTGGGCCAAGCGTTCAGTCACTTCTCCCAGAGTCACATCCCCACCTCCACCACCACCACCACCAGCAGCAGCAGCAGCTGTAGCCATGGTGGGGCCCTGGGGGGAGCCAGGGGCCTGGAGAGGATGAGCAGAGAGAGAGTCATTACTGAGTATGTCAACATCACAACTTAACATTAGGATGTTTGTCTGGAGGACGTGGAGATAGTAACAATAGCAGTAAAGAGCCGATCATGGAACAAATACCGGTTTGAGGACAGGAAACCAGACAGTTCTCACCATCAGGGTTAGCAACTCTAATATATATATATATATATATATATATATATATATATATATATATATATATATATATATATATATATATATATGGTGATTAGTGGCAGACCAGAGGGGAATGGAATCACCCTTCTGCACTAAAGTGCAGAAGGGTGAGGAGATGATAACCAGCCCCCTGGGCCTGGACCCCAGGTCAGCTATGGGGCCTGGACCCCAGGTCAGCTATGGGGCCTGGACCCCAGGTCAGCTATGGGGCCTGGACCCCAGGTCAGCTATGGGGCCTGGATCCCAGGTCAGCTATGGGGCCCATCTACATGCCTGAAGCTCCACACAGACTACATGACACACGCCGTTTAAACCAGTTCCAGTGTGGTTTAACCCACCTTATTGCACTTTTTTTGTAGCACTTAAGTTGAACACTTGGAATAGTTTGAGCGACCGGACATAGGCCTGCATAAACCAGTAATGCCATCGTAGGAACACGCTATAGGGATGGAGAAAAGGGTGGTGGAGAAGGGGAAGCAGGGGATTGAAAGCACTGCAGTGAAAGGCTTCGCTCAGCACTCCGTCTAAAGCCTCATCTCCATGTACAACAGGATAATGAAGCATGGTAAAGACCAGCAGACTTATCGGCACGGCCTAATGGGATTGACACGTGGGGATGTTCTACATGGGCCAGCGTTCAGAGGGGCAACAACAAATGTAGAACTCCAATAGTGGACATGACTACTTTATAAAATACTGGTTTCACACTAGTATCACAAAGAAAAAAAGAGCTACTGTGATGCAGACATGACATGGTGAGCATAATAATGTTTAGTGACTAATCTGATCACATTCAAGCTGCATGAATGCAGTACTCACCCCCGAGCCAGGCTCCCCCTCCTCCCCAGAAAACCACTTCAGCATGGTGTCAGTTCACCTGAAAGAGAACCAACACCGTCAGCCTCCACCGGCCTGCAGCCAGGAACACACTCTGTGGTGGTTGGGATGATTCACTGCAGAGCAACACCAACACCTTATTCTTTATAAGGGAGATGTGATAATGATGATGATGATGATGATGATGATGAGGCACAGAATATGAAATGAAGACGACCGTCAACAAATGCACAGAAGGTTTCAACATTAAAGACCATTAACATAAAGGGAAATTAAACTCTAGTAAGTAAAACCTCTTGGTCGTCTGATCCAGGTCCCCTTACCTAAGTGTGAGGCCTGAATTCAGTATTTATGAATGAAGTCGTAGTGTACCAGTTAAGTGTTTCAGGAGAAACCCGTTGTGTCAGTGAATGAGTGACCGACCTGTTCCACTACATCAGCTTTAGTTCAGCTCCTACGTTCACAGACACTACGCACATATAAAGGCTTCTTCAAAAGCTGTTGGCTTTAGGTAATTGACCAACAGTGTGGAATTCCATATCTATAGATCTAGACCTATAGATATATAGATAGGAGAGCTACCAGGAAGCACCTTCACCCGCAGGATGAGGATGAAAAACTACAGGATGAAGAACATGAAATCATTCATTTAATCGAGACGCCACATTTAAGATTAAGACTGACTTTAAGGTCTAAATTCACTACCTCTAGCAACATGGGGTCGAGCCCGGTCTACCAACATGGGTTCGAGCCCGGTCTACGGACCAACATGGGGTCGAGCCAGGTCTACGGACCAACATGAGGTCGAGCCAAGTCTACCAACATGGGTTCGAGCCCGGTCTACGGACCAACATGGGGTCGAGCCCGGTCTACGGACCAACATGGGGTCGAGCCCGGTCTACCAACATGGGGTCGAGCCCGGTCTACGGACCAACATGAGGTCGAGCCAAGTCTACCAACATGGGGTCGAGCCCGGTCTACGGACCAACATGGGGTCGAGCCCGGTCTACGGACCAACATGGGGTCGAGCCAGGTCTACCAACATGGGTCGAGCCCGGTCTACGGACCAACATGGGGTCGAGCCCGGTCTACCAACATGGGGTCGAGCCCCGGTCTACGGACCAACATGGGG
>NC_140282.1:7047958-7102958 GCF_964030765.1 Micromesistius poutassou
ATTTTTATATTATTCTAATTGGGAATGAATGAATGATAATGACAAATTAAAAAAAGTTTGCATTAAAACAATATAAACAATCCATTTGTGTCCCTTCTATTCTTTCCATTCATCCTCTGTAAAATTAAGTCAGTCCCTCTATCCTTTTCTCATTAAACACTGCAATGCAACTCCAAATTCATCCATGTTTGAATGGAGATAAAGATGGTAAGAATAGCTCATTGCATATTTTAACCATTTCAAATCCCAGATAAAGCAAAACAATATGAGGTGTGAAAGATACTGCCTAGTGAAATGAAATAATATAAATAATTATTACATAGAAATAATTATTTCTAATCTAGACTGCAGCTCCCAGAGACATTGGATAAAACATTTCCATGTTGATTGGCATTTTGATTATTGCATGGAAACATGGAACAGGTTCTCTCTCCTCACTCCAAGCTGAACACATGGACGTCATTCTTCATCATCCATTGTTGGGTTGTTCTGAGTCACTTTCTTTGCCTTGTGTGACTGAGAGGTCACTGCTAGGCCTTGTCCGTATCCCCTGAAGGGTCTGTCCCTCCTGGCCCACAAGAAGAATCCAAACACCAGTTAGGATTCCACGTGGAGGAATAATCCTGTGGAGTCAGGACCTCGGCTTGCTGTTTAGGAACCAGCCACACGGTGTAATGTCCAGCTTGAGCTGCTCCAGGACCCAGGGGTCCTTTTGAGCACCCTCCATGAACTCCTCTAGAGTGATCCGCTCTAAGAAGCACATCAAGGAGGTGCATCCATTTTAAAAGGTGAGACAGAAACATGCAAACATTGTTTGTTGAAACCGGTTTAAGGCTTAGTCAGTCATCACGTCATCACGTTGAGGGCATTTAGCAGACGCCTTTATCCAAAGCAACTTACAATAAGTACATTTGTCATCACCAACAGTTATTGTTATCCACAGCCGCGTGTGTAGTCCTATACATGCTTACCATCATTGTTGATGTCGACCAGTTGAAATATCCGGTCACAGACGTCGTCCACCTTGACTGGTGGAGCGGGGTTGTTGTGCTTCTTCAGCATGTAGATAATCTACAAGGACACGAAGAAACATTGTACACACATACTGATCATGCAGCATTTATAACAAACCATGTTATCAAATATATCGGAATGGCAGAAGACCACGAACAAATCATTACATATCTTTTACAGAGCATTACAGCAAACCTATTCAAATCTTTGGAATCTTTTTCTCTAAATGATGAATATGTTGACCCATGCTTACTTTCAGCACATGTTTCACTTCCTTCCTGTCCAGGCAGCCGTTGCTATCGCTGTCGTACACCTTGAAGGACCACTTGAGCTTGTCCTCCAGCTTCCCTCGGAGCACCAGGTGGATGGCCGCCACGTACTCCATGAAGTCAATCTTGTTGTCCTGTTGGACGACAGCGTGTAGCTGATGTTATTCTGTCCAGGCTCAGAACACAGTCATTATTTAAGATGTGCAACATACCTGGTTGGTGTCAAACGACCGGAACACGTTCTCCATGTAGGCAGCCTCCTCCTCGCTGGAGGTGCAGTTCACACCGAAGATCCTCTTGAACTCGTGCAGGTGGAGGTTTCCACTCGGGCATTCAAAGGCAAATTTGCGGTAGAGCTCCTGAATGTCTTGAAGAGTAACTTCCTCATCATTAATGCTCTCTGTCTGACCCATGATGTCACTAGTCAAACTAGAATAATAATGTAGAAGCACAAACAAGCTCAACCATGAACATTCATAAATACCCCACAGATCAGAAGCAGAATGGAGTAAAAGTCTGTTTCAATGTTCCTCAGAACCCATTGCAGCAGAGAGTTCCCAGGCTGGAGACCGCAGTGGACACATGATCTGACTGCTCTTACTGCTGTAGTAAGAGCTGTGGTAGCTACCTGTGGTAGCTATTTCTGGGACGCTTCCAGACAAATCCAATTGCCCTGTGACCTTATGAGTGGACGAGTTGATCACTCCTGGTCCTCAGCCAAATCCAACCAAATTGTTTTCATTTTGCCAAAAGATTGAATGAATTGATCTTAACGCTCTGAGAATAGTGTGCAGCTGATTTGATTGTTTGCGTTGTAGGAGGTTTCACAGATGAGAGAACCACCAAGCTCCAGTAGATACGTATGGATTACCTCTGGGCCAGTTGAGCCACTGAGTTTGGAGGTTGGGTTAACAGCTTACTTCCAGCTACTAACACACAACCCAGCAGAAAAACAACACATTCCGCTGGTCAAAGACCGAAGGGATGGAAGTGGTGGTACTCAGGATTTGGTAATGATTAAGAAATCAGAAGAATCAAATGGGCTGCCGAGAAGTCGAAGTGCTGAGTTGTGCACACGAAAGGTTCTTGGTCCTTCGGAGTCTTAGATTACATGACACTGAAGCCTTTACTTGTTTAGAGGCTCCAGTAAACCTGACTATGTGAAACGAGCCACAGTAAATAATAGTATGGTATATATTATTATTATGGTATATATATATAATATAATAATAGTGGTGCTATACATGGTGCATGGTTACTCTCTGCTTAATAATCTCCTCATTCTCCGTCAGCTGTGTCCATTCATGATCGTCAATACTGGCTTGACTTTAAAAGAGGTGAGAGCCACTGTGGTGGGAAGAGAAAGACCTTTATTTATTTTCTAATCTGTCTCTCATGGATCTGGCCCAGATCGTTACTTTGTGTTCTGTTGGGCAGACGCCCGCCTCCCAGATATAAGTAATGAGTATTTGAAGTGTTCACCAATTACTAAACAGGCTGCAGCAAAGCAGTGCAGGCAGTGGTCCTTCTCCGAACTGCAGTCTAATATTTTGTAGAGAGTGTTGGGATGTCTTCAGATCACAGAGGCGGACACCCTAATAATGACCCGCTACACTGTCCCCCTTGTTGACCGCTATCATCAGGAACATGCACCTGACAGACTTCAAACTGAATGATTGGCAGCCATGGCTTTCAGTCCAAGACTAGAAGATTAGGCTCAGAGAGTTAAGCTACAGTTAAGTTAATAAATCAGCATTAGGAGGGAAAGGCTGCTTCATAATGCCAGGCCACCTCTCCTCTATTTCTTGGTTTTCTATATTCTTAAATAAGACAGATCAGCCACTCCTAATCTTTATTATAGTGACACTAAACCAAAACTGATTCATAAAATGCTTCAATTATTATTATTTTTCAATATTAACTAATAATTATAGCATGCTAAAGCAGGAACGGCTTGACATTCCAAGGTATATCATGCATAAATGGAGGTCATCTTCCTGTATAGTATATTTGATTAACTGTCTAGTACCAGATGGAATAGCTGTTATAGATATAGTTATATAGCTGTTAGTTATATAGCTGTTATAGAGAAGTGAGCCTCCAGCTCCGCTCTCATTTGGGAGGCTGAGAGACACATCCGGCCCACATTGTGCACTTCAGGCTACGTTTATGTTTGTAGTCTCTCTTTGTTCTGATGTTTAATGTCTGTCCCTTAAACCAAGACCAACTTCTCAACCTATGGCCGATCCTGGTATTATCCTTTGACTACTAAGACTTAATGTGTGGAGATCGGTTGTTTATGTTTGTCACACTTACGACCGAGCCCATAGGTCCATAGAGCAGCTCTTCTGATTGGGGGAGGCAATAGGCTTAGGCCTCAATATGCTACATTCTACATGCTACCTATGGCATGAAGTGGGATTCACCCGTCCACCACCACACTGCTGGGTTACTGTCTGCAGACCCTATGGGGGACTTCTGGGCTGAGTTACGGTAACCATGGCTCCCTGAGGAGGAGGAGTCAAAACTAGCTGTGTCATTATGGTAACCATGGCTCCCTGACTCCCATGACTCCCTCCCCAGGAGGGGTCAGAATAGCTGCTGTGAACATGATAGGCTGCCACTTTGACTTCAACGTTTTTGATTGTATCACAAACTCTGTGAATAAAAGCGTGAATTAAAATGGATAAGGAATTTATCTTGGATACATACTGAAGAGTTTTAAGAAAAAAAAACACATTAACAGTAACATGTCATTCAAAACACTTTTAATAAGAAAATGAAACACTTTGCTCTTAGACACACACACACACACACACACACACACACACACACACACACACACACACACACACACACACACACACCAATAGATACCGACAAACACACAGGCATACACAAACAGGCACACAGACACACACAGTCTTATTTATCATTGTATCATTGATATGTTCTTATTATTAATGAGTGTCCTTGTGCCCGGTGTTACATCAATACAGGAGGCTACTGCTCCAGTGGTAAATATTGAAATATTTTAATTGTTTAAATTTTTATTGGCAAAAGTAGTTGGTTTAAACACTGGCTACGTACATATTAAATCAAATCAATCCATGCAAAATATAGCCTATCATTATGTTGCAAAAACATTTGAAAAAGATTGCACAGGTCTTTAAGCTTATTTTTTTTCATTTACATGATTAATCTATAAAAAGTAATACGCCACAAAATATTACATTCAGTCAATTGAAGCTTCTGGAAACCCTAGACACTGGAATGTTGGCAAGGGATTGTTCACATGAAGGTAAACACAAACACTATAAACCAGGTCATGTTGAGCTACATGTAAGATGCTTAGATGCGAGAGGTTGTACATTTAACCTAAGACCACCAAGTCTTCATCCACTAGCTCTGACCTGAGCCCTAAGCCCTCACGCTGGGATAGTGTGGAAGATAAAAATAGTCAACCTTAAAAGCCCTAGTGGTATGAAACTAAAACAGAAGAGGATTAACATAAGGGTCTGAATACCATAAGGACTCACGATGTTTACTGCAACATGTACGAGCAACATCTCACAATGTCCTACTTTCCTGTTGGGTGAATAAAAGAGAGAGGAGTTCCTAGCCATGTTATTTCTTCCTCCTGATGTTGATCTAATTTTCCATTCCTGTCCTTGTCGTATATTTGTCCTCGAGATTCCCCCGCGAGACTGGATGGAGCGCGACCTAGAGGAACACAGATCAGACCCACGCTGATCACTTTAAACAGAGACACCTCCATCAGCGAGTCTCCGCTCTGTAATCTGATTAAAGAAGGTGACCTGATCGGCACTGGGACCCCTGATGAGGTGACCCCCCACTGGGACGCCACTGCTCCTGGCTCTCCTCTCCTCCTCCTGGTTCTCCTCCTCCTGACTCTCCTCTCCTCTCCTCCTCCTGGTTCTCCTCTCCTCTCCTCCTCCTGGTTCTCCTCCTCCTGGTTCTCCTCCTCCTGGTTCTCCCCTGACCTCTGGCATGAGGATGGAGCTCTCTTGAACGTGATGTAAACCGATGATAAAAGGAACCAGTAGCTGCAGTGGACGGCGCAGTCCTAATGATGTGAAGTGAAACTATTGACCAATCTGAAGGTGGGACTGATAGTGTTATTCTACCTGGTATAACTGAGCCATTTCTCTAGCATCAACACAAAGACGTCTGTATTTAGGTCGTATGAGGAACACTTGTTCTGTGGGTGTTACGCTCTGAAGCATCTAAGATGAATGCACAGCATGTGTGGTAATAATAGCAATAA
Source organism: Micromesistius poutassou (assembly GCF_964030765.1). NCBI lineage: Eukaryota > Metazoa > Chordata > Actinopteri > Gadiformes > Gadidae > Micromesistius > Micromesistius poutassou. Next base: position 7,053,530 of record NC_140282.1, read on the forward strand.
GTTCCTCTGAGTAATGCAAGGTCAATGGGAAAAGCATATATTGCTTACTTACGTATAAATAAGTGATAATTCACCTCCTTTATGCCCAACTAGTGTGGGTGAATTGATGAATGGAATGAAATAAACGGCTGGCCTACTGCCTTCAGTACTACCAGGCTAGTCGCTGCTGCTGTCATGTTTCTGATCAAAACCACGAGCCTGCGTATGATGGCTTTCTTCTCCAGCGTGTCCTATACTTTCACAAGCTGCTGTTTCCTGTGTTCCTACAGCGCTGTAAGTGGGGAATAGCTATTCCCCACTATTCACTAATTGTTTTAGTATATACTCCACGTGAACACTCCAAAAATAGACAAGATAACACTTTTTGGCGGGATTTATTTGTTTTTATTAGTGGTTTATTTGTTTTTTTTAGTGTGACGAGATGACCGTCACGCGCGATGAAAACAATATCCCGAGTTTGAGTTTTTCAATCATGAGATATTGCCCAATTTCTCGAGATAGCGAACCAATCAAATTGCGCCATCTTTAGGAGGTTCACGTGTAGCAGATACTAAAAATGAAATAGCCTTGATGTTGGACATTACACAACACGTAAACAACAGCCATTGTTTTAAGATCTGCACAGACTGCGTCTCCTCCTCCTCCTCGATGGACTGAAACTCCTCCCCTTAGCGCTCATCTGCATTTTTATATTTTCTCACAGCACATTTCACTCACTATGCTGACGAATGGCCGCAGTATTTCTAACAAATTGCACTCAAATTACAGCTCTTGAGTCTAACCTACAGCACATTTATTACTCTAAGTGTTCTTAATGAAAGAATACAAGTGAATACAAGGAATTGAGTTATCTTAATCTTCATATACCTGCATGCTGTGCAATAACAGATTACACTCAAACAAAATCTCTTAAATCTTACCCACCTTTTACCTAATCACCTTTAAAGCTTGCATGACCATCAAATAAAAACAAACCTATATAATATCTTAATTCCCTCATAATTATAATGTCTTAATGCACATGTTGAAATCTAAAGGCTATGATACGGAGCAGACCCACCATGGCCCACACCGCTGCACCCACACCCGCCAGGAAGTAGGTCCCATGCGCCTCACTGCGGGTCCACTTATTAAAAACATTGAGAAAAGATCAATACAAAAATACCAACCACTTGGAAATTAGCTTGATGAATTGTAAAACCTTACCCATAAATACTTTGTACACATCTAGTTCATTTCAGTTCCTATCGTATCGTCCAGCAAGGGACACTTGCTGTGCAGCTGGCATGATAAGAACTACATAACAAATACAAATGGATCTAAAGAACAATAAGAACATAACTGAGATGACGGTGGAAGTAGTGTTACAGACAGAGAGAGTGTGCAATATGAAGTGTCATCTGTTGCTGTGGTGCGTCAGTCCCCTTCAGAAGTGGGCACTCCTCCTCCTCTGTTCTAGCACCCATCCAGAGGGGTTCAGGTCCAGCTTCAACATGTTCAGCACCCAGGGGTCCTGCTGGGCCCCTCTGATGAACTCGTAGATATTAATATGACCTGGAGAGATAGCAGCAAACCAGGTTCAATCTGGTTCAAACCAGCCCATCATCGTCTGTTATTTTATCATAGCACCTATCCTATATAGTCTACTTTATATACATCTATATATACATATGTACCTTATCTATATATATACCCTATATTCATCTATACATATATACCTACCTATATATACCTTATATACATCTATACATATGTACCTACCTATATATACCTTATATACATCTATACATATATACCTATATATATATATATATATATACCTTATATACATCTATACATATGTACCTTACCTATATATATACCTTATATACAATACATCTATACATATGTACCTTACCTATATATATACCTTATATACATCTATACATATGTAGCTTACCTATATATATACCTTATATACACACACACATACGTCCACACACCTTACCGTCTCGGTCAGTGTCCACCGCCTGGAGGATCCCGTCCACCACCTGGTCCACGCTGAGCTGGCCGTCCTTCCACTCCTTCTTGGTGCCTCTGTTCACTCGGTAGATGCTCTGGGGAGGGGGGGGGGGGGGGGGGGGGGGTGGGGTTAGTGCTCTGGGAGGGCGGGGTTATGGGAGGGCGGGATTAGTGCTCTGGGGGGGCGGGGCTAGTGCTCTGGGAGGGCGGGATTAGTGCTCTGGGAGGGCGGGGTTAGTGCTCTGGGAGGGCGTGGCTATTGCTCTGGGGAGCGGGGTTAGTGCTCTGGGAGGGCGGGGTTAGTGCTCTGGGAGGGCGGGGCTAGTGCTCTGGGAGGTCGGGATTAGTGCTCTGGGGGCGGGGTTAGTGCTCTGGGAGGGCGGGGCTAGTGCTCTGGCAGGGCGGGGCTAGTGCTCTGGGGAGGGCGGGATTAGTGCTCTGGGGGGGCGTGGTTAGTGCTCTGGGAGGGCGGGGTTAGTGCTATGGGGGGGGCGGGGTTAGTGCTCTGGGAGGGGTGGGCGGGGCTAGTGCTCTGGGGAGGGCGGGGCTAGTGCTATGGGAGGGCGGGGCTAGTGCTCTGGGAGGGGGGGCGGGGTTAGTGCTCTGACCTGCAGTGCAGACCTCCTTACAACTGAGGGTTACTTAGAGGGTACTATCAATAATAACACCAACACATATCAAATGATCTTTGATAACCACCCCTCTTTCTGCTTCAATACCCACGATATGTCAGCATTTTGATGAACTCACATCGATGATAGAGCGCAGCTCGCTGCGGTCCACGTAGCCATTGCTGTCTTTGTCGTACACTTTGAACGACCAGCGCAGCTTGTGCTCCAGGTCGCCCCGGAAAACCAGGTTCAACGCCGCCACAAACTCTAGGAAATCAATGGTGTTGTCCTGTTGAAGATCAGAACACATCATCATGAGTTGAGACCACCACGGTTCCTTGTATAAAGGATGGTAAGATGGGGCCCAAGACACCTCCTCACCCCGTTCCTGTCAAACGCCCGGAACATGGCCTCAGCGTAGTCCGACGCCTCGCCCGTCTGGTCGACCCCGAAGAACCTCTTGAACTCGTGCAGGAACAGAACGCCGCTGGGACACTCCACCACAAACATCTTGTACATCTCCTGAAGCGCCTTGACATCGATCTCCTCGTCGTACCTGCCCGTTTGGTTTATCTGCCCCATGCTGGGGAAGGCTTCATCCAACACCTCCTCTGGTGTCTGCGTCTCCTGAAGCCTCAGTTATAACCTGGTGGCCCCGGGTCCCTCCTCCTGGAGCCCACAGGGGCTCCGTGAGCCCCAGGATTAGCCTACTGGACTACCTAAGCTAACCCTACCAGAGCACCAGAGCAGTGCTTCTCATTAGCAGTAGGCTTACTTAACCTGACAGCAAACAAGGGACGCGTGTCTGTTCAGTACTATTAGGGCTGACTGCACCATTATCACAAAGGATAATTGGGATTATTTTGACCAGATATTGTGATTCCTCAGAGCGTGCATGAATACTCAAGATTCCAGTAATCTAGTAATTTTTAATAGCATTGCCTGTGATTTATTTGGAGCAATAATTGCTGAGTTGTAATGGTTTGTACTGGTTTGTAATGGTTTGAGATCCGGCTACTGGGTAATACATTGTGCCCTTGGTACTGGTATGAAGGGCTTTAAATAAGCGTCAAACCAATATTGTCATTGAGGGAGAAACTTCAATGATTTCAACAGATTAACATGAGAATGGTTACAAATATTTATGCATGTACCTTTCATTGTTTGAATGTGATTTTTAACTGTACAATTTCTATGACAACTAAACCGTGTGATGCCTGGGTCTCCTGGCTCTGTTTGATGACCGCTCAGTGAGAGCAGCAGCTGAGAGCCTGAAGGTTAAGGTGCTCCCAGTGCATCAGGGTGGGGTGGCAGTGGACACAGAGTTAGGCATTTATCGGAAAACGAAAATGGCAATTCCTAATGTGAAGAGTGTTGCAATATATATATATATATATCTGTGACCTGATTAATCAATGATTGTACAACCACACGCACACAGAAGACTACATGTATGTTGCAAGGAATGTATTGATGGATGAACATGAACATTGATATACACCAGTATACAGCATCTAAGATCACTGTATATGTCTGTAATCAGTCTGTCCTGTAAGAAGATTCTTGCCTACATCCAATTACCTGGAGTCGTACCAATCTCTCTGAATTAGATTGCATTAGCTTTTAGGATAATCAATTAGAGACTGAAGCACAACAGGGCTGCTGAACCGTTTACAGGACCTGGAATAGAGTATTAGTATATTGTGAGTATTTAAGTATATTAAACAACTCTTTTATAAAGACAATACTGACCAATTCCTTATTTACAAAGTGTCACTTATTTTCAACCCAAAGCTGTACTTAGAGAATTAAATTTAGGAAGTGGAATAAACAAACATGAATGATTTAAAATGAGCAAAACCATTATTGTTTGTGGTTAAACTTCTCCGTTGCTGACAAGGCTTTAGTACCTTCATCTGCTCTTGAGTCTTGGCAGCAGCCCTCGTTGGCCACAGAACACAGCGTTGATCAGAGACATTGAGGAGTGGAGGGGAGGAGGGCTGGAACAACACCACACATTTTATTTCCCAGAACACCTTTCAGACAAGCCTCCTTCTAAATTTCCGTCTCACGTTTTCTACAAACCCAAAATGTTCTTTAAAATAGAGTCGGACAGAGACCCTGCAGAATCAATAGACATCCATCCTGGGTCTCTTCCATCCAGCCCTTCAATATCTATTAGAGTATCACAGCCATCTGTCAAGTGTGAGTGACTGATTGGTCAGGGAATCCATCTCCTGTCAGTCGAAGGTGTGTTATTGGCTGAGGATAATCCTGTGTAGTAGCTAGAGAATGTATGGTGGGGCTCCAGGCCGTTTCCTGATTCACCTCGTGGTCATCGTAGTAACCTCCTCTGGCCTCAGCCGTCTGATGTGCTGCTGGTTGCTGCTGTGTCCTCATGCACTGAGCAGCCTTCATTGTATTATACCTGCACTGTAGTCCATAGGGACCGCTACCCCACAGTGAACATAAATGGTAAATGGTCCTCATTTATATAGCGCTTTTATCCAAAGCGCTTTACAGTGTCAGTGACTGACATTCACCTCATGCACACATTCACACACCGACGGCGAAGTTGACCACGCAGGGTGACAGCCAGCGGGTCAGGAGCAGTCAGGGTGAGGCGTCTCGCTCAGGGACAAGTCTAGGAGGAGCCAGGGATCGAACCAGCAACCTTGTGGTTACCAGCCAACCCGCTCTACCTCCTGAGCTAATGCCGCCCCCGAACATAGTGCAGACCCACCCCCTGCCTCTAAAGGTGGTGCAGACCCACCCCCTGCCTCTAAAGGTGGTGCAGACCCACACCCTGCATATAAAGGTGGTGTAGATCAGGAGGGTGGGACCTGCCTATAAAGGTGGTGTAGGAGGGCGGGACCTGCCTATTAAGGTGGTTAGACCAGGAGGGCGGGACCTGCCTCTAAAGGTGGTGTAGGAGGGCGGGACCTGCCTATAAAGGTGGTGTAGACCAGGAGGGCGGGACCTGCCTCTAAAGGTGGTGTAGGAGGGCGGGACCTGCCTATAAAGGTGGTGTAGACAAGGAGGGCGGGACCTGTGTCTGTAGAATGAAGTGTGAGGCTGAAGCATGCATGGAGTATTTATTGGTAAACCTCTGTTACAATATGGGAACCATTTTGAAGCACAATGCAGATTGTGTGCAACAGCCATAAGATGAATGCATTAAAGCACACAGTCTCTCGTTCACTGTGCTGCCTCCTGCCTCGTGTCAGTTTGAGGTGAGATGAATGGGTGAGTGGAGGGGAGGAAGGAGGGTGAATGTTGACTGTGGATCTGGACCCTGCCTGTTCCTCAGTCTCCACTTGGTGGTGATAAAACATTACAAAGAATCATGAACCGCAATAACAACCCACCCTGCAACACAGGCTGGGTTTCCTCTGCAGACCTTTCCCGTAGCTTTCCGCCACAAACCAAGCGGTGACGACGGTCTGGAAGCCCTTTCAGAAGATAATCAAGATCACAAGCAAGGGGCTCCTTGATTTAGTGAACAGCGTGATGTTTAAAAAAGATTAGTGATCAAATGACCCATCAATCTCAAATGAATATGGATCTATTATACTCATGTTATGATAATTCATATTGAAAAATCATTGATGGCATTCTCAAGGCTTGTGTTCTCTGCCCATCTGCATCCGATCTGAATCCGAGCTGATTCCAGACTCTCTGGTCTGCCCAGGAGGGGGGTGATTGGTCCATTCAGGAGTAGACCAGCGTTCCTCTCTTTAGAGGCAGATTACACTGAATTCTACACATTGAAACGTCACAGAGACTCAAAGCTCAGCAGATATGCATGAAAAGGCTTCATATTGAAAAAGTACACATCAGATACACACACATGAAGACGCACCACCCACACACACACACACACACACACACACACACTCCTGTCAGTCGAAGGTGTGTTATTGGCAGAGGATAATCCTGTGTAGTAGCTAGAGAACGTATGGTGGGGCTCCAGGCTGTTTCCTGATTCACCTCGTGGTCATCGTAGTAACCTCCTCTGGCCTCAGCCGTCTGATGTGCTGCTGGTTGCTGCTGTGTCCTCATGCACTGAGCAGCCTTCATTGTATTATACCTGCACTGTAGTCCATAGGGACCGCAACCCCACAGTGAACATAATGTTAATGTATGTAAATATATCACCTCTGGGCTGGAGAGTGTGTCTGCTTAAACTATGTTGGTTCACATCCTATAGTCCGAGTATGGTTCACATCCTATAGTCCGAGTATGGTTCACATCCATCATTCACAGCATCCACAGTATATCAGAAGCACTTAGTCTCTACTTCAATGCAGCTTCTTGGAGAATCCAGTTCAGATGTTTTTTTTGGAGGAAGAGGCAAATGGCGAGTTTTGGAAAGTTCCTCCTGTCAGGTGAGCTGGGAAACTGGGAACTGGGAAAGCATTTACTTCTCCAAAAGAATCAAGGTCATTCCCCTGTTCATAACAAATGTATCTTCTCCCTGCCTGTGACCTGTCATGATGAATAATGTGAGGGGTCAGAGGGCATCGCGGCATGTGATGAAGGAGAAGAATAGCAGTAATGGTTGGACGACATCGATTTAGAATTAATCTTTGTACTTCCTGTCAACACACACACACACACACACACACACACACACACATACACTTAGGAAGTAGCCCAAGGACAGAATAAATGGGCTTTTGGTTTCAGAAGGTTTCTCTGGTTCATCACGGCTCCATTACAACAACACTCTGAGTATGCGAGGTGGACACACAGATATACCGAATCAATCTTGCATATTAGGGATTTAAGCAATCCTTAAATCCCTTGAATGAATCTGAATGAGTCTACACACTACACACTGCACACTACACTACACACTGCACTACACACTACACACTGCACTACACACTGCACACTACACACTGCACACTGCACACTACACACTGCACACTACACACTGCACACTACACACTACACACTGCACACTACACACTGCACACTACACACTGCACACTACACACTACACACTGCACACTACACACTACACACTGCACACTACACACTACACACTGCACACTACACACTACACACGAGTCTACACTCTTCACTTTTAGAGGACAACTAACATGATAACAATACTTGGTAGCACTTTAGAATAACAGCAATTTTGAAGCATTAATAAAATAAAAGTAATTCAGCTCATTATTAATAACATATTGAGATAATCCTTCACAAGATCATTTATAAATGATACATTACAATGCTCCATAAACACTTTGTCAAAGCTTTGTCAATGGTCCATCTTTCATGCAGACACACAGGCAATGTTTTTCACAACTATCATCTCTTAGAAAACAGCTGATTAGACAGATCCTCATCGTAACTTATTTAACGTGTGGGGAAGATAATGGTAACTAAATCACATCAATAGTGTAAGAAAAGACTCAAACATAGGAAGTGAGTGTTACATGGTAGTACTATAATGTTCTGGCTTTTGTGTTACCTTGGTGTGTTTGCACTAATATGTTGGTTTTGTCTTGCTCCTGCATTGAATCACCTCAATCACCTCCTGGAGGCGGAGCCTTGTGGCTACGAGGTGCTGACTGGCTCTCCCTGATTGTTGGCGCCGCCCCCACTCATATAAAGCCCAGTGGAAGATGGCGTCTCTCTGTCTCTCATATTGAGCACAGGTGCTGGCACTCCTGTACATTCTTTTACTCATTATTAAATACTGTTAAAATACTGTTGAATTTGTTACATTAGTTTTACCTTGGTGGTTACTTTCTGCACCTTAAGACTAGGATCAGCTAGGGTAGTCATTTAGTTTACTCGGAAGACGCACTGTTTCAATTGTCTGCTCTGCAAGTTGTGCGTCGGGCTCGGGAGTCAGGTGAGCTGCACCACTCAGCTAGTGAGCGTGACGTTTTACTTTTTTCCTTTCCTGTCATGTGGTAACCACTTTGACCTTCTCTGTTGATTGGGTCATCCAAATGCTGTAACCAGATGTATCTGGGCACCATAACATAAAATGGGGCCTCGTCCGGGATTGTTGTCCACCGATAATGGTTGACTCTGTATTGTTGATAATGGTTAACTCTGTATTGTTGATAATGGTTAACTCTGTATTGTTGATAATGGTTAACTCTGTATTGTTGATAATGGTTAACTCTGTATTGTTTCATACAGAAGAAAGTGAGTAAGATTTATATTAGATATTAGATATTTCCTCTAGAGAACCAAAACAAAATAACACAATTAAATATCCAGGCAACAGGCAACATGAACCAGTGAAATCAACCAGTGAATTAACTACTGACCAGTGAATCCATGTTGGGTCTCCTGCCTCATTAAGAGGACTACACTGTAACCTGCAGGTGTGTTACATTCACGCCTTCACTTGTTATTCATTCACTCATACAGGAATCAGTTCACTTACTCATACACATTATCCTCCCATACATACATACATACATACATACATACATACATACATATGGCTGCAGAGGAAGAGTTTGCCTCAGAACAGCCTCCAGCCAGCCAAGGATCAGAGGCACTGGGGCGAGGCCTTAGAGTCTGCTCTGGCTGAGGGGCCTGGCGGAGGCCCCTGGCATCATTAGCACGGGCCCAGCACACAGGCCACATAGACAAGATAGTTCTCTTTTTTAAGCTCCAACTCGTTGCTCCTGCTCTGTCATTTCTCTCTCTCTCTCTCTCTCTCTCTCTCTCCTCTCTCTCTCTCTCTCTCTCTCTCTCTCTCTCTCTCTCTCTCTCTCTCTCTCTCTCTCTCTCTCTCTCTCTCTCTCTCTCTCTCTCTCTCTCTCTCTCTCTCTCTCTCTCTCTCTCTCTCTCTCTCTCTCTCTCTCGTTTCAGGTCAGAAGGGACGGGAAGTGGGTGGCGGCAGGAGGCCCTTCAGCCGATCATTAACCTTTCTCCCTCCCAGACACAACGGCCCGCTGGGCACATCGACCGGCCCGCTGCAGAGCGCTGGGTCTAGACCCCATCGCCCCTTTAGTGGGTCTAGACCCCATCACCCCTTTAGTGAGTCTAGACCCCATCACAGACATCACCCCTTTATAATTTATAATATTGCTCGCTAATGCATTTGTCCAAAGTTGATAAAACAGAATTCAATGTCAGCTTGCCTTCCTGATAAAATAAAGGGTAAACAATGAGTAAATAAATAATAATGCTAATACAATTCCCTCATATCTATCCTTGGTAAAACCAAACCACTGTTCAATACTTTATCCTGATGCTCAATAACGTTCCAATGATGTCAGTTATTATCAAGTCTGCTTTTAATAGTTCTCAATCAATATGCTATGAATCCAACACTGAAAACACTACTCAAGTGAAAAGAATAAAAATATCATAATATCAAATATAAAATTGCAAATACTTGTCCAAAATAAATCAACAAAATATAACTATTCCCGTTCATAGGTGAAAGTAACACGTCCTGATGAGGGCCGGCGGCCACAGGAGGTGGTGTGACCATCGAGGACTCAGGCTCCTCTATGGACATCATTCAACATCCATATCATCACACCCATTACCTTTGTATTGTTACATGCATATGATTTCTGTTTGCTTGAAACTAATCTGCATTACCCTCACTATGAAACAATGTTTATCTATGCATTCATTCCCATCATGGCCGTTAATAGTTCTGTAGGCTTTAGCCTCTGTCACATCAACAGCTTGTTGATGTTTTTACCAATCGACCCGCGGGAAAAGTATAAATAAGGAATGCAAGTAACAGTGAGGTTCACGTCTGGGATTCTGATGCTCATTTCAATGGCCCACATTCCTCACTACGCATGTGTTATGCCAGCGCTGTCCGGTTGAGTGGCTCTGGTTTCCCGAGCTGTGAGTGTGGTAGTGGGCCAGTGTGTGTGGTAGTGAGTCGACTGTGGCTTCATTAAAACATGTGAGCCGTGAGTTCTGTCCCCTGCCTCTGCTTCACTCAGACGGCCTGCTAACACCCAAAAAACAACTCAAACTGCTAAATCAGCGGAAACAATACCCTGGCATCAGTCTCCCGTGTACTTCTTAAACCTACACATTTTCTCAACCCAGTGCTCTGTGAAAAGCCTTTTTTCAGGGAAAAGTAATTTAAAACTGAATTATCCCTCTACACCGAGCCCAATGTTGTGGATGCGCTGGTGATTGCATTTACTCCCTGTAGAGAAACAAAACATGTGAAATACAATGGACACCATTTTACACATTCTGGTTCAGTCTCATCAAAGTTGGTTCTATAGTGTACATATCTCTATAGTGTATGTATAGCTCTATAGTGTATATACATATCTATATAGTGTATGTATAGCTCTATAGTGTATATATAGGGAAGTCTGATGGGGGTGATGAGAAGCGTGGGCAGTTTTATGGTAGGCCCACAAGTTATAATAGATGGCCAGAAGGTGCCAGACAGGACATTAACTGTTATCACTGTGGGAAACCGGGTCACACCAGACAAAACTGTTAGGAGAAGAAAACACAGGACACAAACATGTGCTATACACCGAGACCACACACACCACATACACAACGTACACCTAACGGCACAGGTCACTCAGTTCAGGTTTTGGTCAATGGAGAAGCTGCAAAAGCTCTTGTTGATACCGGCAGTTCACAAACACTGGTTCATCAAAGTCTAGTCCCGGGGGAGGAGTGTAGGGTACAACCCCCTGTTAAAGTATGCTGTGTCCATGGCAATGTTAAGAGTTACCCTACAGCTGAGATTTTTCTTACCATGAGTGGCCAGACCTTTTTCATGTCTGTGGCTGTAGCACCCCAGCTGCTTTATAAACATACCTGCAAACTCATAAGGGTTGGAAAAGGTGACAAATCCCCATCAATCAGGATTGTTAATGGGGGGGGGGGGGGGGGCACTAGGGCTGGGCAATATGGCTGAAAACTATCACGATATAAGTGTTTCATATCAGTCGATATCGATAATTATTGATAAAAAATTTTTTTTAAAGGACCAGGAGAAAAATATAAACGTAAACAGTTTTATTTTAAACTTAACCTTCCCCTGATTGTAGGCAGACAGGGAAAAGGACAACACAACCATGGAAAACTCAAATAAATATAAACATAAGTCTGAATGAAAATGAACATCACAATGAAAACTTAACAATTATCAATTATAAAGTGTTCAAAAACATGTGCTACAAAAGTGTTCTAAAAACATTTGCAGTGTTAAATGTAAACATAAGAGATGAGATCATGAGATCACTATTGCATTACTTGGTAGGTGGATTAAAGCTTATCTTCAACCTGGAGTCCATAGAACATGGAACATGGAACATATGGATGTCATTGTTGTTGGGCCATGGAGATATGTCCAGTATTGTCATGAACCATCATCCATGTTGTAAAGATGAAAAAAAAAAAGATAAAGATTTTGTAAAGATTTTCGTTATAACATGGATAACAAGCATAACAACAAAATCGCTAATAGGCGATTGCTAGTTAGCGAACATGCTAACTAGCGATCGCCTATTAGCGATTTTGTTGTTATGCTTGTTATCCATGTTATAACGAAAATGCCTACATTAAACAGAATAATGATAATGCCATCAAAGGGGAAAATGGGACATGGAGATATGTCCAGTACTGTCATGAACCTTTCGTTTCTCACATCGCGCTGTTTCTGTTATGAAACACACACGCAAGACGAGATGGCGCAGCCAAAGTTGATACTGTTACATGATTGGCCATTGGCGTGTCGCTCCATACGTTGCTCTCCACAGGTATCAGAGGACGCGTGCTTTTGTTCACGCAACCAACCTTGCTTCGCAACCTCTGGTTCAAAGCGGAGCTAGACTCTTTGCTCTGTTAACTTCCAACGAGGAAAAAAATGATCGAAACCTAACCCTTCTGAAGAATGATATCCTGTATCAAGTGAAAGGGGAGTGTGAGAACTTGGTGGTGCCCAGCCCGATAAGAGAGAGAGTGATGACCCTGGCCCATTCTATCACATGGTCGGGACATCTGGGAAAATACAAAACACTGGCCAGAATAGGGAGCCGGTTTAGTTGGCCAAATATGTACACGGATGTATCCAAGTTTGTCCTTACATGTCCAGAGTGTCAGCTTACCTCAGGGAGAGCAGTCCCACGGGCACACCTACATTCTCTGCCAATCATTGACACACCGTTTTCACGCATTGGGATGGATATAGTTGGCTCACTAGAGAGAAGTAAAGGGGGGTACCGCTACATCTTAGTGTTGTGTGACTATGCCACTAGATACCTGGAAGCATTTCCTCTCAAGAACATCAAGGCAAGACAGGTGGCCAATTGCCTAGTGCAGCTATTTTCACGGGTGGGAGTGCCAAGAGAGGTACTGACTGATCAGGGCACTAATTTTCTGTCCACACTTCTGAGGCAGGTGTACAGTCTGTTGGGCATTAAAGGCATCAAGACCACGCCTTATCATCCCCAGACAGACGGGTTAGTGGAACGGTTTAAGCGTACCCTCAAAACCATGCTCTGCCGCTTTGTGTCGCAGACCGGAAAAGATTGGGACGAGTGGCTGCCGTACCTCCTGTTTGCATACAGGGAAGTGCCACAGGCCTCCACAGGTTTCTCACCCTTTGAGCTTCTTTATGGTCGGCAAGTGAGAGGGCCTTTGGACCTGTGGAAGGAGCTCTGGGAGGGGCCCAAAGAAGAGAGTCAGAATGTGGCACTGTATGTCATCCAGATGAGGAACCGGATGGAAGAGATGTCTGCACTGGCGCATCAGAACATGGAGCTGGCACAGAAAAAAACAGAAAACCTGGTATGATAGCAAAGCCAGAGAAAGGACCTTTGTGCCGGGCCAAAAGGTGCTGCTCCTACTGCCCACAGATGACAACAAACTCCTGGCTAAGTGGCATGGCCCCTATGAGATCACCAGGAGAGCAGGAGAGGTCACCTATGAGGTCCACATGCCAGAGTGGGGTAAGAAGAAACAGACATTCCATGTTAACCTTTTGAAAGAATTCCATTCCAGAGGCCAAGTGGAGATGCTGTTTGTCCGGGCGGTGACTGAGGAAGAGGAGCCAGAGGAGCAGTTTTTCCCTGTTAAAACCACCTCACAGCGGGTGGACATTTCCCATCTGGAGGAAGACCAGCAGGATCAGGTAAAGGAGCTCTTGGACCCCAACCTGTTCCAGGAGAAACCTGGGCGTACGACGGCTGTGAAGCACGACATCATCCTGCAACCAGACGCATCCCCTCAGCGGAAGAGCTACCGGGTGCCAGAAAGGTTGGTGGGCGCCTTGTGGGAGGAGCTAGATGTCATGCTATCGCTGGGAGTCGTAGAGCCGTCCTCCAGTGACTGGTGCAGCCCAGTGGTGCTAGTGCCGAAGCGAGATGGTACTATCAGATTCTGTATAGACTTCCGGCAAGTCAATACCCTCAGCAAGGTGGACCCCTACCCAATGCCCCGAATTGACGATCTGTTGGAACGCCTAGGGAAGGCAAAGTACATTTAGACGATCAATCTTTCTCGGGGATATTGGCAAGTGCCACTGAGGGAGCGAGCAAAGGAGATCACGGCTTTCCGGACCCCTTTTGGCCTCTACCATTTTCGGGTAATGCCGTTTGAGCTGCAGGGGGCGCCAGCCAGTTTCCAGAGGCTGATGGACACCATACTGGCCGGAGTCCATGAGTTTGCGGCAGCTTACCTGGATGATGTGGTGATTTACAGCAACACCTGGCCGGATCATCTGCACCATCTTGAGCAGGTCTTTGGACGTATCCAGGAAGCAGGGCTGACCATAAATCCGAAGAAATGCGCCCTGGACCAGAAAGAAGTCAGCTACCTGGGCTACGTGATCGGTGATGGTGTGATCCGACCACAGGTGGAGAAAGTGGATGCCATGCGCAGTTGCACACCTCTGACCACAAAAAAGAAGGTGAGATCCTTTTTCTAGCGGGATGGTATCGGAGGTTTATTCCAAATTTTTCCGAGAGGGCTTCTCCCCTTTCTGATCTCACCAGAGCGGCGGCACCAAACAGAGTGGTCTGGACGGAGCAGTGCGAGTCAGCCTTCCAGGACCTGAAGGGCGCAATCTGTGGCGACTCTGTCCTGCTGAGCCCAGACTTCGACAGGCTGTTCATTGTCCAGACAGACACCTCGGGGGTGGGGCTCGGTGCAGTTCTGCTTCAGGAGGTGGACGGGTGCCGGAGGCCGGTTGCATACATCAGCCGAAAGCTGTTCCTGAGGGAGAGGCGGTACTCGGCGGTGGAGCTGGAGTGCCTGGCGATAAAGTGGGCCCTGGACTCCCTTTGGTATTACCTCCTGGGGAGACCGTTTCATCTGGAGACCGACTACAGAGCACTTCAGTGGCTGGAGAGGATGCGTGTCACGCCCAGCTTTGCCGTGCTAGGTGTGCCTGTCGACCTGGCGTGCCAGTGGTACCTGTTGTTCCTTTATCGTCACTAGGGGAGCTGTCTCTATGGCCTTGCCAGGCCAATGGTGATCTGATTGGACGGGAGATAAAAGACGTCTTTCCCGTCGGCTCGCTCTCTCACTGCTGCCCGGCCTGACGCAGGAAGGCTGGCCGCAGCTGCACGCCTCATTTTCACCTCACTTTGCTTTATCCGTCATCTACTGATCTGCACTACACTTTTGGTTGTTGCTTCTCATTACTGATAACTTTTTGTATTTGGTTACTTTAATAAACGTTTGTTGCACCTTTTCAATCAGCATGGTCTCCCTGATTATGTCAGCGCTACTCGAGCCAAGTGGTCCTGACATAATGGGGGCTCGTCCAGCTGTGTTTAACCCTGAATTTGGTGATAGTTTGGTAAGTTTACTTTAAGTCCCACTCAACAGCTTGCAGTGTGAGTGCGGTGTGTAGACACGTGATCGGCGAGTTTTTGTGAATGAAGTCATGTGGGCCTACCGGCTTCTGATCGCCGATTGTTTGTTTCGGGAGATCAGTGCTGATGATCCTTTAATTTAGTTTGGTTTTGAGGAAAACTGGGGAGCATTTAATTTAGCCACGTTTTGGGTTGGTTTTTTTGGAAGGATGAAGGCTTTTCTCGTCGTGGAGCGATCGGTCATTGGGAGCCATTGTCATCCCCATTTTAGAGTGCTTCCGCGCTGGGTATAGGCTGCCGTGTCACTGTGTCTGGGCCAGGGCACCGCTGTGGAGAACCGGCCGCATTGGCTTCTGTCAGGACGGTACGGGCTCCAGCAGCGTTTGGTGAGTAAATGATGGAATCATCCTGGTCCTTGGACTCGTGCGAAGATAGGTTATAGTAGTGGGGGGTAAATGTTTAGGGGGAAGGCTCTGATCGGTCCGTTCTGCTGCGTGAATTGTAGTTCGCTTTGCATATAGGTTTTGTTTTGTGAGCTTGTATAATGAGCGTATATGAGAACTTTTTGGCTGCTCCATCAGAGAGCTTATTGATAGCATTAACAAAAGAACAGTTGATACAGGTGGCAGATCATTATTCGATTGAATTGACTATTCCAAAGAGGGCTAATAAACAGTTGTTGGATTTTATTCGTGAACATTTAAAGGAGAAGCAGGTATTGCCTGGGGGTGCACTTGTAGAGCTTACCCTACCAACACTGTTGACAGTGCTTAACGAACCACTTTCCAGAATGAGTCAATTAACCTTTGATGAGCAAAAACTAACTTTTGCAAATGCAGTTAGACCTAAGGAAATTAGAAATGGCGCAAGAGTTAGAACAAAGGAGAATCGAGGTTTGTGAAAGAGAGAAAGATCGCGTGCTTGAGATGGAGCGACTTAGACATACCGAGCATGAACAGGAACAAGCTTGAGAGCTTGAGCGCACCCGGCCTAAGTTGGAAGCTGAGGGTAGAGGCGGCGGCGGTGCCGCTCAACATTCACGCTTAGGAAGTATGATAAAGTTCCTTCCAAAGTTTAATGAGCGTGATCCCGACATTTTCTTTTCTTTATTTGAAAATGTTGCGGCAGATCAAAACTGGAGTAGTGGGAATAAAACTCTGCTGTTACAGACCGTTCTAATTGGCTGTGCACAAGAAGCATTTGTGGCTTTGTCTTTTGAAGAAAGGAGAAGCTATGAGAAGGTAAAAGAGGCTGTGCTGAAATGTTATGAACTTGTTCCAGAAGCGTATAGGCAACATTTTGGCAATTTAAGAAAATTCGAAAGACAAACCAACTTAGAGTTAGCCAGAGAGCTCACAAGTGTTTTTAATCGCTGGCTTACTGCAGAGGATATTGTTGAATTCGAAGGCTTGTGTAATTTAGTGTTGTTGGAACAGTTCAAAAACATATTGCCGGAACGCATTGCTACGTATCTTAACGAACATAAAGTGGAGACAGTTGCCGAGGCTGCTGCCCTCGCTGATGTGTTGACCCACAAGAATCAGTTCGCCTATGCACGAGACTACTCGCAACGGTATGGCAATCGGGGAGATGACCGTGACCACCGTAGAGATCACGGCGACGTTGGTGCGCAGGGGGTTCGGGGAAATGTGGGTCCTCCTGGAAGGTTCAATCCGATGCCTCATAGCAGAACCGATGGCAAGATGGAAGCAGACAATAAATGTAATTATTGTTGGCAATTGGGCCATTGGAAAAGGGATTGTCCATCTTGGCTTGCTCATAGAAAGAGTAGGTAGATGCATGCCGCGCATTTGGGCAGTGGACGAAAGGCGAATGTGTTTCAGTTGAAGGCTGAAAAAACTGACCACAAGCATTATAATGTACAGGAGGTAAAGATTGATGATGAACCAAAAGCAGTATCCATGTCCAACTATGCCCCTTTCATTACAGAGGAGAGTTTTATTTGTCAATCGTCTTTGCCTTTCTCCTTTTTTTCAGACACTGGGAGGTGTGTTTTGATTCGGGGAATTGGGCTTCATCCGTTTCCAGTGCCATTGCACAGGATTAACTTACAGTCTGGATTTGTGAATGGCGAAGTTGTTATAGCTGTACGTCCGACTCTGCCTGTAGATGGTATTGACCTGATTATCGGAAATGATTTGGGGGGGGATTGTGTATGGCCTGAGGAGTCATATCCTCCTCCGGTGGTCAAATCAGTAGTTTCAGCATCAGCAGAGCCAGACAAATGTCTGCTAGATTTCCCAGGGGTGTTCACGGCCTGCGCTGTGACGCGAGCGATGGCTCGTGCGCAGACAGAGAAACCGTCTGATGTATTAAGGACTGGTGCAGCTAAAGTGTTTGTCCCAGAGTTACCAGTACCATTGTCCTCCAGTGAGACAATTAAAGCACAGAAGAATGACCAAAGTCTTGAGAAGTATTTTGCATTGGCCTATGGTAGTGATAAAGCCGATCATGGGTATTTGATCCAGAATGGATTATTGGTGCGCAGGTGGTCACCTCATATAGACACAGATGGGGCAGATCAGGTGTTACAGGTGGTGATGCCTGTAGAGTACCGTGATCTAGTGTTAAAAACTGCGCACGGGGACGCGTCTGGACATTTTGGGGTGAGAAAGACCTATAATCGTGTGTTACAGCATTTATATTGGCCACGTATTAAAAGAGATGTAACGAGGTACGTTAAAGCTTGTCATGCTTGTCAACTGGCAGGTAAACCAAATGCGTAGATTAAACCTGCACCACTACAACCCATCCAGTCCGTGGGCACGCCGTTTGAACACCTGGTTATCGATTGTGTGGGTCCGTTGCTACCTTCTAAGTCTGGAAATGTGTATCTGTTCATGTGATGTGCCAAGCCACGCGTTACCCTGCGGCCTATGCTTTGAGAACGATAACAACGAGATCAGTTGTTAAAGCTTTGTCTCAGTTTATATCTATTTTTGGTTTACCCAAAGTAATTCAGAGTGATCGAGGGTCAAACTTCACTTCCAAGACGTTTTCAGTGGCATTAAAACAACTGTGCATAAAGCACAATCTGAGTAGCGCCCATCATGCCCAAAGCCAGGGGGTTCTTGAACGTTTCCATGGCACCTTGAAAGCGTTGTTGCGCGCTTATTGTGTGGAACTTAAGCGAGATTGGGAGGATGGTTTACCTTGGTTGTTACTGGCGGCGCGTGCGGTCGTACAGGACAGCACAGGCTTTAGCCCAAATGAGTTAGTTTTTGGTCACAAAGTACGCACATCATTGTCAGTGTTGGGCAGTGATCTGGATGGTGGTGAGGAGCCACCTGGAAATTTGGCTGACTATGTATATGGTTTTCGCCGTAGGTTGTTCTTAGCCGGGAAATTGGCTACTGAACATTTGTGTGAGGCTCAAACAAAAATGAAACGCTTGTATGATCGTAAGGCAGTGGGTAGAGTGTTCAGCGCTGGGGACCAAGTGGTTGCACTGCTGCCCATTCTGGGTTCGCCATTTGGGCTTTCACTGTTCTGCGTAAAATCTCAGAGACTAACTATGTGGTGTCTACTCCTGAGCGCAGGAAGAAAGAACAACACTGTCATGTCAACCTACTAAAACAGTATTATTCCTCATCATTGCAGGTGGTGGGTGAGACAACTGCGGCTAGTCCTGTGGCGCTCGCTCTTGTGGAGGGCGGGCCCGACATTTCTCAGGGGGGCGGCTGAGGATGGGGTGCGCGGTCCAGATGATGCAGTCCTACAGGCTCGGTTAAACAATACAGAGGCATTGGCTGAGTTGGACAGCCTTTTGGGACATTTGGATGAGGGGCAACGTGATGAGTTAAAGGCTTTAATTTCTGAGTTTTCGTCTTTGTTTTCGGACACGCCAACTTGCACCGGTCTTATAGAACATGACATAGATGTGGGGGATTCAAAACCAATTCGTCAGAGATTCTATGGTGTTTCTCCAGACAAACGAAAGAGCTTGGATGAAGCTGTACGATATCTACTTGAGAATGGTTTCGCAAAACCATCCTATTCGAGCTGGGCATCGCCATGCCTGCTGGTATAGAAGAAATTTACCTCTACATCTCATGGTAATATACAATTATTATCAGGCCCATATGCTATATAAATATAATAATGGTGGAGAAGAGCTTAAGAAGACAAGTCACCTCTTCCCTTTAGACTGTAGCCTGGAGTGCCAAAAGGCCTATAGATTAACTTGCTTGTGTTTACCCACTGGCATAGAGGTCAAAGATCAGGGTGAATTGAGGCTAGTCTAGGGACAGAGACCAACTGGACACTCCAATCTAGTGTCGTAAAACTGTTGAACCTGTTGGAAAAACAGCTGAACCATTCCCAAAGATCCTAGCAAGCAGAATACGGGCCAAGAGAGAAACTAGAAAAACAACAGACTGTGAAACTAGTTAGACATTGTATAAACAGGGGATATCGTAAATAACAACACTCTTGATGGCCAGAAAGGAGATATAAGGAGGTGCCCGTGACCAGCTCGGGAGTTCTTTGTCAAACCAACTCGGCTTTGCTCTTACTTGTTCGCGAGTAAAAATAAAGTCTTTTGTCATTCTTGCTCCGGTCTCCTCGAACTCTCTAGTTTAAAGTTTTAGTGTTAAATGCGGATTATCTACCACATATTTGGCGTCACGAACAGGATTGGATAACAGGGACACGCCAGCTGCTGTGCTGCAGGACGGGGTCCGGACGGATCACACAATAGAGTGGCCACTCATCTTAAAAAGGTAAGCTGCGTTCTTATCATTATATAGAAAATTGTGTGATCTGTTCCTGCCCTGTCTGAACGCTAAACAGCAGGTAAAGTGACTCTTCAATTAACGAACCATTAGTTATAGAAAAAGAGAGAGGAGCCCTGTGGAGGAATGACGTGCGCGCACTAACCATACATGCTCTGTGGTTTACTAACTCAAAGGATCTGTGGTTTTAACTTGGTACAGTTATTGTTTTGGTGTTTTGGATAAGTAGGCCTGTAAATTCCTGTGAACTGTCGGCTAAAGGAACGAATTAGTGGAAAAGTTCCAATAGGACAGCGCTCGCAGGTCCCTAGATCACCCCCAGAAATCAGATTCTGTTGTGGGATAGATTAGTAGGGTTGCTTCTGATCAACCCTAATTGGAGTTAAGGGTCAGGAGTGGGATTCCTCAGTCGCGGCCTTAAGGAAATTAGTTGTCTTGGTTCTGGGGAGAGGTTTGGATTCTTGAACCTGGTTCTTTGAGCAAGTTCTGGTAGATTAGGAGTTTTGGAAACTTGAACCTGGTTCTTTGAAAAGTTCTGGTAGTTAGGAGTCTTGGAATCTTGAACCTGGTTCTTTGAGAAAAGTTCTGGTTGATCGGAGTCTTGGATTCTCTATCTGGTTTTTAGTAAAAGTTCTGGTTGATCGGAATCTTGGATTCTTTATCCTGGTTTTTTAGTAAAAGTTCTGGTAGATCGGAGTTCAGGCATTCTCAATCCTGGGTTTGAGAAAGCTAGTTTCTAGTTAAGGAGGACGGAAAGAAGTGGGCTGCCCGCTGGCGCCGCCTCTGTTAGAGAGGGACAGTGATGTCAGTCAGCGCCTAAAGGTCTCAGGTATATCGCCTTGCGTGTAATAAGGGTCAGAATACTGAGATCGGTTCTGTGGGGGCACTAGAACCAACTCTACGGATGCTGCCAATATAAGATAAGCTTGCTTGGTTAGTAAAGGGTGGGAGTATAAAAATTGGATATCGCCTCTGTGCTAAGCTGAACTGAATCAAGCGGTAGAGAAGCCTAGGACTTTACGCCTAGCTAACGAAGCAGCAGAGTATTGAGTATTGGCAAACTACAAAACAAAATTCTAAATTAAGTTAAAATTCCAAAAATTTAAAATTGGAATGTTAGAGTAGGCAATGTTTTCGAACCTTATATAAATGCGCATATAGTGTTTGTCTATGTTGATCTAAATTTTGACGGGCTATAAAAACGCCCTATCGATCTGTACGTTCTGCAGTCGCTCAGAACCTTGTATAATTGGCCGTTCCTGTTTTAAACAAAAGACTGGCTATAACGCCTGGTCAAACTTTTTTTTGTAATTAAAGGCGAGTTAGTGACTAGTTCCACTCAGAACCTTGTGCAACAAATTCGACCGTTTTACGACAAACTATAAAAAGTTGTATAAGTCATTTTCTTTCTGTATTCAAGCTGTGACAGGGTTAAGTCACCTCGGAGGCTTGTGCAGCCCGTTTTCTTTTCTTTTATTCTGTCGCAAATAAATTGGAGAGACAGAGAAGTGCTGGAAAAGCGTATAGAAAGCATTTTGATAGTAGGAATAAATATAATCGGTAATAATTGATTTGTCTGAAGTAGATGTGTAAACCCCCTGGTTTTGTCTGATCAGGAGAAAAGGACAGGCTAGAGGATAGGAAGGGTGGGGGCAAGAGCCCAGGAGCAGAGTAGAAGTAAGAATCGGCAAAGGGGGGAGGGGAGCACATTGCAATCGGCAGAGATAAATACAAATTCAAGCAAACAAGTAGGATAGATTAAACTAAATTGTGTATTAAGGAAATAGTGTTTGTACGCCTAAGAAAATAAATATGGCACCGACAGCAGTGGAGATTTTGGGTAGAGACTGTCCGCTGCTTAAAGATGAGATAAAGAAGATCTCTGACAAATGGGAGAAGAGAACAGCAAAGTCGGGCACGAAGTGGCCAAAGGGAGGAACTTTCGATGCAGTGATGTGTAGGGACATGGAGGTAGTGATAAGGAACTACAAAGCTAACAATAAAGGTAAAAAAGAATTAGAGAAAAGGGAGAGGGAGAAGTTAGTGCTAACTTTGTTCCAAAAGGAAGGAGAGAGATGGAGGAAAAATGAAAGAGTCGCTAGGGAAATGTTGAATGGCGATGAGAAAACTGTGTCGTTACCGCAGAAGGTTCAGCCGCCCCCATATAACACAGGATTGTATCCCTTAATAACAGGCACAGTGGACATTCAAGGGGAGGTAAAGCTAGATGGGGAAGAAGATAAGGAGTGTGAAGCACAAGGAGGGAGAGGCCCACCCATACGGTTGGACTGTTATAGAGGGATTAGGAAAGACATGGAAGAGTGGAACAGTGACAGCGGTAGTAATAGTGGCAGTGGCGAGGAAGACAGAGATAGAGGTAGAGATATCGGGCAAGTTAACAAAGGGCCCCCACCAGGCAAACAGAAGGTAGAAAAGAAAAAAAGGAGAGGAAAGAAGACAAAAGAGAGTCAGAGGAGGATGAGAGCTGAGTGTAGCTTTGAGGAAGAGAGTTTCCATGAGGGTCAAAGGAGAGAAGAGGAGCCCCAGGCCAGTTGTAGTAAATCATTACAAAGCCCCCTAGTACTCGAGTCACCAAGGGAACTTAGGAGGTCAGAGAGGAAGAAAACCGCACCAGACACTTTCTATCCCATTCTAGTTAAAGGACACCACATTTGTTATCAACCATGGAGTTCACAGGACTTGGAGGGATTCCTGTCTAAACTCCCTAACATAAATAACGGGGCATCAAAATGGATTAGAACATTTGAGGAACTTACCGTGGGAAGACTAATGGCAGTGGGGGACCTAAAAGCTCTGTTGGCCAGAGTATTGGGGATAGCCAAGATGGAGTCTGTCCTGATAAATGGAAGGTTGGATTGTATACTGGGCGGAGCCCATGATGGGACTACATTGGATAACTACAGAGCAGCGGCATGGACCGCACTCAGAGGGGAGTTCCCGATCCACATGGACCATAAAAACATGAGAGGCCTCCCTATCAGTGACACAGAGAATCCTGCATCCTACCTGCAGGCCCAAGTGGACAGATGGCGCATGGAGACGGACGAGGATCCTGAGACTCATCCTGTGTTTTCCGTCATGTTCAGAAACTCTGTGATAGAGGCACTACCTAGCTCGATCAAAGCTAAGCTAGAAGATGAAGTGGGACTGGTCACATCAAAGACGCATAGAGAGTTCAGTGAACATTTAGTTCATGCAGTGGACAAATACCGTCAAAAGGAACAAAGGATACTGGAGCAAAGCAGAGAGGTGCAGAGGAAGCTATCTCAGCTCCAGTTGGAAGAACTCACAGCGAAAGACAAAGGAAGAAAAAAGCAGGCGGTTGTTGTAGAACCAGTTGACACAGTGATGCAAGCTGTCCAGCAGGCCCCGCCACTAATCCAACCTCCACAACAGGCATTCTCTCCCCCAGTACAGCAACCTCAGAGCCAATGGTCACCCACTCCACCTGTCATACATGTACACACACATAGTAATGGGGGTCCAACAAATGGATATAGGCAGAATCAGTATGGAAAACCCCAAGGACAGTATAGAAACAATCAACAACAGGGATCCCAAGAACAGTATAGGAACAATCAGCAGCAGAGCTTCCAAGGACAACGCAGAAGTCCTTTAAAATGTTTTGGATGCAACCAGGAAGGGCATATTAGAAAATATTGTTTAATTAACCCTTATTTCCCACCACAGCAACAGCAAGGCAACAGCTACCAGGGACAGCAACAGCAAGGCAACAGCTACCAGGGACAGCAAGGAAGCAACAACCAGGGACAGGCAGGACCCTTTATGGGTCAGGGATACTAGGGGTGCCCAGAGAATTCACAGGGGGAGGGTCAGTTTGTAGCAATCACTAGACAGGCTGATGAGGAACCAATACTGCAGGTTCTGATAAATGACAGAGGCACGCCAATGATGGCCGACACTGGAGCTACTTACACTTGTGTAGGTTCAAAATATGCCTCTCACCTCCCTAGGGCAGGAAAATTCGCCAAAACTGTAGGATTCTCGGGACATACGCAGTTAATACCTATGACAGCTCCAGTAATGCTAAAACTATACGGACGTACAGCTAAGCTACCCATCTTGGTATCAGACACCACACCGGTTAATTTGATTGGAAGAGACGCATTGTGTAAATTAGGATTGCAGATATTACGTACATCACGTGGCATAATGATTGAACCTACAGGGACAGCATCTCAAATGATTCTATCAAAGCCAGACACCGCAAATGTGTACTGGATAGGGGACATTCAGGACCAAGTTGAAGAGACAATGGGAAAATGGGGTAATTACATTAAAGCTCAGATTCCGCATGCAAGAGAGTCAAGAATAGGATATCATTGTACTTTAATGTATGACCCAACACAGGAGCCAGAATTGGAAGAAGAGTGGCAGGAGAAAGCGGCAGGAAAAGCAGCAGCGATAGAATCACAGTACATAGTAATAGGGCCACAAGGAGCAGCCATGACCGTGCAAGATGCAGATCGATCATCAGCAATAAAGGATTGGTTTAGAGAAACTAACAAAGAGGCCCATGTTACACTATTGATAAACAAAGGATTTGAAGCAAAAGATCTGGGGGAAATGATGTTCAACAAAAAACAACAAAAGTGGGAAAAAACAGACATTCCATTGGTTCTCATGTCATGTTGTGGAAAGTTTTTAAAAATTCTATGTTATGCACATATAACAGGTATCTTGCAGGAAGTGGAGATAGTTCAGAAGAAACAACGGCAGATGACGATAGGAGAGCCAGGGGACAGGCAGACAGAAATGAAGGAACAGATGATGGCAACCATACCTGGGCGGGTGTGGTCGAAGTTTGACACAGATGTAGGTTTTGTACATTCTGCTAACCCAATAGTAGTCCGACGTAAACAAAATGTTAAGTTACCATGGCGACAACAGTACTACATGAAACCAGAGGCTGAGATGGGAATAGCCTCTACCATAGAAGGGCTAATAGCCGCAGGTGTGTTAATAGAAACCAGAAGTGAATGTAACACTCCTTTGCTTCCAGTGCTGAAAGCTGACAAACAAAAATGGCGGTTGGTACATGACCTAAGAGCTGTAAATGATGTAGTGGAAGACATGCATGCAGAAGTTCCAAATCCACACACGCTGCTGACCAACATCCCTCCGGATGCTAAATATTTTACGGTAATTGACTTATGCGGAGCATTTTTTAGTGTGCCACTTGCGGAAGAAAGCAGGTATCTATTTGCTTTCACATACAGAGATAAACAATACACATATACAAGAATGCCACAAGGATTCAAACATTCCCCACATTTGTTTAACCAAGTACTGAAAAATGATTTGGAGGAGCTAGAGTTACATGGGACTCTGATGCAGTACATGGATGATCTTCTGATATGTTCTCCCACATTGGAACAATGTCATGAGGATTCCATGTCTGTATTACGTAAATTGGAGAAAGGGGGACACAAGGTGTCAGAGAAGAAATTACAGTACTGTCAGACAGAAGTAGAATATCTAGGCAGGTTGATAGCACATCAAACTAAGACCATAGCTCCTAGTCAACTAGAGGGGATAAGTAAAGCACCTAAGCCAGAGACAGTAAGACACATGATGACTTTTTTGGGAATGACAGGATTCAGTTCAGAGTGGATAGAGGACTATGCTCTGAAAACTGCATCATTACGAGAAATCATGAAGGATGCGGGGACAACGAACCTACAAGCTCGGCTAACATGGAATGTAGATGCATCGGCGGCATTTGAAAGCATCAAACGTGAAATGCAAGGGGCAAGCGCATTGGCAACTCCAGACTACACCAAACCATTCCTGTTGTATGTAGCAAATAGGAGTCAGGGCTACGTATCGGCAGTGTTAATGCAAGACTTGTGTAGTGGGAGGCGGAGTCAACCCATAGCGTACTACAGCTCAAGGCTAGATGCGGTAGCACAAGGCTACCCGCCCTGTTACCAGGGATTGGCTGCAGTACAATATGCTTATGACAAGGCCTCAACTATCACAATGGGATATCCAGTGACTATTCGGACACATCACAAAATAACTGAGTTAATTGAGCAAGGAAAGTTTGTGTTAACAGATTCTAGATTGTTGGATTATTTGGCATTGCTAACATTTCCAGATGTAACCATAGAAAAGTGTTTCACGGTAAATCCAGCAGACAGAATTCCGCATGATTTTGAAGGAACCGCACATGATTGTGTGGCTGATTCTCTCACTTACACTAAATTGAGACCCGATTTGTTATCAGAGCCCATGATAGGGGCAGATGAGGATTTCTTTGTGGATGGATCTTGTTTCAGAGATCATTTAGGTAACCATGCAGGGTTTGCAGTGGTGAGACAGAATCCAGACCACACATTTGCTGTTATCAGAAGTTCTCAATGTGCACAACCATGTTCAGCACAGTTGGCTGAGTTGAGAGCTCTTACAGCTGCCTGTCAAGAAGGGGCAGATAGATCGGTGAACATCTTCACAGACTCTGCATATGCGCACGGTGTATGTCATTTGTTTGGGGCATTATGGAAAATGAGGGGCTTCAAGAAAACCGATGGATCCCCCATACTGCATTGTAATCAGATTGTAGAACTAATATCTGCGTTATTGCTACCAAAACAGGTGGCAATAATCAAATGCAAAGCACACAGAATGGGCAATGATTATATCACAAAAGGCAACAATGCTGCAGATGAGGCTGCCAAGGCAGCTTCAGACAGTAGTAGGGCGGTCCAATCAGTATTGTCCATACCCGAGGCCGCGCCTACTGAGGATGATATTGTCCGCATGCAGGAGAAAGCTGGTGTCTATGAGCAAAACATGTGGCTGAAGAGGGGTGCGGTACGCACTTCTACAGGGTTATGGAGAGCCCATAGCGGAATGATGCTGGCACCTACAGCATTGTTGGGTATACTCATCACTAATGCGCATGGTTTTGACCATTGCGCAAGGGGGGAGGTGTTGAGGAGAATTAACAAACAAGGTTTTTCTTCACCATACTTGCAGACAATGATTGATAACCAGCTAAATGAGTGTGAAGTATGTGCAAAAAACAATGTAAGGAAAACAATTACTACTCCGTTGGGACACATTCCCACACCTGAAGGACCATTTAGACATTTGGTCATGGACTATGTTTAAAAGTGTAGGTGGTAAAAGGTACATGTTAGTTATCATTGACAGGTTCAGCAGATGGGTAGAAGCAGTCCCATCAAAAGACCAAAGCGTGGCTACAGTAATCAAGTTTCTGACTAGAGAAGTCATGCCAAGGTTTGGAATCCCGTCTGAGATTAGCTCAGACAATGGCGCGGCGTTTATTCAGAAAACACTCAAACAAGTGATTCAGTATTTGCATGTCAAACAAAGGTTAGGTTGCGTCTACCATCCTCAATCACAAGGTATGGTGGAAAGAGTGAATGGGACGCTCAAGACAAAAATCAACAAAATCTGTGCAAGCACTAAATTGAATTGGATTGATGCACTACCACTAGCACTAATGAGTTATCGCATGCAAGCTAACAGAACAACACATCTAACCCCGCATGAAATGCTTACGGGTCGACCCATGCCTTCACCTATCATTCGAGGGCCCCATAAGGGACCTCCATTAGAACAATTGGAAATCGAATTGAGAAAGTATATAAGACAGCTGACTTCTATACATAAGCTTATATTTCAACAGGAGAAAGACCGAGTACCAGAGTTGGAGGAGGAACCACCAAGAGGGGTGGAGCCAGGTGACCAGGTGTACCTAAGGGTGTTCCGGAGAAAGTGGAACCAGCCCAGGCGAGAAGGACCATACAAAGTCACCAACGCAACACCAACAGCCATCCAGGTGGAAGGAAGTGCCACATGGTACCACCTCAACCACTGCACCAGAGCTGCCCAGCCAAGGACGAGGGAGGAGCGTGAGGAGGAGCCAGATGCAGACACGCCCGGAGCTGACCAACTACCCCAGGACCAGACCCAGCCGAGCCAGGAGCAACAGCCACACAACGATGCTGAAGATGGTGTGCCTGCTGCTGATCCTTTACGGGTTGTGCCAGATTCCGCTGGTGCAAGGACAGATCCAGAGGAAGAATGAAACTACAGAAACCCGACAGACCTGGAACAGCCAAGAATCAGCGGGTGGTACTGAAGAAAGCGTGACAGAAATACAGGAAAGTCCAGCCCAGAGACATTCATCAAGAACAGTTAAGGGGTCGGAGAGAATAGTCTTTCATGCCCAGGTACCACCGCAAAGACTGAACCATGAAAATGAACAAATTACTTTTACTGTCATGATAAGTAGCAGAACGCTATGCGCTGTAGCTTTCCACCAGAAGCATGGTCGACTAGTTTGGGGAAAAAATCAGTGTACAGTGAGCATTCAGAAAGAACCAATGTACTGGTGCTTGACAGTAGAATCACAAAAACCATGGGACTATGACAGTAGTGAGTATAAACTAACAATGAAAAAATATTGGTACCCTGAGATAGAGTCAGAAGTGACAATCAATTTTACACTAAATGCAGAAGCTCCTTGTATAACCAAAAGTCAACAAGATAAAATCATTACATCCGACCAAAATGAACCAGGAAAAACCCAGACTAATGACAGAATAAATACAACCATTGCCACAGATGAAGTAGATCAAACTCCAGTTAGAGACATTGAAGTAGATCCAACTGTAAATGATGATAGAATAAATTCAACGATAGATACCAGTGAGATAAATGACACTTCTGATATTAGGGAATTAACTTCAATCACTACCAAAAAAGAGAACTTAACCTCCATTGGAGAGGAAACAACAATAAATGTGAACGAACCAACAGACATTCTAACAACAGGTGTTTCAGCAGCCCTTATTCAGAATAAGAAAAGACGTACAACAATAAACCCGGCAGAGGAAGATGTGGTCGCAGCCGTGACCCCGGAAGAGGTTAACCTAAATATACAGGCGACTGCGATATCAATGATAAATACCAAACTCACAATAAGTGAGACTACAATATCGGCGTCAAAATCTGAAATTAGTGTGGCAGGAATTATAATATCAAAACTCGAATCTGAGACACTTGTAAAACCAATAATCAATTCAAAGGATGAAAAGAAGATAGGAAATGTTGACCACCGCCCAACAAGAACTCTAAAAGAATATAAACCTGACTCCGCTGGTAAAACAGTTAGGGTAAGAACAAGGGACCGGCTATTTAGACAAGCAAAAGCAAACAATTGGTATAAATGGGTAGAATTCACCGGTAAACAGATAAAAGCAAAAGATTGTTATTTATGTAGTGCAACCCGTCAGGAGGCATTATACGTAACAAACACTAAATATAGTTGGAAGCTATGTCAGGAAGAATATAAACAGCAAATCAAAGAGAGAGAGTTGAGGAAACAGGCTGGGACAAATAAAACGCGTACGGAAAGCACGGTGTCCCCAAGTTATAAAGAGGTATACACATGTTCAATAGAATGTCTACTGTATCTAGGATCAAGTAAATACAGCCAATTGTCTCGTGAAATTGAGTGGAGTGGGGATTTTAGGAAGAGAGTCATGGAGAGATGCCAAGAGATGGACATAAGTCTACCCAATGAAGTTGGCGAATCAACAGTACCGACAGGGTCAGATCTCTATATAGAGGAAGGATTAGAATGTTACCAGAATGACGAAAGCAATGTCGACGCCACCAACGTAGGAGATGTAACAGAGTCTTTATGTGGGACAATTTGGAATATCACTAAAGATTGTTCCAACAAGTTTGCATCATGGATGCAACCACCTCCTATAAAAGGAGGCAAAGAAGCAGAAGAGAATAGGCTATATATGGCAAGCTTGTGGAATGGTTGTCTATATCAAACCCAGGATGAGGTGGTGGCAGATCAGTTCTGGATTTGCGGAAACAAGACTCTTCGCGCCACACTCCCCAAGCTATGGAAAGGCCGATGCGCAAGAGTACAAGTGGTAACAGAAGTTGTAATATTACCTTCACTAGATGGGGTTGACAGTAATTCGGGAGGCAATGATATAAATGACATAAGACGGCAGAAAAGGGCATATGAAGTAGACTCTGATGTACAGATTGACAGCATAGGACAACCAAGAGGCATACCCCATATGTTCAAGGCGCGAAGTGAGATACTAGCAGGTTTTGAATCAATAATACCAGCAATCGGAATCTCTAAAAACGTGGAATGGATCAATTACATTTATTACAACCAACAGAGGTTCATCAACTACACAGATAATGCTTTGTCCGCCTTGGGTGAACAGTTGCGAGAGACAAGCCTTATGGCTTTGCAAAATAGACAAGCCTTGGATTGGCTCTTAGCAGAGAAGGGAGGAGTGTGTTCTCTCATAGGTGAGATGTGTTGCACCTTCATCCCAAATAACACTGCTCCAGATGGATCATTCACCCTTGCAATGAATAACCTCAAAAAACTAAGAAAGGAGGTGAAGGATAACGCAGGCCATGGGCAAGATGTATTTGGGTGGATGAATATAAGGCTTGGTGCATGGGGAACGATGCTAGCCAAAGTGGGTTTGATACTTTTGGTAATATTAATGGTGGTCGGATTGATTTTCTGCTGTTGCATTCCCATTGTCAGATCAGTGATAGCGTCCAGGCTCTCCAAGGAGATGGCCCTCATGGTAACTAGCATAGAAGAGCCCAAAGATGAAGAATGGAAGCTCTATGGAGAGATAGGTCAGAGTGAAGCTGAGGAGAAGTACAAGCCGAATTACGTAGAATAATCCCTAGGCCCGTGGCGCTCAACACCTGTAGAATCAATATACCTAGTTTACTTAAATGATATATCACTTGAGAACAACCAATGAGAGTTATGTTTGTCAAATGCATAGTATTGTCTAAGATTACCTGAGCCAAAAACAAAAAACTGCGCATAACTGAAGGGAATTTAAATTTTAAATGTATTCTTATGTTACTGTTCTTACTCTATAATGTTAATTTTCAAATGCATGCTGAAAATGTATTCAATCTTGTATCACACCTTTTTACGTTAGTTGTAGTTTTTATTCTTACTTTATTTTTACATTTTTGATATAATTGTTTGCTGAATGGACTGAAAGTTGAACATTGTATTCTTATGATTATACAGATTTTACAATTGTATGTACAGAATGCAGGGATCACAATACTTGAATGATGTACCACATTTGGTAATCTTTTTTACCTAAAAACAGGTTGAGAACCCTGAAAACCTTACAGGTTGCGAGTCCTGACTAAGGATAGGTTTTTTCTGATAACCAAATGTGATACTGACTTCTTGTCTAGTGGCCGACAGAACATCCTATAGATCAATTGATAGAAAGGGAAACCCTAGTTAGTTTTAGAAAGAGGGGAAATACCACTGTTCTATTTTATTGGGACTTGGCAAGTCCCAAAGGGGGGATATATAGAAGAAATTTACCTCTACATCTCATGGTAATATACAATTATTATCAGGCCCATATGCTATATAAATATAATAATGGTGGAGAAGAGCTTAAGAAGACAAGTCACCTCTTCCCTTTAGACTGTAGCCTGGAGTGCCAAAAGGCCTATAGATTAACTTGCTTGTGTTTACCCACTGGCATAGAGGTCAAAGATCAGGGTGAATTGAGGCTAGTCTAGGGACAGAGACCAACTGGACACTCCAATCTAGTGTCGTAAAACTGTTGAACCTGTTGGAAAAACAGCTGAACCATTCCCAAAGATCCTAGCAAGCAGAATACGGGCCAAGAGAGAAACTAGAAAAACAACAGACTGTGAAACTAGTTAGACATTGTATAAACAGGGGATATCGTAAATAACAACACTCTTGATGGCCAGAAAGGAGATATAAGGAGGTGCCCGTGACCAGCTCGGGAGTTCTTTGTCAAACCAACTCGGCTTTGCTCTTACTTGTTCGCGAGTAAAAATAAAGTCTTTTGTCATTCTTGCTCCGGTCTCCTCGAACTCTCTAGTTTAAAGTTTTAGTGTTAAATGCGGATTATCTACCACACTGGTTAAAAAATCAGACAACACCTTCAGGTTTTGTACCGATTATAGGAAGGTGAATGTGGTGAC
The DNA here is from genome assembly GCF_964030765.1 of Micromesistius poutassou. Lineage (NCBI taxonomy): Eukaryota > Metazoa > Chordata > Actinopteri > Gadiformes > Gadidae > Micromesistius > Micromesistius poutassou. The sequence continues at coordinate 7,085,774 of NC_140282.1, forward strand.
CAAGGCAGACTCCTTTCCATTACCGCGTATTGAGGACTGTGTGGATCAAGTTGGCAGTGCACGTTATGTCAGTAAATTTGATTTATTGAAAGGGTATTATCAGGTAGCACTCACGCCTAGGGCGCAGGAGATATCTGCATTTATCACACCTTCGGGTTTGTATCAGTACACCCGCATGAGTTTTGGCCTGCTTAATGATCCATCGTCATTTCAACGCCTCATGAATCACGTCGTTGCAGGGTTAGAAGGGTGTGCGGTTTACCTTGATGATGTAGTTGTTTATGCAGATACATGGGCTATACACTTGGCTCGCATTCGTTCGCTGTTTGAGCGGTTGGCGGCAGCGACGCTCACAGTGAACCTTGCAAAGTGCGAGGTCGCCCAGGCCACCGTAGTCTATCTAGGCAAGGTGGTCGGGCAGGGGCAGGTTTGGACTGTCAGGGCTAAAGTTCTAGCCATAGACAAGTTTCCTCCCCCAACTACTAAAAAAGAAGTAATGCCTTTCCTAGGCATGATTGGGTATTATCGCAGTTTTTGTTGTAATTTTTCTACCATTGTGGCCCCTCTTACCAATTTGTTAAAGAGTTCAGTGAAGTTTGTGTGGTCTGCTGATTGTCAGCAAGCGTTCTGCGAGTGCGAGTTCTGCACCTGTCTTGGCTGCTCCCAAATTAGATCAGCCTTTTCAAATACAAGTGGATGCAAGTCTTGTGGGGACTGGCGCAGTTCTCACACAAAAGGATGCACAGGATATTGAGCGTCCTGTGTGTTATTTTTTCACGCAAATTTAATCGTCATCAGCTTAATTATTCAACAATCGAGAAGGAGGCACTGGCTTTGATCTGGGGTCTCCAACATTTCGAGGTTTATGTGGGGGGAGGTATTCATTCGGTTTATACCGACCACAACCCCCTCACATTCCTCTCGTCTTTACAGAACGCTAACCAGCGTCTCATGCGTTGGGCACTTTTCTTGCAGCCATACTGGCTGTCCATTAGACACATCCATGGCACTGAGAATGTGCTAGCGGACACGCTTTCTCGGGCCCCAGATGAGTCAATGTAATGTGTTTTTTGTTCCTACAGTTTCTTTGTCTCATCTGTCCACCTTAAATAGCTATCCGCAGGATCTGCTTGGTGGTATGATGGGGTGAAGATCGGGTGGTGAGGACATCCGGTGTTGGTGATGGGTTGTAGCAGTTGTGTCCACACAGTTAAATGGATGACTGTGCACAATGGAGGGAGTGTGAGTCTTCCAGTGTGAGTTGAATTTAGTTTATTATTTGGTTGGGATTCGTTATGTTTTGGTGATTTGGGAACGTTGGGTAGATAGGTAGGTTAATATGGGCCTCTGTCTTTTAGGGGGGAGTGATGTCACACCCAGCTTTGCCGTGCTGGGTGTGCCTGTCGACCTGGCGTTCCAGCAGGCCCGGTTCCAGAACAGAATGCCTTGGGGTGCATCTGAGATTATAGGGGGTGCACCAGTACTATAGTAAAACCAGCTACCCAGCTTCAGTTCAGACTTCGCTTTTTACACTAGGCCTTTCTACCAGTAGATAGACAAGCACTTCTGGGTAGTTGTACTGACATGTTGGGACAAAAACATTTACTGTGCTTAAAAGATGGTATCACATCATGTCTTGTGATGTGGAGAACATTTCAGCTGCAACGTTAGCTTATTGATATCCAAGCTTTGGATATGAGAATGAATTAATAATGGTTAAATTAAATCAAATTTGAAAAGGCTCAAGAGGTTCACATACTTTCAAGCAGCACTGTAGCCTTGTGAGACCAAATAATTTAACAACATAAACATAAAACATGCTCTGTATTTATATAAGTGAACCACTAAATGTTACAAAATAATTTTACATTATCATTCACAAGATAATGCTTGAAATATATCACTTCATGTCTAATACATCTAGATTATATGGAACCTTTTGAATTAAATTACAAAAAAATAGCTTTTCCCTGATATTCTAATATTATGAGATGCACCTTTATGTGAACCACTTAATGTCAATAAGTGCTTATTCTGCTGCCCAAAACTTTTAATGCTGACAGATAAAACCCAATTAGGAATGTTATTTTCACAAAAAGTAATCAGTAATACATAGTGCCTTTCTTAAAGTTCACAAGATTGTAAATAAATACAATCAAAACACAATTGGCAAATATGGGTTCTTATGAACAACACAGTGGCGCCGGCAGGCTGCTTGTCCGGGAGTGAGAGCTGCGCCGGCAAAGGCAGCGAGTCGGGCAGGATTGAGCTAGCGTTGCTAGTGCTAGTGTTCACAACGGTTATACTGTCTGATGTATTGGATTCTTTTGCGGTGTTCTTTTTTATTTTCGGATATCCATTGTAAATGCCTAATTGTTGCTGCCGAAGAAGTTTAATGTCACTAACGTGCGCGCCGCCGGACGGGGCGCAGTTTACGCGCACCTGTCATAATAATAATAACGTTCTCATCGGTTTAGTGAACAAAATAAATGCAGCAAACAACGGTATTTAATGGAACAATTAGTTTTGTGAGCAAGTGTTTTCTTTTTTTTAATCATATTTATAAAAAAATAATAATAATTCACTCCCTCCTTTTTTCAATTGAGGGTGCAAACAATTTTTTTGGGGGTGCAATGCATGCTTATGCACCCCCGTAGAACCGGGCCTGCGTTCCAGTGATACCTGTTGTTCCTTTATCATCACTAGGGGAGCTGTCTCTATGGCCGTGACAGGCCAATGGTGACCTGATTGGACGGGAGATAAAAGACGTCTTTCCCGTCGGCTCGCTCTCTCACTGCTGCCCGGCCTGACGCAGGAAGGCTGGCCGCAGCTGCGCGCCTCATTTTCACCTCACTTTGCTTTATCCGTCATCTACTGATCTGCACTACTGAGCTGCCCTCGATATGTGTGGAGTATATCTTGGCTTTACGCTAAACACCTTCTGTTCATCACGACTCTGAAGATGGTTGTCAGTTGTCCACAGGTTTAATAATTAGAAAAGGGTAAAACTGAGAATAAACAGAAAGCATAATCAGATAAATTCAATGTAAACGTGTTGTAAACACACTGTAAACACACTTGTCATTAATTAAATTACTTATATTTAAATCCTTTTAACACACTTGTGTCTAAACATGTATTATGTATTTATAAACGATTTATCATATATTATACTTCTAAACCTTGGTCGCCATTTGACGTCAAACTGCGCAAAACAAATCTTAAAACGTCAAATAATGAATAACAATCATACAATCACACAATACATACAATCATATGCAATCATACGGTAAGGTTATAATATCACATTACATACCGACGATGCTACGTATGGCATACGATGTGAGCGATATTGCAGATGTAAACAAACAGTCGGACATAGCGGAACTCTTTGCCATGTGCGTCCTTAATGACTTTACGTGACTTCCTGAACTTCTTAAAGGGACGTGCAGGTTACATGAATTTACATAACGCATAGGGAACTGCATTACGGTAACAGAACAACTACACTTTTGGTTGTTGCTTCTCATTACTGATAACTTTTTGTATTTGGTTACTTTAATAAACGTTTGTTGCACCTTTTCAATCAGCGTGGTCTCCCTGATTATGTCAGCGCTACCAAGTGGTCCTGACATGCGTGACACTAACTTCCGGGTTACCAGGTGGTACCTGTCTCTCCAGCCATACAGATTCACCATGACCTACCGGCCGGGGGCTACGAACCGAGTGGCGGATTTCCTTTCCCGCATCCCGGAAGAGGGGGATGATGGAGCGAGCATGGAGCCCGGCTTGGAAGGGCCGGTACCTTCCCTGGGACAACAGGCGTCGTCTGTACGGAAGGGGGGAAATGTAACGATGCGGCTGCCCGTTACCACAGGCAGGGGACATAAACAGCTGTAACTACCTTCCCAACATCGGTTGCACTGCCTCCCTTCCTTCTACCACCGCAAGGCCAGCCTGGTAACAACATAGCTCTATAGTGTATGTATAACTCTATAGTGTATATACATAGCTCTATAGTGTATGTATAGCTCTATAGTGTATATACATAGCTCTATAGTGTATGTATAGCTCTATAGTGTATATACATAGCTCTATAGTGTATATACATAGCTCTATAGTGTATATATATATAGCTCTATAGTGTATGTATAGCTCTATAGTGTATATACATAGCTCTATAGTGTATATATAGCTCTATAGTGTATACAGTATATAGCTCTATCATGTATATATAGCTCTATAGTGTGTATATATAGCTCTATAGTGTATGTATAGCTCTATCGTGTATATACATAGCTCTATAGTGTATATACATAGCTCTAGTGTATATACTTATCTCTATAGTGTATACACTATAGAGCTATATATACATAGCTCTATAGTGTATATACTTATCTCTACAGTGTATATACATATCTCTATAGTGGAGCTTCAAGCTGCTTCCTCTTCCTCTCACTTCTTCTCATCTGGGATCTCCTGCACCAATGAACTGTCAGCCATCAGAAGTCCCAGTCCCTCTAGTAAGCAGTTATTATCTGTATTAGCACTAATGCTTGCCTTTCTTCTATGTCTCATTGAACTTTCTCTGTTCATGGGCTCCCATGAGCATGTAGTGGATGAGGGAGATTCTGTATGAATACTGCATGTGCTGAGCATTGAACATGATTCTGATGATAGGACCACTTCCTTCTGCATTCTGGTCTATAGTGGTGGTCACTGCCTTTAGTGGTGGCCCACTAACCCTAACCCATATGGTTAGTGATCCTAAAGAACTGACAATCCAGTTCACATGGGTTGGTTAGTGCTACATTTGTTTGTATTCTGTCGGTGAATGGTTACTTTGAGCTGAACTCTAAGACAACAGCTGGACTCACAGTACAGCTGTCAGTAGGTCGTCTTAGTGTACATAGTGTAAGTGTTCATGGCTCATTGGCCAGACCTATAGCTCAATGCACTGAGCTAACCTATAGCTCAATGCACTGAGAACCTTTGGATGTTTGTATTGTATTAAATCACTAAATAGGTCATGGTCAAGCACAACATTTACGTACTATCCAATCATTGTATTGGTATTTTGAACGTCCAAATCAATTGTATTTTAATCTAATCTGCAAAATCACCCCCAAACCTTTCCAATGTAATCAGTATAAAAGCTCACCTATGAGGTCACCTTGTTTCATTGTGTTGTTGGAGGGTTTGATATGAGATTCATTCTGTCGCTTCAGGGTGACCAGGCAGAATCTGTACTTTCTTATACCAGATCATAGATCCAGAATATCCCAAACCTCTCTCTGGTTGGGTTATTAGCTATGTGTTATAACAACAAGAGCGATGTTGAAGCCAAACGTTTTCTAAATCCTCCAGTCTGAATCGAGGCCCCAGACCCTAACCCATCAACAGTGACCAGATCCACCGCTTCAAACCCCTTTCTCCTCTTGAGGGGTTCTGAGGCTCTGCGACGGTTGGGTACCAGTGACTCTCTGTCACGTAGTGACATTGATTACTGTAATGACATCGAGCTGATGAGCTTCAGCCATGAGTTCACTCTTACATTCAGAGGAGGTGTCTTTGGATCTGCCTTAGTTTTTATGAGGAACTAAATCCTTTCTGGACTGTTTTTGGTGAATAATAATATATTAGCTGGTTATGAAATATACATACACTGTATAAAAGTCACATCAAACACACGTGCCTCCCTGAAGGAAGCCATAGTTTTGCTTTGCGGCCCATTATCTTGGCCGCGTCTATGAATCAGTGCTGCATGATTTCATGGCCAATTCACCGTGATGTCTTCATTGACGAGGAGCACTATGGTGGGGGGGGGGTCACACCACCTCTGGTCTGCCAAAGGCCTGTCACCTCCTGCTGCAGGTCTAAAGGGTCCTGTGGGTAAAACACAGCTCTGCTTCTTTAGATACACTAACTAAGGCCTGAAGTCTTTTTTTCTTCTGACAGGAAACTCCATCAGCTAGAAGGAATCGTCCACCTCTGCTCAGGAATTAGTGTCAACAATGCAGCACTAGAGGCCGGGCCCTGGGGGATCTGCACCATTGCAGTACTATAGGGCCATTCCCTTTCGCTGCCTTCACACTACACGCGTCCGTTGACGGATCTCATTGACTTTGCATGGGCCGCTCTCGAAATGCATTGTGGGTCCGTCTTTTCTGTCGGCTCCGTTGCCTGCGTCAAAAAGTTGAGAAATGTTTAACTTTTCAGGCAGCGACAGATCCATTGGCAAAATCAGATCGTGTTATGCTAATATTCGCAAATACACTGTCAAATCGCCTTTGTAATACAACCCGGGAAAACACATGGATACGTCAAAAAGCCCCCATCCGTCGACGGACGTGTGCAGTGTGAACGTGGAGTTAGTGTTACGACCCTACATTTATAAACATGGTAGGGAGGTCACTCAGTAGAAAAGAATCAAAATGACGCTTCACAATATCTTCAGGGGAGCCAAGGCCAAAACAACCAGAAAGATCCCCCTAACTCCCAAACTAAAACCTGCAGTCTAGACTAACCTTGACCTACCTCTCGACACAAACACAGGATTGGTTATGAGGTGACCCTTGCTCCTCATGGGGAGGTGCCTGCACTGCTCTGTAAGGGAATACATGAATGTGACTTCATGTGATTCAGGTCCTGTGAGCACTGACCTGAAGTCGCCCCTGAAAGAGGAGTTGCCGCCGGGCGCGGAGAGGGGCTCCCTCGGGACCGCTGGGTCCATTAGACGCTTCTACTACTAATCATGGTTGGCAATATCCGCCCACAAATGTCACCGCATCACCGCCATATATTCAAAGACAGCCCCGAGAGCACAAGACGAGGGGAGGACAGAGCAGCGAGCGGCGGAGCTAGGGAGAAGAAACACGTCTCAAGTTCTAGAACTTCTCATGCGTCTCAATGATTTGTTCTTGAATGAGGAAAGATATTCAGTTTACAAAGTAAATAGCACTCAGTGTCCTAGGACATAACACAGACAAACAGGCAATAAAAGGGAGATCAAATCCATAATATAACACCATAAAACGGCAGCATATGGGATTATTACAATGATGCTGGAAGCTGAAGAATCACAATCCATGCCTTCCATTGTGTTGTATTCAGTACATATATGTGTGTTCTGTATAATTAATGTATCCACACGCACACACACTTAATACAAAACAATGTATATATTTAAAATGGGCAGAGAAAAAAAAGATATAAGAACAAAGTGAACCAGAACCAGTGTTCCATGTTTGGACAACATGTAGAAGGTTTGTGGACGTGTTGAGGCCATAAGGAGCTGCGACTCACATGCTGTCACCTCCCATTTGGTTTTGTTTTCCCCTCCTGCTCTCTGTCCCTGGAAGCCGTTTAAGATTCACCACAGCACCTCTCTCTGCGCGGCGGCAGCAGTATCTGGTTTAAAGTGCTCCTTAGATTTCCCCCACCATGCCTGGACATCAATTCTGTTTAAGGGCGACATTGAGAACCTTGGGAAGAAACACTGGAACGAGAGGAATAAATGGAGCCGGTCCGTCTCAGAGAGCCAACAGAAGCCTGTGGAGGAAACGTTGTACATTTGGGTTTTTAGAGCAACATGGTTTCATTACAGGAAGATTAAATGTTAAGGGTGAGATGAGTTAATGCGTAAAAGGGTTCTGAAGGGTTGAAGATAAGATGTATACAATGAACCACTAGATATGTAAATGATTCAAATCATAATAATAATAATATATTGCTTACCACGTCCCAAAGGGATACACTTTAAAGGTGATAACTAAAACAATCAAACACAACACGACATGAAAGGAATAAAAACAAACTGAAGGAAGGAAGTAGATGGAATGAAATACAAAATCATCTTTTTTACTTTCCTGACCCTGATGGGAGAGGAGCTGTGACCCTGAGCATACAGACACATTGTACAGAGCACGGTAGCTTGGGTCCTTCCAGAGACAGAAGTCATGGCCCACCACCACGGTGTGTGGGAGAAGGTCTTCAACAAACACGTCCTTAGAGGTCGATGTATTCAGGCTGTCCTAGCTGTGTCCAGGGCGGGGGTCGGTGGCTGATAGCAGCAGATAGATGAGCTGTTCTTTAAGGACATCACACAGCATGTAGGACCAGGAGAACTTGCCTTATGACATAAATGACGTAACATAAAAATGACATGGCAGACAAGGGATTCAAATGACCATGTTGATAGGTAATCGTTTCAATGACAGGATATCCTTGGATAATGCAATAATGGATAATGCAATAATGCAGAGAATGAAAAGACGAGGAATGAGGACCCAAAGCTCCCTGAATAACGTGCTTCTTCCAGCGGGAACCTTTCAGACCTGATGTTGGGATCATTATGGGATGTGAGAGTTTGCTATGCTCCACGCTGCGCCATATATATTATTCCATTAGCGGCCGTGGAGAGATGCACATTAGCCAGGGCCTCATGCTGCTGCCTGGATCTAAAATGTGTTCAGACTAATAAAGAACACAAGGTGTAACAACACATCCTTGGAATATGATGAACTAGTAATAAAGTAAAGAAGGTTATATCATTTGTGACAGCTCATACGGGGAGGCTCAGCTCCCTGTAAACGAGTCCAGCTCATGTCTGACTCCAACGTTATCAGAATGCTGGTATCGATCCTCAGATTGGCAGGAAGCCATTGCAAATATGAGGCTAAAACAGAGGAGGCGGGCCCACATTTTCACTGTCTATTGGAAGAACAAATATTAAATTAAGTTTGAAGCTTGAGGAGATTTTTTAATGCTGCTACAATTTAAAACCGTTGAACCATTGAAGCATTTTAACTATTGAATGCTCAAAATAATACAAAAGGAGAATGCAATAGCACTAAGCTTTTATATGTCACCATTCCAATGCTATGAATCAAGCCTCCTCAGAATGCAGCCTCAGAAGCTGTGCCTGAATCAAGCCTCCTCATAATGCAGCCTCAGAAGGGGCTTAAAGGCCGCTGTAGAGCGACCATAATGCTGACGCTGAGACATTTGTAAAGGTCACATGTGTGACATACTGTACATGCATAACACATACCTTTAATAACATGATATAAAAATAACATTAAAGATGGAGAGAGGGAGAGAGAGAGAGAGAGAGAGCGAGCTCTGGATGAAGCAGCATGGGACACACTGAAGGGGGTTCACAATGGCCGATGTCTGCCTTCGTGTCAGATGTGCTCATCATCTTGATTCAGCCTCTGCAGTGTTCTTGACCAGGTTAAATTGGCCAATCAGTGGAGGGAAGGGATGACCTCCTGGGCCCTGGTGTAGGCCTCAGTGATTGGCCGGCACAGGAGTAATTGAATGTCACAATAGTTGACAGCCCTTGTGACAACTTGAAAAAACACCTGCTGGTGAGACAAGACTGGAAATGAGATTATCTGAGAGTGAAAAGAGCAGAGGGCGAGTCGCAGGGGAAGGGACCCTAGCTCTGGTGGGCAGACGGTGGAGCTGTGAGCCTCATTTAGGACGGATGCTGAAATCACTCATTTCCTTAAAGGAGACATATTATGGTGTTTTCCCAACAAGTAAACGTACATGACTTGAGAAAACATGTTTTTGAAGCTGTTTGCTGGAAATAGCTTTTAGGAAAAAAAATCTTGCCTACCGCTATTCCCCTCAGTTTCTGTTCCCATATCCCTTCAGAATGTGCTTTCTGGTGTCTGTAGCTATAATAGCTCTATATCTATATAATATTATATACAATATAATAATAATAATAATAATAATAATATATAGGTATCTATATAATATAATATCACGGCCAAAAGCTATGTGCGCCTCTGGTACTTCCACAACAAGTAAAGACTCATAGTAGGGGTTAACTCGGCCATGGTTGAGAAGAATTGGTACAAGAGATTGTACTCCCGGAGCTGAGCTGCCGGACTTCCACCGAAGCTCCCCGGCTCCGGTGGGGGGAGCTTGACGGCAGTCCGGCAGCACCGCCGGACTGCCTGCCAGGCGGTCACATCTATCTTTGTATAGAATCTCCCTGCTTCTGAAATGTGCGAACATCTCCGCCCAGCGCTCGTCCGCTGGTCCACAAAATCTTATCTATGCTCTGATTGGAGGGGGATGGGGAAGTGGGTGGTAATATGCAAATATGCCCCCCTCCTACGGAGGAGTAGGCGCCGAAACTGACTCGCTCGTTTGGTAACTGTAGACGGGGTACTTTCAGAAATGCATATCTCACTCAAAAAAGCATGTCCGGACTTATTTCAAATCTAGTGTGTGGGCCCCGCGTGAGTCAGTCCCACACCCCACAGGACCTGGGAGCTGATAAGAGTGGTTGTTCTATATTCATTTCCAGACTTTGGTCTAGAGAATATGAATGTGTTTGGACGCCATAACGAGGGAGAAATAGACTGCAATGATCACAGAGGAGCGGTTGTTTTTTGCCCATCCATCAGATGAAACCATTGTATACAATTACAATGGATTATGTATTTATTTATTGTTGTCGCACTCAGTGACAATACTTAGCATTGCCCCAAGGCATTATCAAGACCACAACCCCCCCCTAATGTAATGTGCCCAGCTGGGAAGGATGCAGGTTCAAATTCAAGTGGCTTACCCTGGGTAAACGGAGCTGATGACTTAATGAGAGAAGGACATAAGCTCTGTGACTTGAGTCCTGCTCAGTGTTTCCTCACCGTGTTCAGCAGTGAAACAGCTATTAGGGACTAAAGACATGCGTCTGCTAATGCCAGCATGCTTAATTGCCTTATTTCCCTAATTTACATCAAATAAAAACACATACTAATTCATGTAAATTGCTGTGTTTTGTTTTCTTTAATTGTGCCTTCCCTTTGCTCCGGCTCATCTTTTATTTATTCAGAGGCCCTTCACATTTAGTGTGCAGTTTAATTGTTGTCATTTCTATTATCTTCCCAAGTGATCAATAAGTGACAGCAAACCTTTCACGGTTGAGTCCTCCTTAATCACTGTGGGCTCAGGGCTTCCCTCTACTTCAGCCGTCGCTGTCACACCACGGCGGAGGTCTGAGGTGAGCAGCGGAGGAATCAGTACACAACACGTATGCTGCTCCTTCACCCCGAAGCAAAAAATGTCTAATTCATTGAACTCTATTTGTCATACAGACAGACAGACAGACAGACAGACAGGCATCAGACTCCATCCTGTTATCCACCTGGCTTGATGTACTTGACTTACCGACACAAAGCTCTACACCCCCATGTGGCCACCATGTGGCCCCCATGTGGCCACCATGTGGCTCCACGTGCTGTTCAAGCAGCACTAAATGGATATGAGTGTATCAATAGAGTATATAAATGTATACATGCACCACTGGATACTGATGTGTTACACAGATACGACACATGGCAGATATCACTGTTGGTCGGTGGCTGGACCACTGACTCCTGCTCCAGCGCGAGGAGCAGGCAGCACTTTAGCACCAGGGAGAGGTCAGGGTGAGGCCAGCCCAAACCTCCTAAACCGCCTCCTAAACCCCGCCTCCTAAACCCCGCCTCCTAAACCCGTCTCAGTGTTTCCGCTTCAGAGGAGCTGGCGCTGGGAGAGGAGAGGCTCAGGAGCTCTGATGAAGAGGAGCTGACGTACGTGAGGGTCAGTGGCGCTCTGAAAGGAGAGGGGGTGTAGCCCGGCTCCAGGGGAAAGTGGGAGAGGAAAGTGACTCCAAGTTTGTTTACGTCCGGACATCCAGACCTCGCTCCGCATCCTCTCTCCTTTGATTTATTCCACAGACTGGAGAACGGTTGGATAATTGCCGTCCCCTGGCCCTCATGTAATCACCTTGGAAATAGTCTTTCCCTTTAGGTTCTTTAAGGCTATTCCTCTGTTTCATTTTAATTACCCAGAAAGCCTTGTTTTTTGTTGTTATTTGACTCCCAGCCCTGGAGGGCGGCCCTTTGATCAGCTCCCTGGTCAAGCTGAGGAGGAGCAGCAACACGGCCATGACACACTTAGCTATTTAGTTAGCTTACCAAGCTAACCAGGCTGGAGCAGGCTCAGGGTCCTGTCTGGAGCAGGCTCAGGGTCCTGTCTGGAGCAGGCTCAGGGTCCTCTCTGGAGCAGGCTCAGTCTCTTAGAGATAGGTACTACACTACCTATCTCAGTTAGTCTACTACTATACTACAGTACCTATCTCAGTTAGTCTACTACTATACTATAGCACCTATCTCATTTAGTCTACTACTACACTACCTATCTCAGTTAGTCTACTACTATACTACATTACCTATCTCAGTTAGTCTACTACTTTACTACACTACCTATCTCAGTTAGTCTACTACTATACTACACTACCTATCTCAGTTAGTCTACTACTACTACTATACTACCTATCTCAGTTAGTCTACTACTATACTACACTACCTATCTCAGTTTGGTGGATTCCTCTGCCTCCGGTCAACATGTTGTGTAAAATACGGAGCTTCAATCTCAAACAAACTATTGAAATTGAACAAAGGATACAAATCCAGCTGATGATTATGAAGGTTAATAAAATTACAGAGTCTGAATGTGATTTATGCGAGCCATCTCTACCATTCTCAACCTTTGATTAATGATATTAAACAGATGATTGACTTGTGCTGCCGTGTTATTTTTGTTTTATATAATTTAATATTTCATCATCTTAAGATTGATGAGCAAGACAGATGAGGTACAGTGAGGTTTTATGCTGTCTTTTGTTATTATGAAAGAGAAAACATGAATCAACAAGTATAGGGTATGACATCATGTGAACGCACATCATGTGCGTTCCAATATGAATACCCCCATACTCAACAGATATGAAATATGCTTTAAACAATGAAAATACAGAAAAATAAGGCTGCATATTTGACCAACATAGAGGTCAGTATCTTTGGGATCGAGTGATGGTGAAGGTCAATTTTTTTATTGGAATGTGAAATGTATTAGAAATGCTTTCTAATACATTTTAGAAAGAATTTCAAGTAATACATTTGATAATTGCTTATTTGTAATTTTCATTGTGTATCAAACCTCTTGTATGTATTTAAGTATGCTACTGGAAATAGCCTAGCAACACAAGAGAATGCTCTGGTAAAGCTAGATCATTATAATTAGTTAAAGGTTGAGGATGGTAGAGAAGACAAGGTACACATTAATCACATTCAGACTCATTTTACTAACCTTCATAATCCATAAACATTTATATGAATGCTTTGTCAAGTCTTTGTTTGAGAGTGAAGCTCCACATTTCACACATCAATGGTGTTGAATGTCGACAAATTAGTTTACAAAACCCTATTTTCTAAACAACAAAACCACCTTTGCTCCTAATTGTGTTTGTTGTACCACATGCTGCTTTTTAGCATATGTGCATATGCTGCAATGTACAAACACCAGCGGCCAACACAGCGACCTCCAGCCTCTCTGAGCTACACGCCAACTCAGATGACCCTCACCATCACACGGCTGCAGCAAGGCAAACCAACAGCCTTCCAGAAAGCATAATGAGTGTAAATACGGCGCTGGTTCAACCTACATACACTAGAAACATACAAGTTTCAAGCTACCTAAGTTTCGAGGGGTAAAATCAATATGAAATCTGCACCATGTTTCACTTCCTCTGTGACACACAGTTAATATCCACCTGCAGCGAGCCATGCTAACGAAGCAATTAAGGCTATTGTCTGCTGCGCTACGGAGACCAGGAGAAATAATTACCCAAAGGTCCTCACTCCACGGCTGTTAGCAGAGGAAGAAGTGCTTTGATGACAGCTAATTCAACATCCCTCCCTTTAAGGATCTGAACGTATTAAATGACCATGTATGTTAAATAGGTAGCTGCAATAACAGGAATGCTCATGACAGAGAGAGAGAGAGAGAGAGAGAGAGAGAGAGAGAACTAAATCCTACAAAGTGAAAATGTAGAGCACATTCACCACGGTAAGTGTTTTCCAGTACTTTTAAGCACTGAACTCAGAAGTTCTTCTTTCATGCTGATGTATGATCCTAATTCTCTGCTATATAGTTCTCCTCTGTATTCATATCTCTCCTCATCTCAGATTGACAAATAAGCTCATGTTCATTCTTAGTGCATTTTCACCCACAAGCACACACCCACACACACTGACACAATCTCTCCCTCTGTGCTCCTGTCTCTCTATTAATAAGTATTAAAAGCTCCCTGGCCGGGGAGAGCTGTCACAATGACCCACACTCTGAGGGCTTGTTTTGCACCCAGCAAGTGGTTTGCTATATTTTCATTCTAGACGTGTTGCTCCATCGATTTTTTGGAACTGCTTAGTAAAATACGATCTGTCGATCTATTCAGCAGACAATACCGCTTAAACATAAGTGGGCTGGTCCTGTTGTTATGATGGGAAATAGTGCATGTTTTCCGCTGTTAGGTCTGATTAACACAAATGAGACACCATGCTTGTGTTCTCTCTTCACGATCCTCTGAAGGGGAGACATCGCTTGTGAAAGAAAGGTTGACAGCAAAGTTTTTTTTTTTCATCACTTTAACCTTATTGGGCTTGTCAAGGTTGACACCGGTCAACCCTGTAAAGATACCCCAACCCTGTAAAGATACCACAACTCTGTAAAGGTACCCTGTAAATACCCCAACCCTGTAAAGATACCACAACCCTGTAAAGATACCCCAACCCTGTAAAGATACCACAACTCTGTAAAGGTACCCTGTAAATACCCCAACCCTGTAAAGATACCACAACCCTGTAAAGATACCCTGTAAATACCCCAACCCTGTAAAGATACCACAACCCTGTAAAGATACCACAACTCTGTAAAGGTACCCTGTAAATACCCCAACCCTGTAAAGATACCACAACTCTGTAAAGGTACCCTGTAAATACCCCAACCCTGTAAAGATACCCTGTAAATATACCCTGTAAATACCCCAACCCTGTAAAGATACCCCAACCCTGTAACGATACACCATCCGCAGGCGATCTCATCCCATGATGGAACACCGGCCATAAGCTGGTCCAAATGAGCGTGTATCTTTGGTTTAGAGGAAAAGAGAGGGAGGGACTTCTGAGGGGGGAGGGACTTCCGAGAGAGGGATATCCGTTTCCGTGTGTGTGTGTGTGTGTGTGTGTGTGTGTGTGTGTGTGTGTGTGTGTGTGTGTGTGTGTGTGTGTGTGTGTGTGTGTGTGTGTGTGTGTGTGTGTGTGTGTGTGTGTGTGTGTGTGTGTGTGTGTGCGTGCGTGCGTGATGAGGCTGCAGGCGGATCATGTGTTACTGTGTTCTCTGACTTCACACCAGCTGTATGTCACGTTTCAACTCTGGAGAGAAAACAACAACAACATGACAAGAACTACAAACTAAGACAGGAGAATTAGTGCGTCTTAAACAAAGCCATGTCTGAACCATGTGAACGGCCATGCCTCCCTCTCCTCCCTCTTCTACCTCTGAGTTCTCTCCCTGTGCACACACACATCTGAACGCTGCAGCGTGGTGAGAGACCACCTGGGACCAGGCTGTCTGCTGCAGTATCCTCACAGGACACCAACAGATACAGACGTATGAACCGCATCATGTGCATCCTGGGTAGCAGGTGATGATGATGGCTGATTCTTGCCTAATTCTATTAATCACACACTTGCTTTTCTCATCATTTCTGTTGCATTCCAAACGGCAAACTGTGTGTGGGCGTGTTTGTACACATCTAGAGCGCGATGTAACAGTAATGCAGTGTTCAAATATCGGAACAATAAAAACAAAACAAAAAAATAAAACCTTCCTGCAGTGTTTTGACGTCTATAAAATAAATTAACCCAGAACAGCAACATGGGCGAGGCCACTCTCCCACTCCCACTCTGAGGTCACAAACCACAGTCTGCAGACTCCACTACCACCACCCCCTCCACACCGCTTTGCTGCAGGTGTATCTGCAGCCCTAAATGATTTGTGCTTTGGGGGTTAGGGGTTAGGGGTTAGGGGTTAAGAGTTAGGGGTTAGGAGTTAGGGGTTAGGGGTTAACCCTTTGGGGGTTAACCCTTTGGGGGTTAGGGTTAGGGTTAGGGGTTAGGAGTTAGGGGTTAGGGGTTAACCCTTTGGGGGTTAGGGTAAGGGGTTAACCCTTTGGGGGTTAGGGTTGGGGTTAGGGGTTAGGGGTTAAGAGTTAGGGGTTAGGAGTTAGGGGTTAGGGGTTAACCCTTTGGGGGTTAGGGTTAGGGTTGGGGGTTAACCCTTTGGGGGTTAGGGTTAGGGTTAGGGGTTAGGAGTTAGGGGTTAGGAGTTAGGGGTTAGGGGTTAACCCTTTGGGGGTTAGGGTAAGGGGTTAACCCTTTGGGGGTTAGGGTTGGGGTTGGGAGTTAGGGTAAGGGGTTAACCCTTTGGGGGTTAGGGTTAGGGTTGGGGTTGGGAGTTAGGGGTTAACCCTTTGGGGGTTAGGGTTAGGGTTAGGGGTTAACCCTTTGGGGGTTAGGGTTAGGGTTGGGGGTTGGGGGTTGTCGTGGCAATTCCCCTTTAACAGAGATTGCGTCTAGGCCAGGTGAGATTCCCACTGCAAAAAGCACACAATACATTGGAAAGCAATTGTCCTAGGTTTTAATGCATGCATACATTAGACTCCTCTCTAGCAGAGTGAGTCCTGAATACAGGTTGACATGTTTTTTTTTACAGTTTCAGACCCTCCCCACATGGAAGGCTCATCAAAGAAGAGAGGAGAAGGCCAAAGGGCAAATTCTTCTCCTTACGACCCTTTTGTCCCAACACCTAGGAAAACAGTGGTCTTCTGTTTTACGACAAACAAACTCAAATTCCAGATGCCTATCTTTGCGACGTTTTCACCCAAGCACAACGATCAATAGACAGCTGATTATGTGAGCAAGACAAACAAGGCTGAAACTGAGGACAATACAAGTTATACAAGAACAGACAAACTTATCAAACATGTGGATTTTTCCATCACAGGGTTAACCCTTTGGGGGTTAGGGTTAGGGTTGGGGGTTAGGGGTTAACCCTTTGGGGTTGTTCCCGTGTGTCTGTGGGGAACAGAGGGGCAGCAGAGCCCTCATCAGAGCAGACATGAGGAGGAGCGCGGCGCCACATACAGAAATAAAGGAGGGTTTAATCTCTGAGCTTTGATGCACTTTGTAGGGTCTGTAATATTTAGGAGGGATGAAATAGGGAGAAAGGAAATAGGAAATCTCAGCAGAAAGACATTCCCTCCACATTGGTCCAGTGT
>NC_140282.1:7110458-7164391 GCF_964030765.1 Micromesistius poutassou
GAATTTTTTTTTTGCCTGGCAACGGTCATTCATGCCAATTCATTCTCATCAACCATGGCCGAGATGTGTGTCTGTACCTGTTGTGGAAGAGGGAGAGCCCGTCGTTTATGGGTTAATAATATAATCCGGAGGCGCACACCGCTTTGTGCCGTGATATTATATATATCGTATATATTATATGATATAGATATTTATATATTATACGTAGATATAGAGCGGGAGTCGCAAACGGCAACAATCACTTTCTCCTCCAAGCTGCGGTTCACTGAACGGTTGAACGGTGATTGGCTGTTTTACGTTACTTCACCCAGGGAGTGAACTGATTGGCTGTTACGTGACATCACCCAGGGAGTGAACGCTGATTGGCTGTTTTACGTTACTTCACCCACGTTACCCACAGGGAGTGAACGCTGATTGGCTGTTTCAACGCGAATGCCGCGAAGAAGTTGAAATATTTTAACTTTATTCGCGGGGCGAATTATTCGCGGCGCGAATCCACGTGAACGCGCTCGCCGTTCACGTGGAAAAATTTCGCGCTGTCAATCAAATCTTGTCGCGCGTATCGGCGAAAAAAAAATTCGCCCGATTCGCGTCTCCACGTTCACTTAACATTGAAACGTGTCGCGGGGCGAAGTGCGGTGTGAACACACCTTTAGGGGTAGGGGTTGTGTTAGGGGTAGGGGTAGTGTTAGGGGTAGGGGTAGGGGTAGTGTTACTGTGTGTTCACACCGCACTTGTCCCCGCGACACGTTTCAATGCAAAGTGAACGTAGAGACGTGTATCGGGCGAATTTTTTTGTCGCCGAAACCCGCGACAAGATTTGATTGACAGCGCGACATTTTTCCACGTGAACGGCGAGCGCGTTCACTTGGATTTGCAGCGCGACAAATTTGCTGAAGTTGAAATATTTCAACTTTTCTGCGGCATTCGCGTGAGACAGCCAATCAGCGTTCACTCCCTGTGGGTAACGTGGGTGAAGTAACGTAAAACAGCCAATCACCGTTCAACCGGCTGGGCCATCCGTTCCCTGCACTCCGCAGTGAACCGCAGCTTGGAGGAGAAAGTGATTGTTGCCGTTTGCGACTCCCGGAGCTCTATTATATTTTATATATTATATATTTTATATATTATATTATACTATTATATATATATATATATATATATATATATATATATATATATATATATATAATATAAACATATATATAATATCACGGCCCAAAGCGGTGTGCGCCTCCGGATTATATTATTAACCCATAAACGACGGGCATTCCGACGTCTCTCCCTCTTCCACAACAGGTAGAGACATGCAATGGTGGTTATCTCGGCCATGGTTGATGAGAATGAATTGGTATAAAGCACCGTTGGCGGGCAAAAGATGTTGTCAGACAAAATTCGCTGCGCGACAAGTTCGCCTGACATAACTGCACACATAACTGCACAGCGACAGATTTAGATTTGTCGCGCAGCAGCATTCGCCTGCTCGCACGAACAGGCGAAACGTGTGTCTTTTGGTGTGAATGCACAGTTAGGGGTAGTGTTAGGGGTAGGGGTAGGGGTAGGGGTAGTGTTAGGGGTAGGGGTAGGGGTAGTGTTAGGGGTAGGGGTAGGGGTAGGGTTAGGGGTAGGGGTAGGGGTAAGGTTGGGGTAGGGTTAGGGGTAGGGGTAGGGGTAAGGTTAGGGGTAGGGTTAGGGTTAGAGGGTTAGGGTTAGGGTTAGGGTTGGGTAAATGTTGTCTCACTAAGATTCTCCAAGAGAGGAAGGTATCTGAGGAGAGCAGCCGTGTTCTCATGTGGAAGGTGGCGGAGAGAGGTGGCTTCACCGTCTTATCCTCCTCAAAGACCCAGGCCTGTCTCTGAGCTGGTGTGTGTTCTATGTGTGTCAGTGTGTTTCTCTGTGTTTGTGTATATGTGTGTGTGTGTGTGTGGGTGTGTGTGTGTGTGTGTGTGTGTGTGTCTGTGTGTGTGTGTGTGTGTGTGTATCTGTGTGTGTGTGTGTGTGTGTGTGTGTGTGTGTGTGGGTGTGTATGTGTGTCTGTGTGTGTGCGTGTGTGTGTGTGTGTCTCTGTGGGTGTGTATGTGTGTCTGTGTGTGTGTGTGTGTGTCTGTGTGGGTGTGTATGTGTGTGTGTGTGTGTGTGTGTGTGTAACACTCGGGCGGAGAACCAAAGGGCAGAGTGTCTCCATCTCCTTCTGCTCTGCGAGGTTCGACTCCTTCACTGCTTAAGATCAGACATGCAATCACAGGAGAGGGGGAGAGGGGGGGGGCGGGGGAGAGGGGGGAACCGGACAGCCTTCAGAGCCCACTGCCCGCTGTGTCTGCAGTGAACACCACCTCCTCTCTGAGGCAGTCTGAGCTACCATCAGACCAGTAAACACTGATCATTAACACCGTCTGAAATCCAATTCAAGGAATCTGTACCAAGGAAAACACGGTGGAGAGAACACAATAATGTGAACCCGTGGCTCCTGAGTGGTCAGCAGAGGGCCTGGGGACGGCCACAGAGACGCAGAGTCAACACTGAGCCCAGGGATGTTTGAACGCTGCGTGCTTCAACCATCTGCTCTCTCCTCTCCTCCTGTCTCCTTCCTTTTATCTTCCTCTTCCTCCTGTCTCTCTCTTTATTACAGACAAGCAGGAACACACACACGTACGCACACACACACACACACGCACACACACACATACACATACACACAGTCTGGCTTCTCCCTTCTCTCTCTTTATTACACAAAGTCAGTAAGGCACACACACACATATTTCTCTCTCATTGTATTACACACAGGCACACACACACAGTCTCAATGCTCTTTATAACACACATGCACATGAATGTGCGCACACACACACGCGAGCACATCCACTTTCTTCAAGAGCGTCCTCCTTGGGGAGGAACCAGTGAACCGGTACTAATTCCGCCGCCTGTGTGCCCAATAATCCGATGTGTTCTTCTGGGAGCAGAGAGGACACAGAGCAGGAAGAACCAACACTCTAACGCTGACTGTACCCACGGCCTGCTGCTCACTGCTGCCACATCTGCTCCACACTGCACAGTGTGGTGTACACGGCGTCGGGGTCCAGGTCCAGGTCCAGGTCCTGGTCCTGGTCCAGGTCCTGGTCCTGGTCAGCCTGAGGTGGTCTGAAGTACTCGTTAAGAGGTCTGCAGTACACATTAAGAGGTCTGCAGTACACATTAAGGGTGCTGCTTTGCTCACTTCCATCAGAGATATTTCTTCATGACGCCTTTTTAAATTTCCAGCGGTGTGACTTCTGAATATGTCACAGTTTGAAAATGAGGGCTTGGCTTTGAATTCCTGGATGGCACTAATTATGACACCGGCAATTAGCATGATGACTCTGTGATGATTATTCTCATTATTGCGCCCTCATCAGACGCTGTCAATCATAGCTCTGCCCAATCTTTCATGAATTCTGCAACATATTCCAGAATGAATCACTGAGCAGTGGCAGAATATGAACCTGCATTTCTCTGCATGTAAAATGGTTTATTGGTAGAAGAATAAGGATGGCCCTTAACGTGGTACTTAATATCTAAAGTGATTTGGTTTAAAGTAAACAGCCCGAGTGTGTGTTGGTAACTTAACATCATGGATGTTTCCTTGCTTCATGATTAAGAAGCTCTCTAACTGCCTTTTAAAACCTAGCATGTGCAAAGAAACAGTCATATCTTTGTTCATGTTAACAAAATGCTGGATGATGTCATGCCATAATCCTGCCGAAATTGTTGGTTTTAAACAGGAAGTAGAAAAATGGAAAGATGGGATGTTGTGGGATTCTGACCCAGGAATGGGTGGGTCTGTTTTTGGAGTCCTCTTCAGCTAGCTAGCTAGCGGAGGAATAGCCCCGGTGTAGAGATGATCATCTGACCGCACGTCTACTGCGTAAAGTATGTAGAAGAACACATTCTGAGTTTAAATAATTATCCTAAAGCGTGTGAAGGGACATGATGACAGGGCTGGTAAAATCCCGTTTTCATGTGACAGTTTATAAAACACAGCATGTAAATGTCCATGTAATTAATTGGCCATCTGTTTGGACATTTCCAGGCCATCATGTTTCAGGATGGATCTCAATCTGCTGGATGCTATAGCACCTGGATTCTTGGACGATTAATGTTATCCTGTCAAATGCTACGATTATTAAGAATCCACAACATTTCTGTGTTTGTGTCTGTGTTCTGTGTCTGTGTTTCGAAATTAGTAAAGATTTTTATTTTATTTGTATTTCAAAATAACAAATGATGATAATAAATAATAGACTAACCCAACCAGTGGAAAGGAGGTTCCTTGGCTGACCTTGTTTCAGATTGGAGGACTCGTTACATTAATCACCATTAAGAGCCTCCATTCACCTAATGACACGGGAGGCGTCCACAAGACAACGCTCACAGTGGGACATGTTAAAGATAAAACAAGGTATGAAATATCTCTACACCACCGTGCTACCTTTGGGTTATTAAGTAAAATATAACCCATATTTTATGGAGATTCTTGGAGATTTTTTATAAATGACCAACATTAATGTGTTCAAACACGTACACTTTATTTACCTCTAGAGAAGGTCATATGTTCTTACGCAGTTTGTTGTTTGTGAACAAGAGAATGTGGACTCTAAAAGGTTGAATCCTAATAACCCATGGAAGACATTGTTGTTACTAATCATCAACAGGGACAAGCTGGGAAACATGTTAGGATCAGGGACACAATGTTCTACATGACGTTTCCCTATAAAGCAATAATTATATTTCAGTCTATGGATTTGAAGAAGCCCGGGGAGATCTCCTCCTCTCTCTATAAACCACAGTGTTCCTCGTTGTTCCTCGTTCCTCATTGTTCCTCGTTGTTCCTCACTGTTCCTCGTTCTCCCTCGTTGTTCCTCGTTGTTCCTCACTGTTCCTCACTGTTCCTCGTTGTTCCTTGTTGTTCCTCGTTCCTTGTTGTTCCTCATTGTTCCTCGTTGTTCCTTGTTGTTCCTCATTGTTCCTCATTGTTCCTCTTTGTTCCTCTTTGTTCCTCACTGTTCCTTGTTGTTCCTCGCTGTTCCTCCTTCTTCCTCATTGTTCCTCACTGTTCCTCCTTCTTCCTCATTCTTCCTTGTTGTTCCTCGCTGTTCCTCACTGTTCCTCCTTCTTCCTCGTTGTTCCTCACAGGTCCTGCTGAGGCTCGGATCAGATAGCGATGATTAATGACCCGGATTAGAACCCAGAGCCTTCCTGGTGGTCTGAGCCCACTTCTATACGCTCTCCATCTGATTAGAGGAGATTATGGAATTGTTTGTGAGGAAGCAGGACCCAGATGATGGTAGATGGTAGATATTAAAACAGGGAGAGGTCATGAATGGATTGTTCCCGCTCCCGTTCCTCTCCGTTCCCACTGCTCCCCGCGTGGAGGTTGGGTTCCATGTGTGGAGCCTGCAAGAAGATGAAGAAGGGAAGAAGATGAAGGGAGGCCGTCATCATCCTCCTGATGATGAAGGAGGCACATCCAACTGACCCACCACATCTTGGGGACCTCATGACCAGAAAGCCTGGTGTGAGACTGCGTCAGAACGAACCCCACATCACCTGGTGGGGTGCATTCCTGAGCCCCTAAATGCTCTGACTGAGGGACACAGGGCAAGGAGGAGGTCCGTCCAGCGCCTCACGTCCGCAACAGACCGACTACGACGTTGGGCAGAGACTCCGTTCATGTCATGAAGCATTAGACTTTCACTTCAACAACACCCTGCGTGGTTCCACAGTGTGACGACGAATCACAAGGTTTGAGTCCCATTGAATCCAACGCTCAGCGGCAGATGAGATAAGTGGCTAAAGAGAGCCGTTCTCAGGCCCAATGAGATGAGATAGTGTGTAGGACATTCTAGAGGAGGGCGCTAATTAAAATGACTTTGATAAAGGGGAGAATAATACATATATGACTCCAAGAGATACTTCATATTACAGATGTTTTATTCATTAGTGTAATCTTAACCAAAATATTATGTAGTTTTTCTCCCTCTAATATGCCACTATATATCCCGTGCCAATAGGATACTTTTATAATGTTGTTTCATTGTATTCAATTCATTAAATAGAAGTTAGAAGTCAGGGGCCGAATTCACAAAGCTTTTTATCTTACCGCTAGGAGTGCTCCTAACTCACGCTAAAACATTTTACGTAGGAGTTTTTTCTTTAAAGTTATTCACAAAGCCGCTGAGACCTACTCATACTAAGGATAAATCACTAAGAGTGAACTAAGAGTAACGCCCCCTAACGCCCCCTTACGTCGATTCTCGTGCAATTCTCGCTTTTGAAGTGGTCAGTACGGTGATTGGCTGTTCAGTATGGCAAGCCAATTTGACATAAATTCGCTAGACTGGATATGTGTTGCAGATATCTGCAATTCAGTTTCGCCTAGTCAAAAAGAACATTTTGGATATCCGCAACTACATTCCTCCTATCCACAATTGTCATTTCAGATATCCACAAAGACATTCCTCCTAGGAGAAATGACGTCTTTTTTGCCATTCATGTCTATGGGGTTTCTCATTACAGATATCTACAATTCAATTGCGGATATCCACTATGTGAATTACGGATATCTGCAACTGAATTGTAGATATCTGTAATTCCAGTTTGAGATATCTACAATTTGATTCTGACTAGTCATAATTCAAGTTCAAGATATCTTTAATTCACCTCAATTCAAGATATCTACATGTCCCTTTTCAGATATCTTAAATGAAGTTTTGACTAGGCAAAATTAAGTTGTAGATATCTCTAACTGGAGTTATGACTAGTCAAAACGACGTTGTAGATATCTCAAACTGGAGTTAGGGATAGTCAGAATCAAATTGTAGATATCTCAAACTGGAATTACAGATATCTACAATTCAGTTGCAGATATCCGTAATTCACATAGTGGATATCCTCAATTGAATTGTAGATATCTGTAATGAGAAACCCCATAGACATGAATGGCAAAAAAGACGTCATTTCTCCTAGGAGGAATGTCTTTGTGGATATCTGAAATGACAATTGTGGATAGGAGGAATGTAGTTGTGGATATCCAAAATGTTCTTTTTGACTAGGCGAAACTGAATTGCAGATATCTTTATCTGTCGTTTCGACTAGTCACAATTACATTACAGATATCTTGAATGAAAATTCCAACTATTCAAAATGTAATTACGACTAGTCAGAAAGAAGTTGTTGATATCTACAATGTTAATTCCGGATAGTCAAACTTAGTTGATAAATGACAATTCGGCTTGCCATAGTTCAGTGCCAGCGGTCTCCGTGAAACTCATTCGCAACTTCCCACAAACGAGCCCACTAAATCAACGACAAATAAGGAAATAGCCTAGGCTACAAATTAAGTCCTATCAAACAGTTATGGACAGTGCAGTTAGCAGAATACAAGCAAGATGACAAGTTTGTGCAGACCACGATAATGACGTTGTATGTTAAAAAGAGAGCCAAAGCAAACAATAAAAATACGTAAATTGCATTATATCAAGGAAGTAATTAAAAGCACCCTGCAAACTATTATCCAATGAGCATATTTCCAGCACTTAAAGTTTGGGCGTAGCCAGAGATTGTAATTAAGGTGCGCCTGTGAGAGTTTGGGTGGCCTCAAGTTCAGTGATTTACCGGAACGCTGTTACGCCTCATACCCACTGTAAACGTCCGTCGACGGATCTCATTGACTTTACATGGGACGCTCCCGAAATGCATTGTGGGTCCGTCCGTCAAATCGGCTCAGTCTCTTGCGTCCAAAAGTTGAGAAAAGTTTAACTTTTCAGGCAGCGACGGATCCGTTGGCCAATCAGATCGCACGTTATACGCAGATCGTGTTTTACCCCATGCGTCGGACACGCCCACCCTCTTCCGTCGACGGACGTGTACAGTGTGTATGAGGCGTCGGAATAACTGCTGCAAGTGTCCAGTGGAAGCCAGGGTCCGGTGCGATCAATACAACCATCCTGAAAGCAGCCCTGGCTCTCCACTAAATCACTCCACGCTGTACATGGGGGAATGAAATGTATGGATATAATCGCGAAATCCAATAGGGGGGTTTCCTTCACAGCCCCGCTTCTGTGGTAGCGAATGCGTGGACCTAGACCGGTCACTACGCAGTCCTAGTGCAACACGCACCGCGCACCGCTCACCGCGCTCTGTCACATTTTGCTTTAAATCGAAAGAAATCGTTGTAATGAATTAATTCTGAAAATATTTAGGTGTGCCAGGACCACGCTTGGGTGTCCCAGGCACACCCATGCACACCCGTAGCTACGTCACTAAACACTTTAAATATCAGCCCATACCACCATTCAAGTCCTCCTATCATGATGAATGAAGGAGAAGACAACGTGAAACGCAAGCGAAAGCCCAACTGGTCCGACTCCCGAATCCTTACTGAGCAGATTATAAACTCAATACAATAAATTATCTTACAATAAATGATATAGTAGTAGATAGTAATCATAAGTAAGAGTAGTTATAGGCCTATTATTTTAACTTCAAACCATTTATTTTTATTTGAAATAAATAATGATGATTTAAGTGTTGTATTACTATTAATACATGAGACAAATAATGATGGGTTAAGTGATTTATTTATATATTAAATAATTAAAGGTACATTTGTAACATTGCCCCCGTGTGTTTTAACCATCACTGATGGTTGGGATATTCCTAAATCGTCATCATTGCAAAGTTGCATTTTCCCTGTTGCTAAATATCGGAGTGTTATTCACTAATTCCACAACAAGTTTGATACCCTCACGATTTTGCCTAAATCGTCTTATCAATTCACAGTCTTCCATTGTCTCCAAAACATTTCGTCTCGCAGCCATTTTCCGATTCTTTGTGAATAGGTCTTACTGAGTTAGGAGTCCTCTCGAGGACTTTTAAGCTCTCCTAGACTTAGGTGCTACTTTTAGGCCTAAAATACTTTGTGAATTGCTCTTAGTGAAAAAAGTTAGGAGTCCTAAATTTAAGACTGACATGCCCATTATTTTTAGGAGTTACTCCTAAATTCGCCACTTATGACCTACTTTTAGCCCTTCTAAATACGGCCCCAGGAGAAATAGGAACCAATGGCACTTTCCAATCTTGTTTACTGGTAGTGAAACGAGTTGACATGCACACTTTGGTATGTGTCCTGATTCCTTGTGACCTTTAGTGCTGTGGCCCACACTTCTTTCTTTCCCCCCAGGCTAGCATAACGACAGGCAGAACAGGCCGACCCTGCAAGTCCTGATGAAGCTTTAGCATCACATCGCCTCACAGAACAAGGAGACCCTAGCACACATTAGATACAGGCCTAGCTCATTACATTAGCATTACATCGCCTTACAGAACCAGAACCGAGACCCAAGCACACATTACATACAGGCCTAGCTCACACAGCTGTTCATGCTCACACTGGATGGGAATATACATACTACACATCGCCAACATTTTCAATGCGTATATATATATATATATATATATATATATATATATATATATATATATATATATATATATATCAGTTGCATTCAGCAGTGGCACACCGCCGCTGCTGGATTGTCAGCGCCACTTGCAAAAAAAAATAAAAATGTTTTTTTCATCTATTTTTTCTAAGGCTTATAGTCAAAGAAATAGCTGGAAATGAACATAAAAGTTGAACTTAGTGTGGCGACACAAGGAGGATTTACTAATTTGTAGATTAGTATCTTTTCTTTATTACCGACAACGCCACCTTGGGTTAGGGCCCAAGGACCCGTAGTAACTACAACGATTGTCACCTCTGATAAAAGGACACTCAGGTTCGTTCAATCAGAGAGGGCGGGAGACGGAGTTCACGGATAACATAAGACACTTTATTATAATAAACACAAGATAAATAGACAACAACAAAAAAAGATAAAAAGAAAAGTGAGCCCAACTGGGGAAGGAAGTGGGTACAAGCTGAGGCTTACCGGCTGGAGGAGGGGTCGACAGGGGGAAGGGATACCCAAAAAAAGAAACGGGAGAGCACCCCACTCACACGGCAAACGGGAAGTGCACACAAGCACACACACACACACCAGGGATCACCACCACCACCCAGGGGGACCACCGCCACCACCGTCGGCCTTCAGCTCTAAAACGAAAGAGGCACAGTTAGGAGGGCTCACCACTAACACAATACCAACATAACATAACAATAGCACACAACATAAACCAACTGATGAATAATCAATCAATAAACTAAAGAGTAATAAATTGCAGTAACCAGAAAATCAAAATAAAAGAAAACAAGAAAACCAAAGAGTCTCTAGCGGAGCTCGCAGCGGCCTAACTGAGCGGCAGCCACACACACACACACACACCGCACCACGCACAGCAAGAGCGGGAAACAGGGTCAGCAACAGGAGGCAAGCCGACTAGGGACAGCCGACGGGACCCCTAACCAAGCGAGGGAAGCGGCGGCGAAGCAGCAGCAGCGGCAGGGTAGCGCAGCAGCAACAGCGGCAGGGTAGCGAAGCAGCAACAGCAGGGTAGCGAAGCAGCAGCAGAGCGAAGCAGCAGCAGCAGCGTAGCGAAGCAGCAGCAGAGCGAAGCAGCAGCAGCAGCGTAGCGAAGCAGCAGCAGAGCGAAGCAGCAGCAGCAGCGTAGCGAAGCAGCAGCAGTAGGGTAGTGTAGCAATAACAGTAACAGGGACTAATTAGCCATAATTACTCGGCTCTCGGACTTAACGTTTGTAGCTCCGGTTCTCAGTCCGGTGAATGCGTCCCTGCTAAAGAGGGAGAGGGGTGAAGAGGGTCGGTGTAGCAGGGGGGGGACAGCCACCACACACCATGCGACCAGCAGATCTGGGGAGAGGAGCGGAAAGGGAGCTTAGCACCTGGCTAACAGCAATTAACAACGAAAAGCTCACCATGACTCACTCTAAGCTCCGGTCAGCGGCGGTAAACGACCAATATATTGCCCCGATCGCGGTGAGGACGTCGGATCTGTGCCCTGAGGTGAGCGGCGAGAGCAACGACCCGGAAGTGGGCGGGCCGAAGAAGCGAGAGGTCAGGAGGAGAGGCACGGCCTCCTTTTATCCCCCCGGCATAACCAATGATTGGCAAATAAGCCAGAGAGGGCGTGGTGAAACCGAAGCTTGGTTTAAATAGCAGTGGTGCCTCATACCACTACATTAGTTTCTGCCAAGTTCAAGGCACATTTGCACAATGATCTGGTCTCAGCAGATACCGTGACTCTGTTGGTTGTTATGTCATATTTGGAAGCTCAATCTGTAAATTTTTCCCCAAAAAATATCACCAGAATTAACCATTTAAAGGGTTATTTTTCTAAATTTTCTTACAGGGGGGCATGCCCCTGGACCCCCCTAGCGTTGCTAGGTTACCAACTCACAGCACCACTGCTACAAAAAAATCTAGGGGAAACACTGTATATATATATATATATATATATATATATATATATATATATTCATTTTCTCTTCATGCATCTCTGTGTAAATCGGTTTCTGAACAGTCCCTGCGTTAATTCAAATCATAAATAGCTGCCACCCATCTGAGGCAGCAGATCTGTTAGTTTACGATGGACCCGCTCAACAGATCCCTGGAGTGCAGCAGCAATCTGAGGCTCATCACCAACAGAGCAGTCCCTCACAGCGGGGGGTCCGTGTTACCCTGCTGACATAAAGCCCTTCTGCAGCTGCTCAATCATTTACAGAATGAATACACAGAAACACAAAGGTTTGTGTGTGGGTCTCATGCCTTTGTTCCGTATATATGGGTGATTAATATTGATACCTGTTAGTTACTTCCACTCCTGTATGCGTCATTCTGTTCTTCCTCAGTTCAGAAGTGTGTTTTCCGATGTACACTCCCTACAACACACCAAACACTGAATACACTGGAGTCCTCTTTGTGAACACGTCAGGCATCTTCCATCACGCACGCGATGCAGGAGATAAAATGCTACTAGTTATGATGATGACAATGGTGATGATGATGAAAATACTAACAATAGTAACGCTATTGACAATAACATTGACAATATTACCCACAACAATATTAATTATTCAATGGATAGATTATCACTAATAATGTAATAATAATAACAACAAAATAGCATTAATATTAGAATAGCACAAAATACATTTAAAGTGCTGAGCTGAAATATTATTATTATGAAATATTCCTTATTTATTCTCATCGTTATGAGGGAACTGAAGATGGAGGGCGGGGTTGTATTTCCAATGAATATCCCTGTGATATCAAATAAACCCTAACCCTAACCCTAACCATAACCCTAACCACTAACATCAGGAGCGCCACATCTGTCGTAGAACCTCTCACGTCAACAACGGCGGTTTGGTTTGCATTTGGATATTAGAACGTTATTAGAATGTTATTTTGGTAGAGTTTGGAATCTCAGTCTTCGGGAACTCTGGGACGCAGAGTGCTGGCTCCATTCTTCTTCTGTGTTGCTTCTGGCTCCGTCACATCAGCTGTTATCTAATCAGTTGGCCTTTGAAAAGGTCAGAGCAAACAAGGTCAAAGTTTAAATAATTTGAACTTTGAGGGCAAAAGACACTCACACGATTTGCAAGTTGTTGTGTGCCCGTGAGGCCACACGTTGACGCACCTAGCCCTAAGCCTCCCACTGCCCAATCAAGGGTAGGACATCTGCTATTAATCCGGACAATGAATGAACACTGTTGAATTACTGAACTGTTGTAACTAATGATCTGCTGTATCTGAAATGTTATATTACTGATCTGCTGTTTCAACAATAAGTGTACTGTCTACATCAAAGAAAAGCGGAACCATCATGACCATCTGTTCATAAAAAAGACTGCCATATGTGAGGCATCGAAATGCTGAAATATTGGAACTGCTGATCCGCGGTTTCGATGCTAAGTATACCAGTGGCCTCCGAAGAAAACGGGAACAATCGTGTACATCTGCTCATGGAAAAAAAACGGACTTTCAGTGACACTACCATATATGAACAGGACTTCCGAATGACACTACCATATATGAACAGGACTTCCGAATTGAGTGCGATCATCACGTGGAAAATACTGAGATATTGAATTGTTGAACTGCTGAGCTGCTGCGTCAGCAAAAATTGTACCAAAGGGCCCCAGAAGAAAAACAGGAACCTCCATGCCTCTCTGCCTCTGATTAAGACGGAATATAACTATATCATAACTACGCATGCGCCTGCCTTCGCACGCACAAGTCAGCTGGCGACTGGTATATATAGAGCGCACCCAGGACCCTCTCGGCAGCACTTCTTCTCCTGCCTTCTTTTACTCACTAACCCACGGGGTCTGATGGAGTCACTTGTTGACTCTATTGGACCCTGGTCACTGCTTCTTCCTCTCCTTCCCTTTCTCCCTCTACTTACTTAGAAAGGCAGCCTCTACAGAGATCTTCAACTTACTTAGAAAGGCAGCCTCTACGGAGATCTTCAACTTACTTAGAAAGGCAGCCTCTACGGAGATCTTTTTTGCTTATTGCAATTACCACTCTTTAGTTTATTCTTTTCCAGATTTACTGGGATAGCACCCGCGCAGATCCAAGCTGTGATACGGGATTATTTCTATTATATCTAATCTTACTTATATAGTTTATTGATAATTTGTATTGTTGATTGATAATTGATTGTATGGTTTATTGTATGGTTTATTGTAACACTGCTCGTGCAGTCTAATAGGCTCAATTTTTGACTCTAATAGATATGCAAAGACAGGAGCGTGTAGACCTCTTAATATAAACCGTAATGATGATTTAATGTTTTAGACTCTTTTTTAATGTAATCGTAATTTTCTGTAAACATTTTGTAAAACGGTATTATATATTAGACTCTAACCTCTTTCTCTTGACAATTCCTTTTCTCTGTCATAGTGTAAACGAGTTTATTGAATCTAAATAAAAATACCTGACTACGTTTTGTAGTAGGCGATTGAATCAGTTCTTCAGTAATTGATCCGGCTCCTCAGTAGGGGCCCGACCGACAGCTCGCAGCCCTCCCAGCCTCCGCACGATAGGTGAGTGGTGCATGACACAAACAAGGTTGATGGTGACTGGTCCGGAGTGAGGCAATATAAAGAGGTTCAGACTTGTTCCCCGCTTCGTGGCCCATAGGGACTGGGGTGGTAAGAGACGCCACAGAGTTCGATCGAAACGCGTATAGCCTAAATTTAGCTTAACCTCGTAGGGGCTTAAACGAGTGACCTGTGTTGGACACATAGACCAGAGTCTTCCTCCACCAAGCTTAGCCGAGGATCTCTAACACGTACAAAGAGGGCTAGCACAAGTTAAGCCCCGGGGCCGAAGAGAAACCAGTATAGGGTATCCCCCCTCCTAGGCGACGGCTCAGGAGAGGTCTTCCCACCTAGTGCAACTGAAGGTTCTCATATAGCCCTCATACTATAAAAACCCATTATAGGTTGGAACACTCGACAAAGTGCAAACACTCTCCCATAGAAAGACAATGAAGCAGAGCGGGTTAGGGTTAGGGCAAGGGCTATGCCACAGGGCTAACCCTAACCCTGCCCTGATCATGTGAGGGGGCTTAAGACTATGGCCCCTAGTTAGACGGTCTAAAACTCAGACGTGAAGCGCAAAGTCGAAATAGCTTTGTGGGCGGTTCTATGGCGCTGTTGCTATTATGACGGCGAGATAAATGAGCTTTGCGCCCGATGCAAATCTTTTGCGTGTGTTTAAACAGATGGGTGTGCACACACACGCGTGCCAAGCATCACCCGCATTCATTCATTCTTTTAAACACTCACTCGTGAAAGAAAACTATGTTTTCTCACAATCAAATATTCATCAATCCTGAAAGTTATGGGCTTGTACATGATGTATGTGCAGTGGTTGCAGATGCATTGATTTAAAAGTACAACTTACCTCTGTATCAGCTGTTAGACAAGATTTTTTATTTTGTTTTGGGAGGCTGAAATATACTTTGCTCGAGTTTATTATTGTTATTATTATTATTTAAACACATGGCATAGCCTACTCTACTGTGTCCATTCATGCAGCCCCTATGGATTTATATTTTTTCCACAATCCAAATGCTATTTCTATGCAGTTGCGAGATAGGGCCCTAAGACTCAATTAACAAACCCTATCTGTTAGTTTTCAATATAGCAGATATTGTGAAAATTGTGGAACAAATTCTTGGTAATAAAATGTGGCATGGATGTCATCAAGTTGGATCCTTACATGGAACGAGGCAAACAATGAGACACATATTTACCATTTAACATTGACATGCAGATGTATATTCATCCAAATTACACTTTCTTATATCATTCATATCTATTTTGTCTTTAATATCTCTATCTTGTTATTCTATTTCCATGCAGAGGGTGGAATTACAGCAGCCATTAGCATGGAGATGATATACAGATGTGTGCACTGTGACTGTGAGTATGGATCTATTTTAGTATAATCTGAATAGGGGCTAAATTTACAAATGAGACGCAGTTTACTGAGAAAAACGCTGTCAGATGGGCTCCTAACGACGTCTTTGGATGGCGGTCTTTACTTCAGAACGGTTCACCTACTGCGGTGAAGTGGAGAGCCTCTTTATATACACAGTCTCAGAGGGAGCGATGCAGCACTGAGAGCCAGAGCTATTTATTGCCTCTCCCTTTTCCAAGCGTCGCTGCACAACACAGCATGCACCTAAAGAAAGAACCAACGTCTGCTATGACAGAGTTCTACAGGACGCAAGACGCACACACACACACATACACACACACACACACACACACACAATAATGCCACTAAGACACAAGAGAAACACTCCCACAGAATGGTATTAGAAAGATGTGTGACTAGAAGAGATACAGAGGAGCACAGAGAAGGAGGGGATGGAGACTGAGGAAGAGTGGAAACGCTGAGGGGCAGAGGAGGGAGGAAGGAAGAGGGAAAGAGGGAGGGAGGGAGAGATGAGTGGTTAGCAGTAGAGGGAGGGAGAATGGGTGTGAGATAGGGGGAGAGTGAGTGTGTGGGAGAGCGGGTGTGAGAGAGAGTGGGTGTGAGAAAGAGCGAGAGACCAGTTATCAAGCTGGCTCCCAGTAAAGGTGCACACTACAGATCTGAGTGGAAGTGGTCCTCATGTCCTTCCTCGCTTTGTAAGCCCTGCAGCGAGGGGCGGGGCCTCCTGCTGCGTCTGTCCTGATAGGCTGAACCACAGGTACCCAGCGCTGTGCAGGGAGAGACGTTGAGGAGAAGGACTCAGGTCTGAGGTGACCGGAGGGTGATGGGTGGTGGCCTGGTGGGTTCAGGTGGGTCCAGGTGGGTCTGGGTGGGTCCAGGTGGGTCCAGGTGGGTTCAGGTGGTTCTGGGTGGGTCCAGGTGGGTCCAGGTGGGTCCAGGTGGGTCCGGGTGGCTGCAGTCATCCACACAGCGCCCCCGGCCTCCGCTCACACATCTAATTCCCCAGGTGTCAAAGGCAAGATGGGCCCGGGACCTCCACCTGCACCCCAGCCGCTCCAGAGCGGAGCCAGCCCCCTCGGTGTGTGTGTGTGTGTGTGTGTGCGTGTGTGTGTGTGTGTGTGTGTGTGTGTGTGTGGGTGATCAGCGTGTGACTGAGGCAGAGCACAAGGCCTTCCAGTTACAACTTGTACTCACAAGTTGTAACTGTCTTCTTCAGGTCAAACTCTTTTCTCTCTCTGGGGAGAAGAGGGAGGGTTGAGCATGAGCATCGTTTGTGGGATCATCTCTCAAGACCGCTGGCACCTTGTTGTCCACAACACATCAATCTAGCTGCAGTGCTTACAGCCAACAATATAATCAATACTTTTGAAGAAAACGAATCCTGGGCTGACATCAATAAGGACTAGTCATACCCAGTAGTGGCATGGTATTATCGTGGTATTATCTGTGTGTGCTTTCTGTGGGAATGTCAGTACAGTCTATAAATAAAGCTCTGAGTTTCAAATGTCACAGCAGATATGAACTAGCATGTCTGTAAATAACACTGCAGAAGGTTTATAACACAACGGCCAGGATAGGCTCTCATATAGTACTTAAATATAAACAAATACTGAGCTCCACCACAACCTGTTCATTTATTATTCATGGTTTAGTGATGTCATGTTGAGTGATTGATCGTGGTTTTAAAATAGATTGGCGATCAGATCTATATTTCATGTGCAGGTAGGGGAACTACTGTAAGACGTTTGTATTAAAGGGCTGCTCAATTATTCATCCACTGGTAATTCCGTGTCATCTCTCGTTACAATCATGCGAAAGTGCCTCATTTTGCCCGTTCAATTAAGGAAAAGTACAATACATACAATTCCGAGTGTTAAAGACACAAAATGATTAATTATTAAATCACTGACACTAAGACACCATCACACAACATCACACTTGGTTTGGTATTATATTTAATGGACTGGTGAATGATTGCACTGAATTTAATTACATTTTTCAATTTTGTTATGTCTTTGTTCATCATGGCCTGAAATGTGGCCTGTGAGGGCTGGAAGAACAACGGGCTACTGGGTTAGTGATACGCTCTGGGTCAGTGATACACTCTGGGTTAGTGATACTCTCTGGGGTTAGTGATTCACTCTGGGGTTAGTGATACTCTCTGGGTCAGTGATGCACTGGGTCAGTGATACACTCTGGGGTCAGTGATACACTCTGGGGTCAGTTATACTCTCTGGGTCAGTGATACTCTCTGGGGTCAGTTATACACTCTGGGGTCAGTGATACTCTCTGGGTCAGTGGTCCTCCGGGGGTCAGTGATACTCTCTGGGTCAGTGGTCCTCCGGGGCTCAGTGATACACTCTGGGGTCAGTGATACACTCTGGGTCAGTGGTCCTCCGGGGGTCAGCGATACTCTCTGGGTCAGTGGTCCTCCGGGGGTCAGTGATACTCTCTGGGTCAGTGGTCCTCCGGGGGTCAGTGATACTCTCTGGGTCAGTGGTCCTCCGGGGGTCAGTGATACTCTCTGGGTCAGTGGTCCTCCGGGGGTCAGTGATACTCTCTGGGTCAGTGATACTCTCTGGGTCAGTGGTCCTCCGGGGGTCAGTGATACTCTCTGGGTCAGTGATACTCTCTGGGGTCAGTGATACTCTCTGGGGTCAGTGATACTCTCTGGGTCAGTGATACTCTCTGGGTCAGTGGTCCTCCGGGGGTCAGTGATACTCTCTGGGTCAGTGATACTCTCTGGGTCAGTGGTCCTCCGGGGGTCAGTGATACTCTCTGGGTCAGTGATACTCTCTGGGGTCAGTGATACTCTCTGGGGTCAGTGATACTCTCTGGGTCAGTGGTCCTCCGGGGGTCAGTGATACTCTCTGGGTCAGTGGTCCTCCGGGGTCAGTGATACTCTCTGGGTGATGTGTTACTACTCTTTGGTGGACTGGATACTGAGTTGGTCTTAGAGCTATCGGTAGAATCAGAATCTCTCCTCTTTTCTCATGTATTATCCGCTGCCTCCAAGAAGCATTCTTGGAGGCCCCCTTCTTACAGTTTTTCTTGATTGTATACACACACAAAATGGAACTATGCACACAATTCTAAAAACTTGAAGCTCATGTCTCAACTACAAGACTCCAGACTGCTGAACTCTACAAAATCTCATCATTTAGTACACTTGGTTCACCTGGAAAACACTGGCCTTCAAAACGCCACATTACCAATTGGTCTCACTCTCTGCTCACCTGTTCAAACTCAACTGGCAAAACACTTCAACCATGACTCAGAGCATAAAGGAGGCCTGAGGTGAGCTCACTGTGTTGTAGAGGAGCTCCTCCGGCCTGATCCGGATCAGAGGTGGGATACAGACTGATCAACATGTAGGTCTGTTTCACCTAATTTATATTCTTATTTTTATTTTTTGTTGGCCTATGAAAAGCTTTTTTTGCAGTCAGTTAGTGTGCAGTCACAAATAAATATTAGCTTTGTTACCTTTTTGCACTTGTGCACTGATTTCATCATTACATCCCCCGAAAGACAGTCTAAACGTTTTCATTTTACTTATCAGTGCAATTACTGTACTGTGAGTTTTGCCAAAATCTGTAACATTGGTGTATTCTCAGAACAATGTTACAGTATCAACTATAGGTGTACAGTATGACTCTGGGAAGCTGGGTTGTGAGTTTAGCCCATTGGAGCTCATCGGATAGACATGCATTGTATCCTATTTTGATACTATTGTGTCAATGCAGTATTTATATGATATATTCAAAGTATTGTATTACAATATGGCAACAGTCTTTATACTGTATGTACCACCTAATTGCAACTTTAAAGAAGGAAGCCATTTAAAGGGGAGCGATTCAGATTCTACCGATAGCTCTAAGACTAACTCAGTATCCAGTCCACTGAAGACTAGTAAAGTATAGTTTCTAATACATTTTTATATATTTGAATATGTAACATGGTCTCATGAAGCCAAAACATATGGAAACAGTATTTTGATCGAAGTGTTTTAAATTCATATGATAAAATCATATGATAGCTGTCTTTATTGTTTAGGTGGAAAAAAACATTTTTGAGAAGAGAGAACATGGTTTTGAGTGCAGTGTTTCATTTTGAAAGAGATTTGTGGAGTTTTGACAAAATGGTTAACTCATTTCAGTTTTGTGTTCCGAGTTTTGAGAAATTGAGCTATAGTTTCAGAAAACATGTTTAAACAATTGAGCAAAACTAATACGGGATTCTGCTCCCATAGCAGCACATTGAGAGAGAGAGAGCAAGAGAGAGGGAGAGAGAGAGAGGGAGAGAGAGAGAGAGAGAGAGAGAGAGAGAGAGAGAGAGAGAGAGAAAGGGAAGGAAAGAGAGAGAGAGAGAGCGAGAGACAGAGAGAGACTGAGAGAGGGAAAGAAAAAGAGAGAGAGAGGGAAGGAGAGAGAGGGAGAGAAAGAGGGAGAGAGAGATGGAGCGACAGAGAGATAGGGGAATGGAGAGAGAGAGACTGAGAGAGGGAAAGAAAAAGAGAGAGAGAGGGAAGGAGAGAGAGAGTGAGAGAGGGCGAGAGTGGGAGAAAGAGATCGAGCGACAGAGAGATAGGGGGAGTGAGAGAGAGAGAGAGGGAGAGAGAGATGGGGATTGAGAGAGAGGGAGAGTGAGAGCAAAAGAGTGAGAGATAGAGAGAGAGCAAAAGAGGGGGAGAACGAAAGAGAGAGATGGAGAGAGACAGAGCCAGAGACGGGGATGGACAGAGAGAGAGAGAGAGGGATGGAGAGAGAGAGAAAATACACATTCAGCCAACAGAGAATGCAATCATGCTTTGGATATGCAGCGATTATGGAGCAGGTGGTGTTGAGCTGAGAACAGTTGGTGTGGAGAGCCACGTGGCTGCACTGCATTTAGACACACACCGACACACACACACATGTACATACCACACACCGACACACACCGACACAAACACAAACCCACATACACACACAGACACAAACACACACACACACACACACACACACACACACACACACAAAGACACACAGACACACACCGACACAAACACAAACCCACATACACACACAGACACACACACACACACACACACACACACACACACACACACACACACAAAGACACACACACACACACACACACACACACACACACACACACACACACACACAAAGACACACACACACACACACACACACACACGCCCCCTGCTGGTCACAGATGTCTGCCGGTCTCTGACGGCTGCAGCTGACGCTCTGCCTGCTGAGAGACAAACGCTGGGAGGGTTGTTATTAAGAAAGGTTAGTGGGCGGGGCCTCATGTCCCTCTGACGGACAGGAGCACGACCCAACCAGGACCTCCCCGGCAGGTACTGCAGCAGGTCGACTTTACATCCTGACCTGGAGGATAAAACAAGTGTTTCACCTCCTCCTCCTCCTCCTCCTCCCCCTCCTCCCTCCCTGTCCGTCTCCTTGCGCTGGGAGGGGCTTCAACAGGCCAGCGGGGGAGGGAGATGGTTTAGTCGACATTTAGCTAATTACAAATAACAAATCAGATAAATAAATGTTTTATTTGGTGGGGATTATGGGACTTATTTGATGATGTTGATGATCATGTCAACTAAGCTCAATTGATGCAAACCAGTGATATGTTATATTTAATATTCCATTTGCAGCGGAGCACAGATCAACTAGGGCACGGCTACGGATCAAACTGGATTATCATGGCAACACGATTCATAATCCTGTGGCACGAGACCCTCAGTAGTATCGACATGAGTCTGTAGCGCTGCAGTCAGAGGCTGTCTGCACATTCGCCTCTCTAGGTTTCTGCTCTTTAGGCAAAAAGTGTGAACAATGTCCTGTGTAATTATAGATATGGATTTTCAATTATTTCTCTGCAAAAAGGCGTGTCGTGAGATATTCTATTTGGAGTTGCATGGCCAGAGCCAGGGGCTCCAGGCTCCGAGACAACGCTGTCCGGGGAGAACTGTTGCATTAATGACGTTTCCAGGACGTTTCCCACCGCTGGAAAAGCAGCAAACTACTGCAGGAGAGCTGCCAAAAGAAAAGAGGTCAGTCACAGACACGTCCTTAAGCTTGAGACTTGAGACTTCAAAGACTGGACGCCTTTATAGATAAAAACAACTTTAATGATATCAGAGATCCATGATGCAGAATAATCGTGACAGCATTTACCTTGCTGCTGAAATGATTGACTGCTTAAAAGACAGTGGCACCATTATTCAGTTTGCGTTGGTTTAAATAACAACAAATTATGGTCACTGCTGAAAATATATATTTTTTTACTGTTTTACACAACTGCTTAAAGGAGATATTTGTGGTGAACAATAAAATGAATGATAAATAATAAAATGTTTGATTATTTGATTATTTAGAATATTTTTGCGTCTTGATATTATCTTGTATAGGGTAATAAAGCCAAGCTGACGTTTCCAGACAAAACAATATGGTAGATATGGTAGACGAGTTCCCTAGCGCTAAGTGGTCATTACTCAGCAGTCTGTAGCTGTGGTGTTGTATTTGCGTTGGTTAACGGTGTGTCTGCTGCTCTCTAGATCCAAACAACAGGAGTTTTATGTGGTTGTGAAGATCCTCTGAGTGGTCTTGTTCACCCTCTGATTGGTCGACTCTCCATTAGGCCTGAATACATCATGTTGAGCCTGGAATATTCCTTAGGTTTCCAAACGAATATGCAAATATTCGGTGGAGAGAAAAATGTGTCATTTTGTGACGCAGAACAGCAAAAGAAGGACGTCACTGTGTTCCGGACCCACGGGTCGGTCGGGCCGCGGCAGAGCGTCCACTGAGCCTGAAAAGAACAAACATGTTCCAGTGAGAGGCAGACTCCTAACTAGACACGTTTCTGAAGAAGATGCGTGCGGTTGAGTTTACTCGTCGTGTGCATAATATTCTTCGAGCATGCTAACATGCTTATGCTAGCAAGGCTATTGAGCATGCGTGGCACATTTCAAGTCCCTGGGCGGCAGGACTTTGAAGCCCATTCTTTCTCTTTGATTGTTTTAGTGCCTCCTGTCGCTGAAGAGATCTGCTAACGCACGGCTTCTATACGTTAACAGCCTTGACTACTCCAGACTCCTCCACTTGATCACCTTCGGATGGTTGAATGTCAATGTTTTTTCCCCATTGAGTTCCATTATAATACTGTGTTATTTTGAATTGCTGGGTTGGGTTTGGTGTGTGTGTGTGTGTGTGTGTGTGTGTGTGTGTGTGTGTGATAGTGTGTCTATGGGTGTGTGTGTGTGATAGTGTGTCTATGGGTGTGTGTGTGTGTGTGTGTGTGTGTGTTATGTACCCTCTTTATTTTATTTAGTTTGTATATGCACTTTAGCACTTCCCTGCTAGTACTATTATGTGTTATGGATTATTTTCTAACTTTCACCTGCTTCCAGCTGCTGATTGGCAATCATGGCCTACACCTGGTGGTGTAGGCTATTTAAGCAGACCCGGTCCAGGTGGAAGCTCTCTCACACAAGGATCGG
This sequence comes from Micromesistius poutassou, assembly GCF_964030765.1. Lineage (NCBI taxonomy): Eukaryota > Metazoa > Chordata > Actinopteri > Gadiformes > Gadidae > Micromesistius > Micromesistius poutassou. The sequence goes on from NC_140282.1 coordinate 7,133,424, forward strand.
CGGTTGGGATGAAGCCTTGCCACCTCTTCTCTTTTGTTTTGTCTCCTGCGTGAGACCTATGATTGTCCGGCCTTTGGGTATTTAAGTCACATTTTGACTTCATGCGGCAATCTGATTAAACCCCCTCTTCAGTAATTCTCGTGTCCATCAATTCATTGTTGCTCCTAGACAATTGTGTGTGTGTGTGTGTGTGTGTGTGTGTGTGTGTGTGTGTGTGTGTGTGTGTGTGTGTGTGTGTGTGTGTGTGTGTGTGTGTGTGTGTGTGTGTGTGTGTGTGTGTGTGTTGTGCGCTGCAGACGGTGTACAGCGGTTCCAGGGTTTGGTGCGTCTCTGAGTCTCAGCTCAGAGACGACAGCATCAGGAAGCAGAGGTGGATTCTGGGTACTAAAATATTGATGGCAGCGAGGAGATATACGGCTTACTGTTGTCGCCTCACCCGCTCAGTACGGCAAATGAAAAGCAGGGAGATGATTGACAGGCAAGGGGGTGGGGCAGGGGGCGGGGGACCGGTATTTACTGCCATATTAAAAGTAGGAGCTATGGAATTCCTGATTTATTTCACGATGTGTTCTTTTCTTGAATCACAAATCCATTTTAATGATCTCATTTGAATAGCCCACAGAAACAAGGCTCCATGCTGAGCCCAGGTCTTAACAAATAAAGAACAGCCGATACTCAGACAAGGCATTCCCAGACCAGCCATGGAACAGAGGTTCACCTCTGGTGGTCACCTGTGGCCCCTGGCTTACCTCTGGTGTCATCTGCTCATCACCTGTTGTCAAACCTCATCGCTGGATCGCTCAATCCATGATTGTCCACCATAGTTCTCAGTGTCTATTCATTGGTTGTATATCCCTGCCCCCCGCCCTCCCCCTGGCTGGCTCTCCTCCCCTGGTTGATCCCTTAGACCCCCTCACCCCCCCTTCAGGGGCTTCCCCTCCTCTCCCTCTGCCTCTGGTTCCGTTCACCTCCGCTCACCCTGACTCACCTCCGCTCACCCTGACGTGAGGCTCACCTCCATTCACCTCCGCTCCCGTGTGATGTAAGAGGCCTCCTTTGACCGAGTCCTACTTTGACTGAGTCCTACTTTGACCGAGTCCTACTTTGACTGAGTCCTTGTATTGAGTCCGCACTCGTATTGAACTGCCTTGCATCAGTTTTCAGTTGTATTGCATTTGGTTGTATTTCTTTTGATACCAGAAATGTACAAATAAAGTCTTTTTAACCAGTGGATGTCATGGGTGAAGGTAAGAGGCATAATTTAAAAGGGATAATCTATCTTCAACAGGAGTAGGCAGGGTTCATCAAGTTGATATTGTTATATACTGTATATTTTCCAATAAATATAAAATATTCTATTCCCCTTATCAATCTGTTATGTGAGGTAACTTTGTGATTCTGGTGTTTTCTTTGGCCATTATCGGTGCTCCAAAGCCCCCCATGACCACATCGAACCAATAGGACTTTGAAATGATCTTGTAGTGTGTCAAATATGTGACAATATGGGATCATACAAAGCAAATGATCCAAGAATCCAACCCACATAACGGAGGTACTTTACTACAATAATACTCTAGTTGGACTGAAGGATGAGTACAAACCATTGCAAACCGCAACATATCGTGATAAATCATGAACCAAGTCCCAGTGCATATTGACACACAGAGTCCTGAACCAAAGAAGAGCTGAAACAACATGTTCCCCGAGAGCTCTGCTGGGAGCTCACTGACACATTAGAGAGCTCATCAAACCTGCTGCTGTTCCAATATGGAGAGGAGTGGAATGAGGGGAGGAGGAGGAAGGGAGGAGGGGAGGAAGAGGAGAGGAGGATAGGAGGGGAGGAGAGAAGGAGAAGGGAGGAGGGGAGGAGGGGGAGAAGGGAGGAGGGGAGAGGAGGAGAGGAGGATAGGAGGGGAGGAGAGAAGGAGAAGGGAGGAGGGGAGGAAGAGGAGAGGAGGATAGGAGGGGAGGAGAGAAGGAGAAGGGAGGAGGGGGAGAAGGGAGGAGGGGAGAGGAGGAGAGGATATGAGGAGGGGAGGAGAGAAGGAGAAGGGAGGAGGGGAGGAAGGGGAGAAGGGAGGCGGGGAGGAAGAGGAGAGGAGGATAGGAGGGGAGGAGAGAAGGAGAAGGGAGGAGAGGAGGAGAAGGGAGGAGGGTGGTGTGAGTGATGGGGGTGGAACAGGACAGCCACAGCTCAACCACAGTGACGTAAACAGCACCGACCACATGCTGCCACACGCTTATACACAAGCAAATACACACACGCACACAGACACACACACACTACTACACATAAGTACTCTACTTGCACCTATTCCAAGATCTCCCCTGGGAATCGTCATCAATGCCCCCTTAGTGTAGGTGTGTGTGTGTGTGTGTGTGTGTTTGTGTGTGTGTGTGTTTGTGTCTGTGTGTGTCTGTGTATGTGTGTGTGTGTGTGTGTGTGTGTGTGTGTATGGTTGTGTGTGTGCATGTGTGTGTCTGTGTATGTGTGTGTGTGTGTGTGTGTGTGTGTGTGTGTGTGTGTGTGTGTGTGTGTGTGTCTGTGTGTGTGTGTGTATGTGTTATGCATGACACATATCCAGGCGTAAACACTCAGTGTGATTTCCAGAAGGCGTTCCTTTAAGAGAGGAGGAGGCAGACAGACCCTAAACGTCCTCTGAAGCTCCAGTGTGATGCGCTCTGAGACACTTTACAATCATCACACACAACGACAACAACTACCACAACAGTGTGTGTCTCAGTGGAGCATTACAGCTAAGAAACAGCTTATTCTCCACACTAGGATGCTTGTTGTGAACGCAACAAAGATATCCGCCAATTAACATGAACCGTTCATCATCTGCATAATCATGTTTAATTCAAACTCATACACAGATTCAATACTGAGAGACACGTCGCAGGATCCATAGAGGGAACACACACACACACTCACACACACACACACACGCACGCACGCACGCACGCACGCACGCACGCACGCACGCATACACGCGCGCGTGCACACAATCACACACACGCACACACACTCACTCACACACACACACACACACACACACACACACACACACACACACGCACACACACACACACACACACACACTCACACACTCACACTCACACACACACACACACACACACACACACACAGACACACCATCGGGTGAGCAGTGTAAAGAAGTTTCTTATGTTTTTTTTATAATATCTGTAATAGTGTCATCATGGAAAGGTGTGTATGAAAAAGGCTCACCGGCTCACCCTATTGGCTGGTCTCACCGGCTCACCCTATTGGCTGGTCTCACCGGCTCACCCTATTGGCTGGTCTCACCGGCTCACCCTATTGGCTGGTCTCACCGGCTCACCCTATTGGCTGGTCTCACCGGCTCCCCTGACCCTATTGGCCAGTCTCCCTCCCTCCTATTGGGCGGTCTCGCTGCGACCCTATTGGCCGGTCTCCCTCCCTCCTATTGGCTGGTCTCCCTGTGGGCGGGGCGTCTGCAGAAAGGCGTTTCTAAAGACAGTGAACAGAGCCCCCCTTGCCTATCATTTAAATATTATAATATTAATAGTAATAATCTGATTGGATGAATCATCATGTTATGATCGTCATGTGACCATGCAGTCGTGTTGTAGGGATCAGTGATATTAATTGACCAGGGTTATTAACTGGGGGGATTAAGGAGGTCAGGACATCACAAGGAAACCACCAATGAACGGCTGGAACTACACACACATCTGAAGAGAGGAGGAGGAGTCCAGGAGGAGACTGAGGAGGAGCCCCAGGGAGGGGTGAGGAGCAGGCAGAGAGGAGCCACCGTCGGAGCGCTGCCGACACTGAGCAGAGAGACACATAAAGAAGAGACATATCTGGAGCAGAGAGAGAGAGAGAGAGAGAGAGAGAGAGAGAGAGAGAGGGAGAGAGGGAGAGAGAGAGAGGGAAAGGGAGAGGGAGAGGGAGAGGGAGAGGGAGAGAGAGAGAGAAAGGGAGAGAGAAAGGGAGAGAGAAAGGGAGAGAGAGAGACAGCTTGCCTCTGGCTCCAGGAGGAGGGAGAGGATCAAAGGGTTTGTGCTGTGCATCTCAATGGACGGCGAGCCACCAATACTGATGAGCTAACGTGTGACGCCCATTCACACGCTCATCTCTGTGAGTGAACAAGGCTGGGAGGTGATCAGGGACAGCACCTTCAGCCCGGCCGCGCTGGCAGGCGGTTCACACCGCGCTCCTCGCCTCAGCTGCTCATTGACTGTACGTTATTCACCGTGAGACCACCTATCAGATCCAGAAACAACTATTAGTCTGTATCTCAGCTATACGTGACATAAACAGCCAATTATTTAGCTTCCTGGATAAATACTTAATATATATATATATATATATATATATATATAATATAATAAGTATTCTTTCAAGAAGTTGTGTGTAAAAAGTGGTTGCTTAACTATATGACTGTTACTGTATCTCCCTGTCTGTGAGCACAACCACCATATCCATATCCATAAATAGTTCTGTGGGCTGCTCTCATTTGCATCTGAAGACTATAATTTGTTAACATTCATTATCATATTAAAATGGTTATCACTGCATTTAATTTGTACTCAAACCTATTTTTAAACACTTTGATGTTTTTTTTCAAACATATCTAGGACTTCTGACCCCCCCACACACACACACACACGCACGCATTCACACACACACACACACACACACACACACACACACACACACACACACACACACACACACACACACACACACACACACACACACACACACACACGCAAACAGACACACACACACACAGACACGCACACACACATGTTCTCCTGACTGTGAACTCGAGCCCAACATGAGGAGTTGTAAACACACTAACATCTCGTGGAACATGGACATTGATTCAGGATGAGGCCTCGTGCGTCTCCCTGTTCTTTACCACATTGGAGTATAAACAGGTTAGAGATGAGTTTTCGCACCGGGTGATGGGAAAGCAGAGAATAGGGAGGGGGGATTATCTACTTATGAAAATCAATAAGAAACGATGATAAAAAAACTCCTAATCATCAAAATCAGCAGGTAACTCAAGAGTCATAAAATCAATACTCAATGTTCTGCTTGTGCTGAAGCCCTCAGCTTTCTGGAGAAGTGATTTACAACCAAATGAAAACGACTGAGTACAGAGACATTAGAAAGAGCGAACCATCCACACCCAAACTACGCTCCATTGTCACGCAGCTCATTGGAGAGCGACTCAAAGGACCCTGACAACAGTAGAGGAGGAGGAGAGGAAACGTTCATGGGGAGAGTGCTCAGTGACAGCTTGGACTTCTGGATGAGAAAGAATATAATGTGGCGATAATATCAACATGGACTACTGTTGAGCTCATAATGTGTCCATGATTCCTGATCAGGAGCTGAATAAAGGGTGTTATTAGTTGAACCTTTGCATGGCAGATGGCTCTACTACATTAAAACATTAATGACCTCTGCTGGGAGGCCGTCCCCTCTGACACGGCTGCCTATTAATTGTCTCCAATTACCCTTTGCATCGAGGCATCTGTCCCCAATATCCCCTCTCATACCCCCTCTCATATCCCCTCTCATACCTCTTCTAATATTCCCTCTCATACCTCCTCTCATACCCTCTAATTTCCTCATACCTCTAGTACTCCCTCTCATACCTAGTCTCATACCCCCTCTCATACCTAATCTCATACCCCCTCTCATACCTAATCTCATACCCCCTCTCATACCGCCTCTAGTACCCCCTCTCATACCTCCTCTCATACCCCCTCTCACATCCCCTCTCATACCTCCTCTTATACCCCCTCACACCCCCTCTCATACCTCCTCTTATACCCCCTCACACCCCCTCTCATACCTCCTCTAATACCCCCTCATACCTCCTAATACCCCCTCTCGTACCCTCTAGTACCCCCCTCATACCTAATCTCATACCCCCTCTCATACCTCCTCTAGTACCCCCTCTCATACCTCCTCTAGTACCCCCTCTAATACCCCCTCATGCCTCCTCTTATACCCCCTCACACCCCCTCTAGTACCCTCTCACACCCCCTCTCATACCTAATCTCACACCCCCTCTCACACCCCCTCATACCTCCTCTAATACCCTCTCACACCTCCTCTAATACCTCCTCTAATACCCCCTCTCACACCCCCTCTCATACCTCCTCTAATACCCCCTCTCACACCCCCTCTAGTACCCCCTCTCACACCCCCTCTCATACCTCCTCTAATACCCCCTCTCATACCTCCTCTAATACCCCCTCTCACACCCCCTGTCACACCTCCTCTCATACCCCCTCTAGTACCCCCTCACACCCCCTCTCACACCCCCTCCAGTATCCCCTCTGTTCCCCACAGGCATAGACCAGCCTAGTAAAGGTTGACTGCAACATTCACAATTTATTGCACAGTAGGGCTCGTACAGTCCAGAGTTGTCATCACAGGTCTCAAAAAAATGAACAAATAAACAAGAAGATGTAAAGAATGGAATAAAAGGAGTGCAGGAAACATCTGGTCCTAACCAACCAATAAAGGAGCAGTATTTAGCTCATGATTAAACAATAACTTACAGATGAATGAGGGCAATATGTTGAAGGAAAAAAAAGTTGATGACACTAATAATTTGTAAACTAGCTTGTTTTTTGTCTTCTTTTAATTAAAAGTGTGCTGTATTTTTAACCGTGGGGAATCATCCATTCTTCCCCTGGTGCATTCAAAGACGTTTGAAGTTTAGTGCAAATTTTAACAAACATTAATTCAGAAAGAAAGAAAAGAAACCATGATCTAGCAAACTGATAAGGCAACATTTATAAATATATCAAAAATAGTCATTGAAGAAAGTATCTTGTTACAAAAAAGCCACAAAGGTTTTGTCCTGCACCAAGGAGAGGGACATGTTCTTCAGCTCGTCCACAGACCTCACCGCCTTGTAGCCCAGCTGCAGGAGGACCTTCTCGCAGACCGCCTGCGTGTACTCCACCATGTCGTAGGACAGCTTCAGCCGCCAGCTCTCCGCGTTGGCCGCAGAGTCTCTGACCGTGCCGAACTTGTGTTTGGCCGAGGGCTCGCTGCTGCCCCTGGTGTTGGCGTGGATCCATTCCTCCACGTTTTTATCCATGGCCAGCCCCAGGAAGTCGTACATCTCCTTGGTCTTCTGCAGCGGGTTCCTGGCCAGGTCCTCGTAGCGCAGCAGCATGTACTTGCCCTTCAGCCAGTGGGGGTGAGCCAGGCCGGTGGTGACCGAGTTCAGGAAGTCCTCGCAGACCACGGTGAGCTGCGAGAGGTCCAGGTTGTAGGGCCGCCGCCCCGTGGCCCTCCAGATGCGCCACAGCCGGTAGGTGTCCCTGAAGGTCTCGATGCGGGAGGACAGGATCCCGCGGGGGTCCCGGACCAGCTGGACCACCTTCACGTTGAGCCGGGGGTCGTCCACCAGCGCCCGCAGGTCCCCCACCTCCGGCACCCGCACCGTCTTGATGGCCACGTGCCGCTTGTCCCGGCAGGCCTCGGTGGCCAGCGACATGTTGAGCGCCGCGCACTTCTTCACGCAGTCGCCCTCCTCCACGTTGGCGTCCTCGGGGCCGAAGGCGTCGCAGGCGGGCTGCTGGCACAGCGCCCGGCTGGCCCCGCGCCGGAACAGCTTGTCGGTGCTGTGGTTGGCCGGCGGTGGCTTGATGTAGCTCTCCAGGAAGTACAGGTCGCAGCCGTACAGGCTGCGCAGGAGGTCCCGGCTGGCGCCCAGCATCACGCGGCGGTCGGCGGCGTTGCGGCTGTGTGAGAGGCGGGGGATCAGGGTGGTCTGCACGTGGTACAGTGGCTCGAACAGGTAGAAGACGTCCTGGTGCTGGTTGAGCAGCTGGCCCACGAAGGAGGAGCCGCTGCGCGTGGTGGCCAGCACCAGGATGTGCGTCTTGCGGCTGGCGTTGACCGAGAAGTAGTTGTAGTCCTCGCAGCCGGCGCCGCGCTCAAAGGGCGGCTCGGTCTCCTGTCCGCCCAGACCGCAGTTCTGGGGGCTGGGCAGCGGGCACAGCTGGAAAGGCTTGGAGGTCAGCGTCCGGATGGCGGTGTACTGGATGGCGATGGAGGCCAACGCCAGCACAATCACTGCCTTCCAGGAACATTGCATGGCGAGCGCACCTCATCTAGAGGCAGAGGGCCGGGCCGGGTCCTGCCTGGGGACACACACACACACCGGACACACGTCACGTTAAAGACACACACACACACACACACACACACACACACACACACACACACCGTACACACGTCACGTTAAAGACACACACACACACACACACACACACACACACAAGACACACCGTCACATTAAAGACACACACACACACACACACACACACACAAACACACACCGGACACACACACAGGACACACCGTCACATGAGGGACACACACACACCGGACACACTTTCACATGATGGACCCACACACACACTGGGACACACACACACACACACACACACACACACACACTGGGACACAATGACAGATGAGGTCCTCAGACATCAGACAGACAGGGACATGAGGTCCTCAGACATCAGACAGACAGGGACATGAGGTCCTCAGACATCAGACAGACAGGGACATAAGGACCTCAGACATCAGACAGACAGGGACATGAGGACCTCAGACATCAGACAGACAGGGACATGAGGACCTCAGACATCAGACAGACGGGGACCTCAGACATCAGACAGACGGGGACATGAGGTCCTCAGACATCAGACAGACGGGGACATGAGGTCCTCAGACATCAGACAGACAGGGACATGCTATCACATGAGGTCCTCCTGTAACACGTAAGAACTGATTTATTGAAATAACCTATTAAAATTGTGCTAATGAACATCCAAATAAAGTTGATGCCCATTGATGTTATCAATACTACTACTATCAATACACACTATATATATATGCATATATACATTTAAAATCTGCTTACTCTCTAAGAAATGGATGAAGCTGCTTAATCTTAATCTTAATCTTAGATGGATATGAAACAACATCAGTTATTGTCTGATGGAGCCGGCTAGGTAAGAAGTCCAGCCATGAAGCACAATGCAGGCAGAGCCCAACACTGACTGGAGGCCTGCTGGCTCTCTTGGAATCTGAAGTTATGGACCACAGCTGCTGGTTGGAATGCCAGCAGCAGAAGTTATTAGATCTTCAACACAGGCCCTAACCCTAACCCTAATCTGTGTTCACAATATCCAACCAGAAAGAGTGGAACTGTTGACTGACGGACGGAGACATCTGTGTCCTAGCTCTACCGTCAATGTCAATTCAAGGGGAAATATTGTTCTCAACAACATGTTTAAGGTTCTTCTAGTACAGGTCTGATTTTGAGTTTGATGTTTAAAGTAGCCATCATGGGTCATTGACATTCAATGCAATGCAATGATTCAAAACCTCTTTAAATGCTGGATATAATTCACTAACCTGGGAATCATCTATCTGTGACTTAAGGATGGGATCATCCTAACCCATGGTGCATGCGCTTTAGGAAACAGTTCTACTTAAAATGGCAAAAAAAAACACCACAAAAACACAACATCAACCTCGGCACAACGTTGAGGTCTAAACCCAGCGGATCATCGATGGTTCCTCAATGCACGGCTTCTGTTACCGTCCATTTTTTGAAGAAAATAATAAACTATTTTTTATTTAACAAAAACCGAAAGCTGGGATTTTAAGTAGCGTCGACAGCTTCTCGTTAATCACGCAAACAGGAGATCCTAACCTCCCATCTCCTCGGAGCTCACTGCTGCAGCAGGGATGCGTTCGGTTACGATGCAGACATCAGGAGGGATGCTGCGATGGACCGACACATCCCGGAGATCGACACACCAAGCATTAGACCGACACATCCCGGAGACCGACACACCGAGCATTAGACCGACACATCCCGGAGACCGACACACCGAGCATTAGACCGACACATCCCGGAGACCGACACACCGAGCATTAGACCGACACATCCCGGAGACCGACACACCGAGCATTAGACCGACACACCGAGCATCAGACCGACACACCGAGCATCACATCCCGGATCCAGTAGAAGGACCTAACCGAGGCCCGGTCTAATCACGGGGACAACTACGCTGTCTACTATAGACAGATCTATAGAGATAGATGAATAGAGATAGATCCGTACCTCCGTGGCTGCTGCAGGGCGCCCATCAGGGTTGAGGTCCATGTCTCAAGGCTCCTGCGGTCTTCAGACGGGTGATATCACGCGTCTTTGCCTGGTCGAGATACGAGCCCAATGACGGAGCCATGCAATCCAAAGAGAGCGGTCGGTAGAGGGTTCGAGTCCCGCTCGGTTCGGAGGAGCGATGGGCGGAGGAGGAGGTGTTGGCTACAGCAGAGCCGGCGGGAGGACGGGAGGCGCGTTCAGCCCGGGATCCTGAAAAATGATGCGCAGAAGCGGAGAGAGAGGGTGTCTGGACCACCCCCAGACCCTCCTACTCTCCACCTGCTCTCTCTCTCTCTCTCTCTCTCTCTCTCTCTCTCTCTCTCTCTCTCTCTGTCGCTCTCCTTCTCTGTCATGCAAACACGCACACATGTATTTTTTATTTTCCCTTGTCCTCGCCATCCCAATAGCTCCCTTATATGTCATGGCTGACTCGCTCACACACACGCACACACACGCACACGCGCACGCGCACACACACACACACACACACACACACACACACACACACACACACACACACACACACACACACACACACACACACACACACACACACACACACACACAGAAGGAAATGATTCTGCAACTATACGGATACGTTGAATCTCAACGTTTCTACGAATCGACGAAACGGTCTGAACTGACGTTCCGTTTCTGATGCTCTTTTGGTGATTAGAGGGAATGGAATGGGGTAGGCTATGGAGGTAGATGTGTGTCTTTATATTGAGGGCAAAACTGTGTGCATTGCAAACAAAACACAAATATTTATCTTTCAAACAAAAGATAATTACTTAATTCGATTAATTCGATTTTGAATGCAAAATAAATGCATTTGAAAACACCTTCCGCGTTGGCTCATCCTCTATTGGCCATCTGTCTAATCGTTTGTCTTGGTGCCTTTTTGCGTTTCGCCCATTAGGGAAACATTTGTGTCATTTTGTCGACAGTAAACGGTTTTATTACAAACGAAAGGGATTATGAGACTAACAAGGCTGCAAAGTTTTAATTGACCGAAGAAATGTGTTGCAATCAAATATTAAATAACCTAGATCAAAAAGACATGCATTCCAATTAAAAACAATAATATTTCAAACCAAAACAGAAAATGACTTTCAAGGTTTTAGAAACCATACATCTTGGATGCATTCCTCTCGTTAATTCGGTTCTTTAAGGGTTTGATCTCGGTGACATTTTCTGTGCGTTTGCAAAGTTAAGATATTTGGTCACGAAGTAAAACATTTTGGTGGCAGATTCTGCTCTTTCAATTTAGATCATCACTAGGGTTTTACGTTACTTTAATGTGGTACTATGCAAGACATTCCTATTTATAACAAGAACAATGAGCAAAACGTACAAAATACGGCTAGTAAGGTTGTGGAATTGCGCCGAATGCAAGACATTCCTATTTATAACAAGAACAATGAGCAAAACGTACAAAATACGGCTAGTAAGGTTGTGGAATTGCGCCGAATGGCTGATTGGGTAAGCAACATCACGCATGTCACACGGGAACCACATGTCTCTGAAAATAGGCGGTTCATAGATCTGCAACTAAACAAAATTGCAATGAGTTCATATAACATGTAACATGGTTAAATACTGGAGTGTCAAGTTCTGGTCGGTTGGTTGATTGTGGTTGGTCCATATGCACTTGATCGACCACGCTCATTGGTCAGACAATCGCTGGTGTTCCTTAAGGGAAAAAAGCGCTTCTTAATCCAATATTAAGAATAATAGGAGGGGCAAATGCAGACTAATGTCTTACACGCTTGAGTGATTGTGTTGCTAATAACATAATTTATTAATTAAAAATAATATTCAAGGCTCTGTAGTTTCTGTTTGAATGATGATATGGTTTTATAGACGATGAGACTTCTAAAACAGGAGCTTTGAATGGCCACACACACATACGGTTATGCGACCGATCCCATTGTGATCTTATTTTAATATTTTAACCCTAACCCTAGAATTGAGTTAGTTGTGTAAAAGTGTGTCCAATGATTTCCCTGAATAAAGGTTTAGTCCTGAACCACGTCTGTGGTCTGCAGAGGTCCTGCTATAGAGACAACCTGACGCTACAGAGAACACATCCTTCAGAGCGAAATAGAACACATGCATACAGGATTGAAATGTCAAAATCATTAATGTGCATCTGCCAACATTGGAGTGTGAAAAGTAAGAAGAAGTGGTTTGGGGTGGTGGGGGCGGCAGAGGAAGGGTTCCTGCTGGGCTCCAGATCTCTTATTGAATGTTTTCCTCTTTTACCAGAAACACCTAAATGATGCTATCAGAGGATATCCTACCTGACCAATCAACAGCGAGCAACCCTGGCACCACGTTGGACCAAACATTATCACTGTACCATTGTACCGTACCACTGTACCACTGTACCACTGTACCACTGTACCGTACCACTGTACCGTACCACTGTACTGTACCACTGTACCACTGTACCACTGTACCACTGTACTGTACCACTGTACCGTACCACTGTACTGTACCACTGTACCACTGTACCGTACCACTGTACTGTACCACTGTACCGTACCACTGTACCACTGTACCACTGTACCGTACCACTGTACCGTACCACTGTACCACTGTACCGTACCACTGTACCGTACCACTGTACCACTGTACCGTACCACTGTACCGTACCACTGTACCGTACCACTGTACCACTGTACCGTACCACTGTACCACTGTACCGTACCACTGTACCGTACCACTGTACCACTGTACCGTACCACTGTACCGTACCACTGTACCACTGTACCACTGTACCACTGTACCGTACCACTGTACCACTGTACCGTACCACTGTACCGTACCACTGTGCCGTACCACTGTACCACTGTACTGTACCACTGTACCGTACCACCGTACCACTGTACCGTACCACTGTACCGTACCACTGTGCCGTACCACTGTACCACTGTACTGTACCACTGTGCCGTACCACTGTACCACTGTACCGTACCACTGTACCGTACCACTGTACCGTACCACTGTACCGTACCACTGTACCACTGTACCACTGTACCGTACCACTGTACCGTACCACCGTACCACTGTACCGTACCACTGTACCGTACCACTGTACCACTGTACCACTGTACCGTACCACTGTACCACTGTACCACTGTACCACTGTACCACTGTACCGTACCACTGTACCGTACCACTGTACCACTGTACCACTGTACCACTGTACCACTGTACCGTACCACTGTACCGTACCACTGTACCGTACCACTGTACCACTGTACCACTGTACCGTACCACTGTACCACTGTACCACTGTACCACTGTACCGTACCACTGTACCACTGTACCGTACCACTGTACCACTGTACCGTACCACTGTACCGTACCACCGTACCACTGTGCCGTACCACTGTACCACTGTACCGTACCACTGTACCGTACCACTGTACCACTGTACCGTACCACCGTACCACTGTACCGTACCACTGTACCACTGTACCGTACCACCGTACCACTGTACCACTGTACCGTACCACTGTACCGTACCACTGTACCACTGTACCGTACCACTGTACCACTGTACCGTACCACTGTACCGTACCACCATACCACTGTACCACTGTACCGTACCACTGTACCGTACCACTGTACCACTGTACCGTACCACTGTACCGTACCACTGTACCACTGTACCGTACCACTGTACCACTGTACCGTACCACCATACCACTGTACCGTACCACTGTACCACTGTACCGTACCACTGTACCGTACCACTGCACTGTACCACTGTACCGTATTTGAGACATGATTAAGTTATACGTATATATATATATATGTGTGTATATATGTGTCGTTTTGAATGTACTGTACGAGAAGAACCAATCCTCCGCCCCGTCGGAGGACGGCGGCCTGCGCAGTTACTCTGTGAGGTCTCACATCTAGTTTAGATGTACATATTACATATTACATATTACATATTACACCCTTTAACAACACAACACATGCAACAACACAATACCTTTAACAACACCCTTTAACAACACAACACATGCAACAACACAATACATTTAACAACACAATACCTTTAACAACATCCTTTAACAACACAATACCTTTAACAACACAATACATGCAACTCAATACCTTTAACAACACAATACCTTTAACAACACAACACATGCAACAACACAATACCTTTAACAACACAATACCTTTAACAACATCCTTTAACAACACAACACATGCTACAACACAATACCTTTAACAACACAATGCATGCAACAACACAATACCTTTAACAACACAATACCTTTAACAACACCCTTTAACAACATCCTTTAACAACACAACACATGCAACAACACAATACCTTTAAGAACACAATACCTTTAACAACAACCTTTAACAACACAACACATGCAACAACACAATACCTTTAACAACACAATACATGCAACACAATACCTTTAACAACACCCTTTAACAACATCCTTTAACAACACAACACATGCAACAACACAATACCTTTAACAACACAATACCTTTAACAACACAATACCTTTAACTGTTAAAGGTATTGTGTTGTTAAAGGTATTGTGTTGTTGCATGTGTTGTGTTGTTAAATGATGTTGTTAAAGGTATTGTGTTGGTAAAGGTATTGTGTTGTTGCATGTGTTGTGTCGTTAAAGGTATTGTGTTGTTAAAGTTTAACAACACAATACCTTTAACGACACAACACATGCAACAACACAATACCTTTACCAACACAATACCTTTAACAACATCATTTAACAACACAACACATGCAACAACACAATACCTTTAACAACATCCTTTAACAACACAACACATGCTACAACACAATACCTTTAACAATACAATACATGCAACAACACAATACCTTTAACAACACAATACCTTTAACAACACAACATCCTTTAACAACACAACATCCTTTAACAACACAATACCTTTAACAAAACAATACCTTTAACAACATCCTTTAACAACACAATACATGCAACAACACAATACCTTTAACAACACAATACCTTTAACAACACAACATCTTATTAGGTTGAATACCTCTTCAATAATATATTCTTCATGTCTGTTGTTTTAAAGTCGTGAAACATTGAAGCCATGTGTAATCTTGTATATGTGCAACGTTTCATGTCCAAACCACCCAGGTCCATAACAGCGCCTCTATTTGGGCCATCTTGATGAACAGAAGATGAACAGCCGTCCTTCTGTACATGTGTCTCATTTCTTTAACCCCGGGCCAGACCTGAAGGATGTCTAATGTGTTTTCAGTTTTTTTATGCACCAAACAAAGAGAACAATAAACCTGGATAATGTCAAGTTGTAAAAATTATTCCTATTTCATTCTCATTCATGAATTATGTAAATCAGTCATTTGGTTTTTATGATGGTTTGGTGCTTGGTGGTGATACCATCCCTCTATACATGTCGTTGGTACAACATGAGACAGACAGCAAACAGACAGACAGACAGACAGCAGACAGACAGATACCATCCCTATCTCTATACATGTCGTTGGTACAACATGAGACAGCCAGCAAACAGACAGACAGACAGACAGCAGACAGACAGATACCATCCCTATCTCTATACATGTCGTTGGTACAACATGAGACAGACAGCAGACAGACAGACAGACAGACAGATAACATCCCTATCTCTATACATGTAGGTACAATATGAGACAGACAGCAGACAGACACACAGACAGCAGACAGACAGATACCATCCCTATCTCTATACATGTGGTTGGTACAACATGAGACAGACAGCAAACAGACAGACAGACAGACAGACAGACAGATACCATCCCTATATCTATACATGTCGTTGGTACAATATGAGACAGACAGCAGACAGACAGACAGCAGACAGACAGATACCATCCCTACCTCTATACATGTCGTTGGTACAACATGAGACAGACAGCAAACAGACAGACAGACAGCAGACAGACAGATACCATCCCTATCTCTATACATGTCATTGGTACAATATGAGACAGACAGCAGACAGACAGACAGACAGACAGCAGACAGACAGATACCATCCCTATCTCTATACATGTGGTTGGTACAACATGAGACAGACAGCAAACAGACAGACAGACAGCAGACAGACAGATACCATCCCTATCTCTATACATGTGGTTGGTACAATATGAGACAGACAGCAAACAGACAGACAGACAGCAGACAGACAGATACATCCCTATCTCTATACATGTGGTTGGTACAACATGAGGAGCTGAGGGCGCAGCCCGCTGCCCGCTGGTGAACTCACAGCAGAACCACCGGTACTTTGTCAGCCAAATCCTCAAGTGAAATTGAAAATGGTTCCAGAACACAAAAAAAAACGTATAATGCATACAAAAAATACAAATTGACAAAAGCTCTTTGTGTTGACGAGCACACAAAGAATGCTTCCTGTGTCAGAGATGACAAGGTGAAACCCTGTTCAACGCTCAGAGGGCGAATACACAATGGAAACACAACGACATCACCTACGATAACCAATGCGTGGGGAAAGAACCCTTGTGGAAGAGTGTTGATGCCATTACACTGTTCCTCCCTCCGTCCTCTCGCTGCTCACTGAAGGCTTCCTGCCAGAGGGGGACTGTGTCCAACGCACTGTTTCACATTCAAAGACTTCAGAGCGACGCCAGTGTCCACACAGCAGGAGGTACAGCTCTTCATCCTCGTGTTCATCACACCGCCGTCTCCCTTGCTGCTCCCTGAAGTCATCCCCGGGTTATTGTCTTCACTCGGACATCAACGCTCCACGGACTGCCTCAGAGAGCCTGGGGGAGACAGACAGACAGCAGACAGACAGACAGACAGACAGACAGACAGCAGACAGACAGCTAACAGACAGACAGCAGACAGACAGCTGACAGACAGCTGACAGACAGCTGACAGACAGCTGACAGACAGACAGACAGACAGACAGACAACAGACAGCAGACAGACAGACAGACAGACAGACAGCTGACAGACAGCTGACAGACAGACAGCTGACAGACAGACAGGCAGACAGACAGGCAGACAGACAGGCAGACAGACAGACAGACAGACAGACAGACAGCAGACAGTCAGTTCTGGCGCCCTAGCACCGCCTCCCCAGAGCCATCCTGTGGATGAGCACAGCTTGTGACGCCTGTCAGGGGAGACCCCGGCGCAGGCGTCTGTTCTGAGGTGACAGCCTCAGCCAGAGGCACCAGGCTGGCTCTGTGCTGGAGCCTCATGGCCGTTCACCCACTGAGGAGGAGACGCCTCAGCCAGAGGCACCAGGCTGGCTCTGTGCTGGAGCCTCATGGCCGTTCACCCACTGAGGCTGGGCCTTCACACAGCCGGGCCACATCTGCTCCTCATGCCCTCTTCCCTCCTCTTCCTTTCTTCAATATTCCATTTTTCTGATTGCTGGGGTTTGCAAACTCACAAAAGGGTTTTGCGAGTTTGCCACATGAAGGTGTCTATGTCAATACTCCATGCCAAGGCAGAGGAAACATTAATCATTGTTTATAATTGCATATATTTGACTACTCTGTCAGCAGTATATGATTATGCAGACTTCTTACACAATGTGAATAGCTTTAATCTAAATTATTTTTACGACCAAAAGTGCAACATTACCGCTGCAATAACCATGGTGTCATTCAGTCTGCTGGCAATGTGACTACAGATCATCTTTTTCTACAGAACAGCACATTTTTTTCTTCATGTTCAATAATGGCTGTTTTACTTTTGATTTCTTTTTTTTCGACACCTCTGTATCTGTACTGGTCTGTGTAACTCTGTTCAGTAGGAATAATCAATCTCTATGTGGCTGACACCTCGTTCCAAGCTCTCTGAAGCAGTGGTGTTTCTTATATCGTCATATTTCAGATATGCTGATGAGTTTTTTTTATGCACCTCATGTCCACACACACACACACACACACACACACACACACACACACACACACACACACACACACACACACACAGAGGCCCAGACGTCGGCCTCAGGGTAGGGTTCTACGCACTGGCAGCCACAGAGCTTGGTGGTTTCCCGTAGGGTCTCCTGGGTCAGAGCTCTCTCTCCATATGGACAGCTTTGTGCTTTGATAAACCACAAACATAATGCAGCATTGGAGGAAGGCGCACATCCTGGCACACACTCGCACAAGCACGTGCACACACACAGACAAATACACGCATCTACACAGACACTCTCACACATTCACACACACACACACACACACACACACACACACACACACACACACACATGTACGCACACACACACACACACACACACACACACACACACACACAGTTGTCTAGGACCAGGCTCTCCCTCAGCTGGCTAAAATGTGTGGCTGGTATCAGGGGAAATTTACTCAACGTAACACCAATATGTGGTAAGGATGTGTGAAAATATCGACTTGGTCCCATTCTAATTAAATCTGATTGTTTTCAATGTATATCAAAGCAAGTTGAGGCTTCAAAAGGAAATCCAAAGCGTGTGCGTTGTCGCTCTGTTGTCTGTTGATGTGCGTCCGGGTAGATGAGCTGTTGTGTGTGTGTCAGTTTGTGATGTTGAGTTTATTCCCGGGTCGTTATAGATGAGCCAGAGCCGCCGTGACGGGAGTCCTGGAGGACAGAGTTCTGATTATGGATTCATGTCAACATCAATATTGTCCCCTCTGTCTTCAGTGTGGCGGTGGTGAGGGGGCGGGACCATGACGGCTGTGAGCACAGCGGGCGCTGGATCCACTCACCTGGAGGTCCGGGACCCCTCGCCCTGAAGCATGACGGAGGAGGGTTTAGTCCTGGACCTGAAGCATCTCAGAGGAGGGTTTAGTCCTGGACCTGAAGCATGACGGAGGAGGGTTTAGTCCTGGACCTGAAGCTCACACATAATGAAACATTCTAGTAGAACATATCAGGTGGTCATACATCGTCACAAATGTGTGACGATGTATGACCATATTTTAGAGCGACACACAATAATTATGCATGATTATGCACGGCTGAATGTTTGCTCTCACTTTTGGTCTGGTGTGTTGCAGGCGAAGAGAGCCTCATGTGGTTACGAGAGGTTAGGAGGAGCCACGCTCTCTGAGTTAGGTCATATCAAACGTCACTACTCTAGATCATTTTTCATTTTGATATATAAAGTTCAAAGGTTTAATAATTCTTTACTACAAGTCCACCATTAGGACGACACTTACATGTATGAAGCACGATTCAAATAAATAAAAATGTATTGAATATTGGAAAGTCACTGGGAAACAAACGACAAACACATGGCATCGTTCAAATGGAGGAGGTGAGATGGAGCAAGTGAAGGAGTGGAGGGGGAGCTCCTCTCTACAGAAGACAGACAGACAGACAGACAGACAGACAGACAGAGTCTCCACACTGCGCGGTCCAGACGATAAGCAGGGCGCCAGCTGCCATGGGAGCGTCTTGGCGTTCGGTACAAACAGAAAGAAAACAAATTGAATGATGCAACAGGCTGATGGCAGTCTGCCCCCCCCCCCCTCTACCGTACGGCTCTACCCCCCCCCCCCCTCCCCCTCCCCCATGTCCGCCGGATGGCAGGCTCCACCGTACGGCTCTACCGTCAGACTAATAAACAATATGAGCAGAGAAAGTCCCTCAGAAATATGTCCCAGAATCCCAGGAGAGGATAATGGGAATATTAGCGGGCAGGATGGGATCTGCCATATAGACAGACACAATACAGACCTATATATAGACCACACAATACAGACCTATATATAGACCACACAATACAGACCTATATATAGACCTTCACAATACAGACCTATATATAGACCTTCACAATACAGACCTATATATAGACCTTCACAATACAGACCTATATATAGACCTTCACAATACAGACCTATATATAGACCTTCACAATACAGACCTATAAATAGACCACACAATACAGACCTATATATAGACCACACAATACAGACCTATATATAGACCACACAATACAGACCTATATATAGACCACACAATACAGACCTATATATAGACCTTCACAATACAGACCTATATATAGACCACACAATACAGACCTATATATAGACTTTCACAATACAGACCTATATATAGACCACACAATACAGACCTATATATAGACCACACAATACAGACCTATATATAGACCTTCACAATACAGACCCATATATAGACCTTCACAATACAGACCTATATATAGACCACACAATACAGACCTATATATAGACCTTCACAATACAGACCTATATATAGACCATCACAATACAGACCTATATATAGACCTTCACAATACAGACCTATATATAGACCACACAATACAGACTTATATATAGACCTTCACAATACAGACCTATATATAGACCTTCACAATACAGACCTATATATAGACCTTCACAATACAGACCTATATATAGACCACACAATACAGACCTATATATAGACCTTCACAATACAGACCTATATATAGACCACACAATACAGACCTATATATAGACCACACAATACAGACCTATATATAGACCACACAATACAGACCTATATATAGACCACACAATACAGACCTATATATAGACCTTCACAATACAGACCTATATATAGACCACACAATACAGACCTATATATAGACTTTCACAATACAGACCTATATATAGACCACACAATACAGACCTATATATAGACCACACAATACAGACCTATATATAGACCTTCACAATACAGACCTATATATAGACTTTCACAATACAGACCTATATATAGACCACACAATACAGACCTATATATAGACCACACAATACAGACCTATATATAGACCATCACAATACAGACCTATATATAGACCACACAATACAGACCTATATATAGACTTTCACAATACAGACCTATATATAGACCACACAATACAGACTTATATATAGACCACACAATACAGACTTATATATAGACCACACAATACAGACCTATATATAGACCACACAATACAGACCTATATATAGACCTTCACAATACAGACCTATATATAGACCTTCACAATACAGACCTATATATAGACCACACAATACAGACCTATATATAGACCTTCACAATACAGACCTATATATAGACCACACAATACAGACCTATATATAGACCACACAATACAGACCTATATATAGACCTTCACAATACAGACCTATATATAGACCACACAATACAGACCTATATATAGACTTTCACAATACAGACCTATATATAGACCACACAATACAGACCTATATATAGACCACACAATACAGACCTATATATAGACCTTCACAATACAGACCTATATATAGACCTTCACAATACAGACCTATATATAGACTTTCACAATACAGACCTATATATAGACCACACAATACAGACCTATATATAGACCACACAATACAGACCTATATATAGACCTTCACAATACAGACCTATATATAGACCTTCACAATACAGACCTATATATAGACCACACAATACAGACCTATATATAGACCACACAATACAGACTTATATATAGACCACACAATACAGACCTATATATAGACTTTCACAATACAGACCTATATATAGACCACACAATACAGACCTATATATAGACCACACAATACAGACCTATATATAGACCACACAATACAGACCTATATATAGACCTTCACAATACAGACCTATATATAGACCTTCACAATACAGACCTATATATAGACCACACAATACAGACCTTTATATAGACCTTCACAATACAGACCTATATATAGACCTTCACAATACAGACCTATATATAGACCACACAATACAGACCTATATATAGACCACACAATACAGACCTATATATAGACCACACAATACAGACCTATATATAGACCACACAATACAGACCTATATATAGACCACACAATACAGACTTATATATAGACCACACAATACAGACCTATATATAGACCACACAATACAGACTTATATATAGACCTTCACAATACAGACCTATATATAGACCTTCACAATACAGACCTATATATAGACCTTCACAATACAGACCTATATATAGACCACACAATACAGACCTATATATAGACCTTCACAATACAGACCTATATATAGACCACACAATACAGACCTATATATAGACCACACAATACAGACCTATATATAGACCTTCACAATACAGACCTATATATAGACCACACAATACAGGCCTATATATAGACTTTCACAATACAGACCTATATATAGACCACACAATACAGACCTATATATAGACCACACAATACAGACCTATATATAGACCTTCACAATACAGACCTATATATAGACCTTCACAATACAGACCTATATATAGACTTTCACAATACAGACCTATATATAGACCACACAATACAGACCTATATATAGACCACACAATACAGACCTATATATAGACCTTCACAATACAGACCTATATATAGACCTTCACAATACAGACCTATATATAGACCACACAATACAGACCTATATATAGACCACACAATACAGACTTATATATAGACCACACAATACAGACCTATATATAGACTTTCACAATACAGACCTATATATAGACCACACAATACAGACCTATATATAGACCACACAATACAGACCTATATATAGACCTTCACAATACAGACCTATATATAGACCTTCACAATACAGACCTATATATAGACCACACAATACAGACCTTTATATAGACCTTCACAATACAGACCTATATATAGACCTTCACAATACAGACCTATATATAGACCACACAATACAGACCTATATATAGACCACACAATACAGACCTATATATAGACCACACAATACAGACCTATATATAGACCACACAATACAGACCTATATATAGACCACACAATACAGACTTATATATAGACCACACAATACAGACCTATATATAGACCACACAATACAGACCTATATATAGACCTTCACAATACAGACCTATATATAGACCACACAATACAGACTTATATATAGACCTTCACAATACAGACCTATATATAGACCACACAATACAGACTTATATATAGACCTTCCTGACCTGTGGCCACTCATTGACCCATCAGACCCATCAGGCCCTCATCGTACACCTCTGAGGGTGTAAACCAGGCAACAGCCAGCGGGAGCTGCAGGGTGAGTTGTGTTGCTCAGTGAGTGGAGGGGCGGGGTGGAGACAGGGTGAGTTGTGTTGCTCAGTGAGTGGAGGGGCGGGGTGGAGACAGGGTGAGTTGTGTTGCTCAGTGAGTGGAGGGGCGGGGTGGAGACAGGGTGAGTTGTGTTGCTCAGTGAGTGGAGGGGCGGGGTGGAGACAGGGTGAGTTGTGTTGCTCAGTGAGTGGAGGGGCGGGGTGGAGACAGGGTGAGTTGTGTTGCTCAGTGAGTGGAGGGGCGGGGTGGAGACAGGGTGAGTTGTGTTGCTCAGTGAGTGGAGGGGCGGGGTGGAGACAGGGTGAGTTGTGTTGCTCAGTGAGTGGAGGGGCGGGGTGGAGACAGGGTGAGTTGTGTTGCTCAGTGAGTGGAGGGGCGGGGTGGAGACAGGGTGAGTTGTGTTGCTCAGTGAGGTGAGTGGAGGAGGGGCGGGGTGGAGACAGCACAAGAATACAGTACAACAATACAAGTAATTATCAATAAACCATACAAGCAATTATCAATAAACCATACAAGTAATTATCAATAAACAATACAAGTAATTATCAATAAACCATACAAGTAATTATCAATAAACAATACAAGTAAACTAGATACCAGAGAAATATTCCTGTTTGTCGCAGCTTGGTTCTGCGTGGGCGTTATCTCAATAAACCCCAAAAAAGTAAAAGTAGATATAAGAGAAGTAGTCCTGGGGGTCTGTTAGAGTCAACGAGTGACTCTATCAGACCCTGTGGGTCAGTGCTACGATAAGCTAGACTGGAGTAAAAGAAGGCAGGAGAAGACGCGCTGCCGAGAGGGTCCTGGGTGCACTCCATATATACCGGTTGCCAGCTGACTTGTGCGTGTAAAGGCAGCAGCTCAGCAGTTCAACAATTTAGCAGTTTGATATTTTTCACATTATGGCAGCACTATTCGATGAGGAAGTGCTGCTCATATATGGTAGTGTCGCTGAAAGTCCGGTTTTATCCATGAGCAGATGTGCACGATTGTTCCTGTTTTCATCTGAGACAGTCGGTATACTTAGCGTTGAAACAGTGGATCAGCAGTTACAACATTTCAGCAGTTCTGTTTTTCACGTATGGCAGCACTATTCAGTAGTACTAGTCCTGCCCATATGTGGTAGTGCCGCTGAAAGTCCAGTCTTTTCTATGAACAGATGGCCATTATGGTTCCACTTTTCTTTGAGGTAGACACTTGAAACAGCAGATCAGCAGTACAACATTTTAGAAACAGCAGAGCAGTAGTTACAGTTCAGCAATTCACCAGAGTTCATTTATTGTCCGGATTAAAAGCGGATGTCCCACCCTTGATTAGGCATCGGGAAGCTTAGGGCATAGGTGTGTCAACGTGTGGCCCACAGGCACACAACGCCTCAAACACAGGCACAGCGCTCTGGATGGCAAAGCTGGAGCTTCATGTATATTAATATACATGAAGCTCACAATAATGTTTCTTGCTGAAAAACACATTATTGTGAACATTGGGCATGTGATGTTCAATATTTTACCACAGTACTACATTTTAAATCATAAATAGCCCAACAAAAAACATTCAGAAATTAAAAATTATTTTTTTGTTGATCCATGGACAGTTGACATAGGCTGTTTTTGATTTTTTTTGGGAACCAGAAGAACCTGCAGCTCATATCAATGTGCTCAGCCAGTCCGGCCACGCCCCCTCCAGACAGAGCTCCAGCTGGTCAGGCCAATCAGAACCGTGTATCTAATAGGTGGCGGGTCAGATGCACTGACTCTGTTGAGGCCTTTTCAGGACCAACCCATACGGATGCTGCTGCTGGAGCGGTCTGTGGGAGTGAACTGGTTTGGTTGAGCTTTGATGGGGACTGGTCTGTGGGAGTGAACTGGTTTGGTTGAGCTTTGATGGGGACTGGTCTGTGGGAGTGAACTGGTTTGGTTGAGCTTTGATGGGGACTGGTCTCTGGGAGTGAACTGGTTTGGTTGAGCTTTGATGGGGACTGGTCTGTGGGAGTGAACTGGTTTGGTTGAGCTTTGATGGGGACTGGTCTGTGGGAGTGAACTGGTTTGGGTGAGCTTTGATGGGGACTGGTCTGTGGGAGTGAACTGGTTTGGTTGAGCTTTGATGGGGACTGGTCTGTGGGAGTGAACTGGTTTGGTTGAGCTTTGATGGGGACTGGTCTGTGGAAGTGAACTGGTTTGGTTGAGCTTTGATGGGGACTGGTCTGTGGAAGTGAACTGGTTTGGTTGAGCTTTGATGGGGACTGGTCTGTGGGAGTTAACTGGTTTGGTTGAGCTTTGATGGGGACTGGTCTGTGGGAGTGAACTGGTTTGGTTGAGCTTTGATGGGGACTGGTCTGTGGAAGTGAACTGGTTTGGTTGAGCTTTGATGGGGACTGGTCTGTGGGAGTGAACTGGTTTGGTTGAGCTTTGATGGGGACTGGTCTCTGGGAGTGAACTGGTTTGGTTGAGCTTTGATGGGGACTGGTCTGTGGGAGTGAACTGGTTTGGTTGAGCTTTGATGGGGACTGGTCTGTGGGAGTTAACTGGTTTGGTTGAGCTTTGATGGGGACTGGTCTCTGGGAGTGAACTGGTTTGGTTGAGCTTTGATGGGGACTGGTCTCTGGGAGTGAACTGGTTTGGTTGAGCTTTGATGGGGACTGGTCTGTGGGACTGAACCTGATTGGTCGAAGGTCTGCGCCCGTTGATAACGCACCTCAGAAAAAGAAAAAGATGGAGAGGTTCCAGACGAATACGCGTTTGGGAATCGTCGTGGCGACGTCAGCCTGGCCCACCGGCCAGCCCCCCCCTGCTGTCTCCTCCTTCAGACGGAGCCAGGCTGAGCTCTGCAGTTGGCCAAACACAGATTATGGCCAGCAGGGGATCAGTGTTCCCAGAATTCATCACACTTTTCCTTGTCCTCCATAATCTGGGACTTAGAATGATATAAATTATTTGTATTTTAATAAGAAGATGCAGAATGCTGAGCAGTCTGTTGGAAACCATTGCTTTCACAGTGTGTACTGTACCTTTAAATGGATATGAATCAAACATGCTCTTATGAACTGTACTGTATGTATAAAATGGGAGTACTACATACTAAATAGAATAATAATGCATGGTCAAAATGAGGGTAATACATATTTAGACAGTGTAGATCCAGAGGTAGAGCAGCGACCACCGGCCCCATGAGTCCAAAGGTCATTTCAGGACAGACTCTGTGGTTCTCATCGGGTTTTATCGACAGCCCAGCATCACAGAGATAAGTGAAATGAGGGGATATCGGCTCGTTAGTCAATGGGCCTAACAGCGGGAACGTAGAAGGTGTACGTAATGGTGGACCTGCATTAGCCCGACATTAGAGATGCTTTTAATCAGGCCCTAAAACTATCGGTGTGCATCCTCTCCATGTGAAGAGGACGGCCAGAGTGCAGCGCTGGATAGAGCGCTTTACCACCAAATCAGTGGTTTAAAGAATGAAATATTCCTGCTTCTCTCTCTTGAATTGACTGGTAAAGAATAATTCCAGAGAGCACATCAGCAAGGACAGAAGGACCTCTCTCTGGTGCTCAGAGAAATAACATTATATCATTCAGCCTGCATGTACATTACTGTCTCTGAAATGGATTCATAATCGCGTTGAGGTTGAATCAATGCAGGAGGAAAAGTGTACAGGTTGTCTATCAGGAGGAGGGGACATGGATCCGGTGGTCTGCCGTCACGTTACATACCGGGGGGTGAAGATGATGATGAAGAGGTTTGACCACTCTCTCAGTCTGGGGGGGGGGGGGGGGGGCAATGCCTGCTGACTCCACCCTGGAGATGAGCATCTTCCACCCGATCCAAACCTTAAGGACTCTACCACAGATCCAAACCTTAAGGACTCGACCACAGATCCAAACCTTAAGGACTCTACCACAGATCCAAACCTTAAGGACTCTACCACAGATCCAAACCTTAAGGACTCGACCACAGATCCAAACCGGTCCTTAGCGTTTCTTCACCTGTTAACGACGTCTCCTAGGCTCCACATTTTTCCTGCCTTGGTTCCTCTTTCCTTCCCCCTGATGTCCAGAATAGCCAACGAGGCGCGGTCGGCTGTGCGCTAATTGGGCGGTAAAATAGGAAAGGAGATGAGTGCATGAGTCAGTCTATCAGTCTGAAGGAGAGGAGCCGCCACCGTCACACCGCTGAGATCGTCTGACTGGCAGGTGCAGCCAGCGGAGGGCTGGAGTCGGTTTACCACAAACACCCCCGGGCATCCAATGAGACCCCCCCCGCCCAGAGAAAGGCTTGTACTGGGGGGTGGAAACGGTTTGGTTTGGAAAGGCATGTGACGTGACGAGACTGAATCTCTTTATTTCTTCTACTGAGACAGTATTGAAGGCTGGGACCCTTTGCCCCTCAACAACCTCAGTTTATAACCCGCCCCTCCCCCTGGCCTTAACCCCTCCCCCTGGCCCTAACCCCTCCCCCTGGCCTTAACCCCTCCCCCTGGCCCTAACCCCTCCCCCTGGCCCTAACCCCTCCCCCTGGCCCTAACCCCTCCCCCTGGCCCTAACCCCTCCCCCTGGCCTTAACCCCTCCCCCTGGCCCTAACCCCTCCCCCTGGCCCTAACCCATCCCCCTCCCTGGGGGTTCCTTTGAGCAGCCGGCTGAGAGCGGGATGCGTCTGAGCAGCCACTTAGCCCGTATCATTTACATGTGTGTGTATAAGGCCCCCAGCCCCCCCCCCCCATGTGAACCCCTGCTCAGACGCAGCCTATAGAGCCTTAATGCCCCCCCCCCCGGGGCCCCTCCGGGGCCGTGACCCCCTCAAAGCACAACACAACAGGGGACAGGGGATCTGGATCCTCTGAACCACGCAGCATTCAGGAGCAGTCCCCGGCGTCTGGCGTGAAAGGGCCGAGTGTTCAGCAGGAGGACCTGACAGAGGCCACTGTGTGGAGCGTCTCCTCCTCCTGGGGGGGAGTGGACGGAGGAGTTAGCCCGCTGGTCGTCTCCTCCTGGGGGGGAGTGGACGGAGGAGTTAGCCCGTTGGTCGTCTCCTCCTGGGGGGGAGTGGACGGAGGAGTTAGCCCGTTGGTCGTCTCCTCCTGGGGGGGAGTGGACAGAGGAGTTAGCCCGCTGGTCGTCTCCTCCTGGGGGGAGTGGACGGAGGAGTTAGCCCGTTGGTCGTCTCCTCCTCCTGAGGGGGAGTGGACAGAGGAGTTAGCCCGTTGGTCGTCTCCTCCTGGGGGGAGTGGACAGAGGAGTTAGCCCGTTGGTCGTCTCCTCCTCCTGAGGGGGAGTGGACAGAGGAGTTAGCCCGTTGGTCGTCTCCTCCTGAGGGGGAGTGGACAGAGGAGTTAGCCCGTTGGTCGTCTCCTCCTGGGGGGAGTGGACAGAGGAGTTAGCCCGTTGGTCTCCTCCTCCTGGGGGGGAGTGGACGGAGGAGTTAGCCCGTTGGTCGTCTCCTCCTGGGGGGGAGTGGACGGAGGAGTTAGCCCGTTGGTCGTCTCCTCCTCCTGAGGGGGAGTGGACGGAGGAGTTAGCCCGTTGGTCGTCTCCTCCTGGGGGGAGTGGACAGAGGAGTTAGCCCGTTGGTCGTCTCCTCCTGGGGGGAGTGGACAGAGGAGTTAGCCCGTTGGTCGTCTCCTCCTGGGGGGAGTGGACAGAGGAGTTAGCCCGTTGGTCGTCTCCTCCTGGGGGGAGTGGACGGAGGAGTTAGCCCGTTGGTCGTCTCCTCCTGAGGGGGAGTGGACAGAGGAGTTAGCCCGTTGGTCGTCTCCTCCTCCTGAGGGGGAGTGGACAGAGGAGTTAGCCCGTTGGTCGTCTCCTCCTCCTGAGGGGGAGTGGACGGAGGAGTTAGCCCGTTGGTCGTCTCCTCCTGGGGGGAGTGGACAGAGGAGTTAGCCCGTTGGTCGTCTCCTCCTGGGGGGAGTGGACAGAGGAGTTAGCCCGTTGGTCGTCTCCTCCTGGGGGGAGTGGACAGAGGAGTTAGCCCGTTGGTCGTCTCCTCCTGGGGGGAGTGGACAGAGGAGTTAGCCCGTTGGTCGTCTCCTCCTGGGGGGGAGTGGACAGAGGAGTTAGCCCGTTGGTCGTCTCCTCCTCCTGAGGGGGAGTGGACAGAGGAGTTAGCCCGTTGGTCGTCTCCTCCTGAGGGGGAGTGGACAGAGGAGTTAGCCCGTTGGTCGTCTCCTCCTCCTGAGGGGGAGTGGACAGAGGAGTTAGCCCGTTGGTCGTCTCCTCCTGGGGGGAGTGGACAGAGGAGTTAGCCCGTTGGTCGTCTCCTCCTGGGGGGAGTGGACAGAGGAGTTAGCCCGTTGGTCGTCTCCTCCTGGGGGGAGTGGACAGAGGAGTTAGCCCGTTGGTCGTCTCCTCCTGGGGGGAGTGGACAGAGGAGTTAGCCCGTTGGTCGTCTCCTCCTGGGGGGAGTGGACGGAGGAGTTAGCCCGTTGGTCGTCTCCTCCTGAGGGGGAGTGGACAGAGGAGTTAGCCCGTTGGTCGTCTCCTCCTGGGGGGAGTGGACAGAGGAGTTAGCCCGTTGGTCGTCTCCTCCTGGGGGGGAGTGGACAGAGGAGTTAGCCCGTTGGTCGTCCTCTTGGCTCTGCTCTTACTCTTCCCTCTGAACTGCTTGAGGGGGGGTTAGAACCGGGGGCTTAGGTTAGGGCCTGGGGTGGTAAGGTAAGGTCAGTGGTAGGGTTAGGGTTAGGGTTAGGGTTAGTGGTAGGGTTAGGGTTAGGGTTAGGGGTAGGGTTGGGGGTATGGTTAGGGTTGGGGTTGGGGTTAGGGTTAGGGTTATGGGTAGGGGTAGGGGTAGGTCCTCGGGGGGCTCCTCATGGGGTGGGGGTTAGGGTTAAGGTTAGGGGTAGGGTTAGGGGTAGGTCCTCGGGGGGCTCCTCATGGGGTGGGGGTTAGGGTTAAGGTTAGGGGTAGGGTTAGGGGTAGGTCCTCGGGGGGCTCCTCATGGGGTGGGGGTTAGGGTTAAGGTTAGGGGTAGGGTTAGGGGTAGGTCCTCGGGGGGCTCCTCATGGGATGGGGCCTTCTTTGGCCCATTCGCTCCATTTGCTGAATCCCTCACGCCAGGTGTAGAATACTCGCTTTAATCTGCTGTACTGATGCAGAACCTTCACTTCACATACTGAGAGGCTGGGAGGCTGAGAGGCTGGGAGGCTGAGAGGCTGAGAGGCTGGAGGCTGAGAGGAGAGGAGAGGAGAGGAGAGAGAGGAGAAGAGGAGAGGAGAGAGAGGAGGAGAGAGAGGAGAGGAGAGAGGAGAGGAGAGAGAGGAGAGAGGAGAGGAGAGGGGATAGAGGAGAGAGGAGAAGAGGAGAGGAGAGGAGAGAGAGGAGGAGAGAGAGGAGAGGAGAGAGGAGAAAGGAGAGGAGAGAGAGGAGAGAGGAGAAGAGGAGAGGAGAGGAGAGAGAGGAGAGAGGAGAAGAGGAGAGGAGAGAGAGGAGAAGAGAGAGGAGAGGAGAGGAGAGAGAGGAGAGGAGAGGAGGAGGAGGAGAGAGGAGAGAGGAGAGGAGAGAAAGGAGAGAGGAGAGAGG
>NC_140282.1:7164591-7251140 GCF_964030765.1 Micromesistius poutassou
TGTCACTGCCACTTGCCCACATTTCATTATATGTTTGTATTTATTTAAAGCTTCTCTAGCTAAGATCCAAGCGTTGTATAGGAAGAGTGTTGAACTAATTAGCACCATAAAGTCCACTTCCTCTCTGCCCACCCCCACACTGTCCTCCGCCAATCAGAAGTGTTGCTTCAAGAGCCTGTGATTGGCCGGGGTCTGAAGGCTAAATGAGGCTCAGTCAACTCACAACAGAAACTCTCATGGAACATTTCACTTTCTAATAGCTGACGGATGGCTGTGGGATTTCTAACAAAGTACTCTCAAATAATAGCTCTTAACCCCCCCCCCCCCCCACCTTTAGTGGCCTGACCCCCCCCCCCCCACCAAACCTTTAGTGGCCTGACCCCCCCCCCCCCCCCCTCCACCTTTAGTGGCCTGGCCCCCCCCCCCCCCCCCACCTTTAGTGGCCTGGCCCCCCCCCCCCCACCTTTAGTGGCCTGACCCCCCCCCCCCCCCCACCACCTTTAGTGGTCTGACCCCCCCCCACCAAACCTTTAGTGGTCTGACCCCCCCCCACCAAACCTTTAGTGGCCTGACCCCCCCCCCCCCCCCCCCCACGTTTAGTGATCTGATCCCCCCCCCCCCACCAAACCTTTAGTGGTTTGACCCCCCCCCCCCTCCCCCTCCCCCCCCACCTTTAGTGAAAGAATACCAAAACAACTGAGACAGAGAAGAGAGCCAAGCGATTGTGGTTCATGATGAGCAACCTTCCAGAGTTCCCAGAGAACCCAGCGAGTGTCTGATCTGGGATCAGACGCTCAGCATGCATTGCTGAGGTCAGGCCTGGGGAGACGCCAGGTCCATATTAATTACATCATACGTGACATTCCTCTTAGGCAAACCTCAACTCTGCCTTGAACCTTCGACATTCAATTGGTCATTTAACAAAGAGAATGTTGGTAGAGGGTCCGTTAGAGCGGCAGAAGACCCCAGCAGAGCCCATCCTGTCCACCTATTAGCAGGAACACCTTCACCAAATCTGGGAAAAAGTGTTCCCGTTTAGGAGCGGTGGAGTGAGAAAAGAGGACATTCTGGTAATCTACCGTAAAAGGTTAACCATGACCTGACGTGATTGGTCCTTAACTTTTCTAGATGAAGGTGCTGAAGAGATGGATTTGATTCTTATGGTTCACGGTGGAGAGACCATGTCCCGACTTTCATTTCCACCTCCTCACTGTTACCCTGTTTCTGCTGGGTCCAGAAGACAGGATGGATTAATGAGGGTTAGGATAGGGTTAGGTTAGGGTTAGGGTTAGGTTAGGGTTAGGGTTAGGAGGTTAGGGTTAGGGTTAGGAGGTTAGGGTTAGGGTTAGGGTTAGGAGGTTAGGGTTAGGGTTAGGTTAGGGTTAGGAGGTTAGGAGGTTAGGGTTAGGGTTTGGTTAGGGTTAGGAGGTTAGGGTTAGGGGGATGTATTAATGAGGGTTAGGGTTAGGGGGATGTATTAATGAGGGTTAGGGTTAGGGGGATGTATTAATGAGGGTTAGGGTTAGGGGGATGTATTAATTGAGGGTTAGGGTTAGGGGGATGTATTAATTGAGGGTTAGGGGGATGTATTAATGAGGGTTAGGGTTAGAGGGATGTATTAATGAGGGTTAGGGTTAGGGGGATGTATTAATGAGGGTTATGGTTAGGGTTAGGAGGTTAGGGTTAGGGGGATGTATTAATGAGGGTTAGGGGGATGTATTAATGAGGGTTAGGGTTAGGGTTAGGGGGACGTATTAATGAGGGTTAGGGGGATGTATTAATGAGGGTTAGGGTTAGGGTTAGGGGGACGTATTAATGAGGGTTAGGGTTAGGGTTAGGGGGACGTATTAATGAGGGTTAGGGGGATGTATTAATGAGGGTTAGGGTTAGGGTTAGGGGGACGTATTAATGAGGGTTAGGGTTAGAGGGATGTATTAATGAGGGTTAGGGTTAGGGTTAGGGGGATGTATTAATGAGGGTTATGGTTAGAGGGATGTATTAATGAGAGTTAGGGTTAGGGTTAGGGGGATGTATTAATGAGGGTTAGGGTTAGGGGGATGTATTAATGAGGGTTAGGATTAGGGTTAGGATTAGGAGGTTATGGTTAGGGTTAGGGGGATGTATTAATGAGGGTTAGGGTTAGGGGGATGTATTAATGAGGGTTAGGATTAGGGTTAGGGTTAGGAGGTTATGGTTAGGGTTAGGGGGATGTATTAATGAGGGTTAGGGTTAGAGGGATGTATTAATGAGGGTTAGGATTAGGGTTAGGAGGTTAGGAGGTTAGGGTTAGGGTTAGGGGGATGTATTAATGAGGGTTAGGGTTAGGGTTAGGGGGATGTATTAATGAGGGTTAGGGGGATGTATTAATGAGGGTTAGGGTTAGGGGGATGTATTAATGAGGGTTATGGTTAGAGGGATGTATTAATGAGGGTTATGGTTAGGGTTAGGGGGATGTATTAATGAGGGTTAGGGTTAGAGGGATGTATTAATGAGGGTTAGGGTTAGGGGGATGTATTAATGAGGGTTATGGTTAGGGTTAGGGGGATGTATTAATGAGGGTTAGGGTTAGGGGGATGTATTAATGAGTAATTAATTTACCAGTGACGCCGAAAAACAAAATTGCAGAGAAATGTTGAAATCATTTCAATCTCTGTGGCAACTACTTTCATTCAAATTAAAATACATCAAAGTATCTTATAAAACAAGGTACAATCACCAGATGACATACACAGTAAACCACTGTGAAGTGCCAAGTGGTTTCCTTGCTACTTTGACTCTCTCCAGAACAGCTCTGAGGGCTATATTCTTGTGCAATCCAAAATCCAAAAAGTGCCCCAAATGCAAAGTATTAGGCCAAATATCTCCCAAAAACCACTGCTCCTGTAACAGCATTGATTTAGTAGTCAGACACCACTGCCTTTAAACATGATAACACATGTATCATATAAACCCACAGATGCACTGCAGTACATATACAGAGAACCAACTACATATAACCTAGAACCAACTACATCTAACCTAGAACCAACCTCATCTAACCTAGAACCAACTACATCTAACCTAGTACCAACTACATCTAACCTAGAACCAACTACATATAACGAGAACCAACTACATCTAACCTAGATCCGCCACAGTAACACAGAAATGGTCCTTTCACAGTCTTCCAATGACTATTTTAACTCTGAACAGAATTTGCTTCCCCAGTCAGATGAACCAGTGAAAGAGATAGTGTGGTGAGCACATCCCCTCCGCCTAAGCCATGACTCTGGCAATCATTCTTTGATCTTATCTGCATGTTAAGCAGCTAACAAAGAGGGTTGTTAGACCTTCTGTGGGGTCCATCACTAATTGCATATCCGTGTTTTCACTGTGACATGCTGGCCCCCATCGCTCCAGCGGGGGTAACTGTTAATTTGGCCGGCGATGGCTGCTGTCGTGCATTCAGATCTGAGCACCAATCAGCGCCGTGCTTTGGGCTGTGAAGAGAGTGCTGTGAGGGGAGCAGTGGAGCTCCACACTAGCTGGGATCAGCCAGACCACCACACACCTCTGTGGGGGGGACAGAGCAGCTAGTTATCTGGAATGGAGCAGTATGTTGTCAGTGGTTTACATCAAACGTGCTAGAGTGATAGTGTTATAATGGGATTCTAAACTGTATGTTTTACTCTATAATTATTCTTTGTATGATTCCACTTGACTTTAGTGAGGTACTTGAACCAAAACAATGCCGCCTCCCTCCCTACACCTCTCTGCTAATGAGACGTGTTTCACTTCAAGGCCCCGGGATTTGGAAACAAGATGGATTGTCCAAACCAATCAGGGAAGAGATTCACTGATCAGTCTAAACCGCTCATACTGAGGTAGCAGCAGTCCACCCAAGACAGACATGTTCACTGTGTGGTATCGCTGTTAGCCAAATGGAAATAGGGAAGGCTATGGCATTTTCTAAAAAAGAAAATCACTCAAATGATGGACATGGTACACTCATTGAGTGACCAGGTGTGCTGGAGGGCGATGAGAGTCGTGGCCATCGTCCTCAGAATCATCTGAATCGATGAGCACAGGGTTCCACTTGTTTCTTCATTTATTCTTCAAAGATATCAAAATAAATAGATCCTCGGGCAGATGTCAACAAAACACAATTTCAAATCATGGAATAAATCAAATAAATGATTTATTCTGCAGCACCACACATCCCCCAGAGTCTCTGTCTTACATCCCGTTGGAACTGTTCTGGATCAGGACCAAATCCTTCTTTTACAGTCGCAGAGAGGTGCTGTGATGTCTTATTCAGTGTGAGTGGCCTCCGGGACACAGCGATGGAGCAGGTCTATACGTTACTGTTTACTCCACCATGTGTTCGCTGCTCTCAGCGGGGGGTAGAGGCGTCGGGGAGGAACCATACCAGCGATTGGCCCGGGGCGTCACTGTTAATAAGAGCAGTCACGGCGTGTGTGTATGGAATGCTAAACAACCCCCCAGCCCTCTGGACACTCAGAGGTCCTGAGCTGGTGGTGGTGTGCACTGAGGCGCAGGGCTTTGGCAGCATGACATGTTGTGAGTGTGTGTGTGTGTGAGGGTCTGCATGTATCATGTTTTTGACTGGTTCGGATTAAACAGCTGGCCAAATGTTGACCAAAAAACAAGCAGTGAAAAGAGCTGACATGATGAGACCTGAGTGCAAATTGTGACATTATTTGATTCAATTAAATGAGCAGGCAGCCTCTGAGAATCGTTGTGGCTCTGCACAGATGTCACACTTTGCCAAAACTCTGAATACATTAACAGATAAACAATAAATGGCATGTTGTATCTTCAGCTATATCTGCATCATCAATAATTCACATTAAAAACAGGTTTGAAGATTTGTCCTTTCCAGACAAGGTACAACTATGAGCTGTTAACCTGCAAAATTTATAATGATAAATGTACATTAATTAACCATTAATGAACAGAAGTTAATCCAGTAGCGTTATTATATACATTAGCCTGGGGTAGGGTTTGTGCGTTAGGGTTAACCTTAACCCTATGAAATAATGTATACATGAATACCTTGGTTAATATGAACACTATTACCTAAGTTAACATAAATACCATTAGTCAACATGAACACCATTAGTAAACAAATCCTAGACCCTTAGCTAACGGTTATTACTGCATTAACTATTTTTTTTTTTACTAGTTATTGTAAAGTGTGACCCAACTTAAAGTCAAGCGCTGCATCCTGTTGAGGAGGGTCCCTACAGAGGGACATGAGGTCTGTCCTCCTGTTGAGGTTCCTACAGAGGGACATGAGGTCTGTCCTCATCGTGTTGAGGTCCCTACAGAGGGACATGAGGTCTGTCCTCCTGTGTTGAGGTCTCTACAGAGGGACATGAGGTCTGTCCTCCTGTGTTGAGGTCTCTACAGAGGGACATGAGGTCTGTCCTCCTGTGTTGAGGTCCCTACAGAGGGGCATGAGGTCTGTCCTCCTGTGTTGAGGTCCCTACAGAGGGACATGAGGTCTGTCCTCCTGTGTTGAGGTCCCTACAGAGGGGCATGAGGTCTGTCCTCCTGTGTTGAGGTCCCTACAGAGGGACATGAGGTCTGTCCTCATCGTGTTGAGGTCCCTACAGAGGGACATGAGGTCTGTCCTCCTGTTGAGGTCCCTACAGAGGGACATGAGGTCTCTCCTGTGTTGAGGTCCCTACAGAGGGACATGAGGTCTGTCCTCCTGTTGAGGTCTCTACAGAGGGACATGAGGTCTGTCCTCCTGTGTTGAGGTCCCTACAGAGGGACATGAGGTCTGTCCTCCTGTTGAGGTCCCTACAGAGGGACATGAGGTCTGTCCTCCTGTGTTGAGGTCCCTACAGAGGGACATGAGGTCTGTCCTCCTGTTGAGGTCCCTACAGAGGGACATGAGGTCTGTCCTCCTGTGTTGAGGTCCCTACAGAGGGACATGAGGTCTGTCCTCCTGTGTTGAGGTCTCTACAGAGGGACATGAGGTCTGTCCTCCTGTTGAGGTCCCTACAGAGGGACATGAGGTCTTTCCTCCTGTGTTGAGGTCCCTACAGAGGGACATGAGGTCTGTCCTCCTGTGTTGAGGTCCCTACAGAGGGACATGAGGTCTGTCCTCCTGTTGAGGTCCCTACAGAGGGACATGAGGTCTGTCCTCCTGTTGAGGTCCCTACAGAGGGACATGAGGTCTGTCCTCCTGTTGAGGTCCCTACAGAGGGACATGAGGTCTGTCCTCCTGTTGAGGTCCCTACAGAGGGACATGAGGTCTGTCCTCCTGTGTTGAGGTCCCTACAGAGGGACATGAGGTCTGTCCTCATCGTGTTGAGGTCCCTACAGAGGGGCATGAGGTCTGTCCTCCTGTTGAGGTCCCTACAGAGGGGCATGAGGTCTGTCCTCCTGTTGAGGTCCCTACAGAGGGACATGAGGTCTGTCCTCATCGTGTTGAGGTCCCTACAGAGGGGCATGAGGTCTGTCCTCCTGTTGAGGTCCCTACAGAGGGACATGAGGTCTGTCCTCCTGTGTTGAGGTCTCTACAGAGGGACATGAGGTCTTTCCTCCTGTGTTGAGGTCCCTACAGAGGGACATGTGGTCTCTCCTCCTGCATCGACCACAACCCTCGCAGACCTAGGAGTGGTCTGTGGAGAGGGACTGTCTGACTGGGCTTGGGCTTTGACTCTTGCTATATATTCTTATTTTGTAGCTCACAATTTATATGTTTCAAAAACGGTCATTTAGAAATCCTTTGTACCAAAGCAGGAGTGCAGAAGGTTTGGAGAATGTCCATGGTGTATCTTATGACGTGCTTCACTTAAAGCCCTAATGAGGTAGCACACAGAGTATGCAGTCGACACAGAATTCTAAAGATCCATAAAGGTTCTGACACTGTTCCTCTCCGCTGGACAAGCCATTGAGCGGCTCCAGAGGAAACAGACACTGCTGCTCTTCTCCATGAACAACCACATGGATATACTGTTCATATATTCATATATATCAGTCTGTGAATAACAAACATTCACTATAGTTGATTAAATACTTGTTAACGTGAGCTATGTCATGGTTAGGGTTAGGGAGCCCTAACCCTAACCCTAACCCAGCGTATGGACTAACTTGTGGATTCCCTTTGCACTTGGTCCCTTGTCTTTTTGCAGAAACATTTGGCATCTAATTACTTTAATCAGTGAATACTATAATTAGTGAATACTATAATCAGTGAATAATATAATCAGTGAATACTTCCAAACTGAACAGAAAATAAGTTATTTTGATTGAGGAGCGATGTTCACAATGCTTACCATTATTGCCTACATAATATTAGCTATCAATAGTTTATATGTACGAAAATACCAGTCCTGCAAACATCAGTTTGCCTCAATAATGTAAATGAAGCCGGTGTGTTTGATATAGCAGCAGCCAGACTTCATTTATAGAGCAAACTGCAGCATTTGATCATGCAAATACATTTTCATTCAGCACTCTGTCCTTTGTGTTGTGAGCTAATATGTTTGGGTGCAGGTGTATAAGCGGCCAAATACACCACTTGTACATTGGTTTGCATTAGATTACTGGCTATCTAGGTTAAACACATGCTATTGCATGCAGATAACCTCTTATTGGCTGATATGGTTTCCAAGCACCTAATTATGCGCTGATGCAACACACCTGTCTTCGCTTATTGATAGAGAAATGAAGTGAAATGAAGGCGTGAGGGACAGGAGCCATGAAGCCCAGAACTAAACTCCACATTTCCTTTAAGAAACTCAGAGAGAGACAGATGGAAGGCTGAATGTTTTCATCAATAAAATGCATATACAGTGTTGTCATCGTTTGCTTGTTTTCTTCTCAGATTGGATTATCATTGATTAATGAATTGCTTCTTTAACTGAGAAACCCCAGTCGATCAATAGTGTTTGTATTTTCTGTGTTGTGAACTGTGGGGGTTTAGATTGTGATATAAAAAAAAACATTGACACACACACACACACACACACACACACACACACACACACACACACACACACACACACACACACACACACACACACACACACACACACACACACACACACACACACACACACACACACACACACACACACACACACTTTTCCAATCTCTGTGAACGGGCGGAGGGTTAGCGACCATACCCGTCCAGTGAACCACGTTGAATAACAGAAACACCAGCGCCATGATTCACCGACCGCTGAGGAAAGTAGACTCACATCATCTTTATATGACGCTTTATATTGGTTAGCATATAATCATATATCATATAGCGTATGAGCTTAGCACAGGATTCTGTCTATGTTACGATCACGGTGGGTGGTAGCGGACCCAAAACACAGGATTGACCAGGCAACTTAGATGGAGGAAACACAGGTTAGAGGTGTTGGACTGGATAGTTCTTCAGAAAGAAGGATTAGAGAGAGAGGCCACAAGAAGATACAAAGTATTCAGGGTCTATTACGACCTCACGGCGATCGTCTGGAGAACCGGGGTTGATATAGTGGGAGCTGATTGGTGATTGCCGGCAGATGAGTTGGTGATGATGATGCCCGCAGGTGTGTGGAGCTGAATGGAGAGAAGACTGGGAGGAGTTTGTGACAAATGATTGGTATTGGCAGCCCAAAGAGGTCACAGTGATCTCCATGAGCTGCAGTTCACCTCGCAGCCACAGAGGTCAGTAAAGAGAAGCATCTTCGGATTCTTACACCTCGTTGTTCTCAGCCTATTAGTGCTGTGAATGTTCGTAAGATGATCTCATGCACAACACCTTCATGTGTATGATAATTACTTGTTAATAGTGATCACAGCCCTATTAATATTTTTTTATTTTGTATTAATACTTTCAAAGCCCCAGTGAAAATAGGGAAGCTAAAATGATTCTCTACAATGTACTAGAAGATTTCCCCTGGAAACATGTGGAGGACTGCGTTTAATTAAGGAGGAAGTGGAAGTTAAAGGATTAGACGCTGGCTGCTCCGTCCTCTCTCTCCATGTCGGTCTAATCCCTGCTTGTGTTCTCCTTCAGAACCGTAGTGCCCTCCACCACAGGCCCGGGTCAGACCGGATCATGTCCTAATCCCGGGCCCCACACACAGGCCCTCATTAGAGGACTGCACTGTGTGTTGAAAAAATCACAGGCTGCAACATCAGCTAAATCTGTGGAAAAATTGTGGAAATATGTGGAGCACTGATGTAATGTTTCCGGTTCGGACCAAAGGAGAATTCAAATGACGAAACCAATGAGGTTGAACGTCCAACTTTTCAGGGTTTTTCATTCCTTGTAGAAACAGCGTGGATGCACCGCCATGTTGCAGCAGTGCTCTCTGAAATTAGAAAACAGCAAAGCTTGACAGTTGTAACCCAGAGTATGAAACCAGATTCATAATGATAATGACTGAATATTTCTACTTTGTTCAGCCAATACTCTGGAGGAGAGCATGTGGATGGAGCATAGAGTGTGTTTGCACCAGTACCAGTGGTCAGTGGACCAGTACCAACCAGTCAGTGGCCCAGTACCAGTGGTCAGTGGACCAGTACCAGCCCCAGTGGTCAGTGGACTAGCCCCAGTGGACCAGTACCAGCCCCAATGGTCAGTGGACCAGTACCAACCGGTCAGTGGACCAGCCCCAGTGGTCAGTGGACCAGCCCCAGTGGTCAGTGGACCAGTACCAGTGGTCAGTGGACCAGTAGCAGCCCCAGTGGTCAGTGGACCAGCCCCAGTGGTCAGTGGCCCAGTACCAGCCGGTCAGTGGACCAGTACCAGTGGTCAGTGGACCAGTAGCAGCCCCAGTGGTCAGTGGACCAGCCCCAGTGGTCAGTGGACCAGTACCAGTGGTCAGTGGACCAGTAGCAGCCCCAGTGGTCAGTGGACCAGTACCAGCCGGTCAGTGGACCAGTACCAGTGGTCAGTGGACCAGTAGCAGCCTCAGTGGTCAGTGGACCAGTAGCAGCCCCAGTGGTCAGTGGACCAGCCCCAGTGGTCAGTGGACCAGTAGCAGTACCAGTGGTCAGTGGACCAGTAGCAGCCCCAGCAACACAGTCTCACCCCTATTCGTCAGATATTGACGATTTGCCACGTACCCTCTTCGTCGTTTAACGACGTCTAGGGTACCCCCTCTTCGTCGTTGAACGACGAAGAGGGTCATCCGATAGTTTTGACCGCAAATACCTCTTGTCGGATTTTGA
This sequence comes from Micromesistius poutassou, assembly GCF_964030765.1. Classification (NCBI taxonomy): domain Eukaryota; kingdom Metazoa; phylum Chordata; class Actinopteri; order Gadiformes; family Gadidae; genus Micromesistius; species Micromesistius poutassou. The sequence continues at coordinate 7,174,780 of NC_140282.1, forward strand.
CGCAAGGAGTTGTTGACGGGGGGCGAGACGTTCTCCCAGCATTTGGTGAAATGTTTACGTAGTCTTTATTATCTGAAGGGGAATTGCAATATTTTAGGGCAGATTCACCATTAAACGTGTTTCTAATAACATTTCTAGCGAAAAATATATTTTTAACTTGCATAATCTTCAGTCAGTGAATGTGTCTGATCTTTAGTTTGATAATTGATATATTTTTTTCGGTCTCGCTAAGGTTATGTTTCAATGACGTCAGGTTGCCTCAGCTTGAAGAGCACACCTGTTTGCCTGCTTAATGGAGGACTACCAACAGGGGGCGATAATTAATGTCAATGTTAACAACTCAACAAGCAGTGTTGAAGGATTAGAATCTTCGATCTTCCGATCCAACACAGTCTCACTCCGAGAACGTCAAATCCCGACTCGTGGCAAGGGCACTTTAGCGTCAGTCACTGACGGGAAAGGTACCCTTTGGCGCCTCCTGCAGACGGAGAAGGGATTCAATTCACTACAATGTAATGCCATCCCCGTCGATGTTTGACGTTCAGACCGGGTGCTCCAGCAGCCCATTCACTCCTGTATTAACCCGACTGCGGCTCTAGTAGACGTTGTGAGCATCTTTCCTATTGGATAGTTATTAGGATTTTTTAATGTGAAAATGGCGGACATACTTTATAATAACATGGTTGCTATGACGGTTGCTATGGACGCTGAACCCAGCAGCTCGCGTGCCGTTTAAATCATGGCTATAAATGTTTGTCTTTGCTGATTATGTTATTGTATGTAACCGTGTAATGATCTTCTCTTATTAACGTGAAACCAGGACGTTTTGACGAGTTTTCAGTGAGACTGTGTTGATTCTCGCCCACCCATCTTGTATTTAATAAACCATTTTCGATGCTCACTATATTTGAATGCCCTCTTTCATTTATATGACACCACCATCACTGGGACGTGGCAACAATTCTCAATATCCATATGGGGAGGGGGGGGGGGGTGCTTGTGGACAGTACAGGTACACTAGACATAAATAGGAAGCACACTCAGGAGGAGGAATGACCTCTCACACATGATAGCTTAATTAATTGTTTCAAATAACATGCCTCGTTAAATCAATGAGCTTGATGTTTTGCTTTCACGAATAGGTTATAGGCTGTGTCACTACAAAATCTGTCCATGCGCATCTCTCAGGGTGACGTGACTAGCCACCAGACAGGGATTTAAAAAAAAAAAAGGTCAGAAAGTCAAGTTCAATACAAAAGTAACTTATTAATTATAAGTCTAAACTGCGGAAAATAGAAAGATATTCCAAGGTGAATTTTGAAAGACCCCTTAGAATAGCTGTTGTCTATTTCCTAGCCAGCGGACCCTAGTTTACGACAAAAACAACACAATTGACGGCAGCTCAGTTGCCGCACTTAACGTCGTTAACATGGTTTGGATCAGAGCTATGAATGAATGTTATGTTACGATGAATGTTTATGTTTGAACTCATGAAGTCGTTTGCAACGTGAACGGTGCATACATGTGTACATTAATGTTCCTCATCACAGCGTCCCGCTCTTATCACAGGAACCTAGAATCAATATGTTCGGGGTTTTGTTCAGAATATTGTGCATATAGTGTGTAGATGTATTAAATGCAGGATATATGCGTGGATGTTACAGAAAATTAAATAATGGCCAGGTTGTGTAGTTGATGGCAACCACCATAGCGCCATAAAATCCTGCGCAGCCTGCCCCATATTCTGTCGAAAATAATCTCCCGATTGAAATGCATTGGTTTAATATTGAATTAATTAAATATAAAAAACAAGATCTGTATCTGACCATTGACATACATATTTATACTATGTATTTATTTATTTATTACATACGGAGACCATCAGACCTCCTCGAAGCAACGAAAATGGTATATTAACACTCTATTAAATCTATTAAATCCCAAGAAAGGAGATGCCATACCTGCTCGAAAAATGTATTAACGTTTTTTTTTAGTTGTTAAATAAGAGAACATCATTAGGCCTACACGGTTACATAAAATAACATAACAAGCAAAGACAATGGTTTTATAGCCATGATGTAAACGGCATGCGAGCTGCTGGGTTCAGCGTCCATAGCAACCATGTTATTGTCTTCCTAATAACTATCCAATAGGAAAGACGCTCACAACGTCGACTAGAGCCGTAGTCGGGTTAATACAGGAGTGAATGGGCTGTGAATTAAACCAGAGTGAATTAAACCAATGCATTTCAATCTGGAGATTATTTTCGACAGAGGGGCAGGTTGCGCAGGATTCTATGGCGCTATGGTGGTTGCCATTGACTACACGACCTGGCCATTATTTCATTTTTATATATACATATTTATATATATATCTATGTATTTATTTATTTATTTATTATATACGGAGACCACCAGACCTCCTCAAAGCAACGAAAATGGTTTATTAAATACAAGATGGGTGGGCGAGAATCAACACAGTCTCACTGAAAACTCATCAAAACGTCCTGGTTTCACGTTAATAAGAGAACATCATTACACGGTTACATACAATAACATAATCAGCAAAGACAAACATTTATAGCCATGATTTAAACGGCACGCGAGCTGCTGGGTTCAGCGTCCATAGCAACCGTCATAGCAACCATGTTATTATAAAGTATGTCCGCCATTTTCACATTAAAAAATCCTAATAACTATCCAATAGGAAAGATGCTCACAACGTCTACTAGAGCCGCAGTCAGGTTAATACAGGAGTGAATGGGCTGCTGGAGCACCCGGTCTGAATGTCAAACATCGACGGGGATGGCATTACATTGTAGTGAATTGAATCCCTTCTCCGTCTGCAGGAGACGCCAAAGGGTACCTTTCCCGTCAGTGACTGACGCTAAAGTGCCCTTGCCACCAGTCGGGATTTGACATTCTCGGAGTGAGACTGTAGCCGTTTCTCAATACCAAGTACGCAGACTACGTACTCGCGGACTTGGAAGTACGTACTTGGCAAGTCCGGACTTTCAAGTACAGACTTCCGAGAACGCGAGTACGCACCTGCAATTGGAACAGCAGCGGACTCGATGATGCATTCTGGGATATTTAACGGTCCCAAGTCCACACGAGTCACCTCCGATGCATCCTCGGTAGAACGGCCTCATCGAGAACGCATCGAGAACACTTCCGGGTTTCACGACAGTACTCGCATACTCGCGTACTTGGAATTGGAACAGTGCTTGGGCTACCACTGATGACGTTTATCGAGAACGCAAGTACACGAGAACACACGAGAACGCAAATTGAGAAACGGCTTATGTGTTGGATCGGAAGATCGAAGATTCGAATCCTTCAACACTGCTTGTTGAGTTGTTGACATTGACATTAATTATCGCCCCCTGTTGGTAGTCCTCCATTAAGCAGGAAAACAGGTGTGCTCTTCAAGCTGAGGCAACCTGACCTCATTGAAACATCCTTAGCGAGACCGAAAAAAATATATCAATTATCAAACTAAAGATCAGACACATTAGTGTCTGATCAAGTTTAAAAAATATTTTTGTTAAAAATATATTTTTGGTTAAAAATATATTTTTGGCTAGAAATGTTATTAGAAACACGTTTAATGGTGAATCTGCCCTAAAATATTTACAATTCCTCTTCAGATAATAAAGACTACGTAAACATTTCACCAAATGCTGGGAGAACGTCTCGCCCCCTGTTGGTGCTATTCCTTCATTCATTTAGATGGGCGGAAGAAAGTGTGTACTCTTCACTCTTTGATCAGGCAAAGCGTGACACGTAGGCCTACACGCTTTGCGAGGTGGACCAACGTATCTATTTCACGCTTTGGCGTGATACCGTGTGTGTGTGTGTGTGTGTGTGTGGGTGTGTGTGTGTGTGTGTCCAACCCCCCCCCCCCCCCCCAACAACCCCTTGCGTCAAAATCCGACGAAGAGGTATTTGCGGTCAAAACTATCGGATGACCCTCTTCGTCGTTCAACGACGAAGAGGGGGTACCCTAGACGTCGTTAAACGACGAAGAGGGTACGTGGCAAATCGTCAATATCTGACGAATAGGGGTGAGACTGTGTTGGCCCCAGTGATCAGTGGACCAGCCCCAGTGGTCAGTGGACCAGTAGCAGTACCAGTGGTCAGTGGACCATCCCCAGTGGTCCATGGACCAGTAGCAGCCCCAGTGGTCAGTGGATCAGCCCCAGTGGTCAGTGGACCAGCCCTAGTGGTCAGTGGACCAGTACCAGTGGTTAGTGAACCAGTAGCAGCCCCAGTGGTCAGTGGACCAGTAGCAGCCCCAGTGGTCAGTGGACCAGTATCAGTGGTCAGTGGACCAGTAGCAGCCCCAGTGGTCAGTGGACCAGCCCCAGTGGACCAATAGCAGCCCCAGTGGTCAGTGGACCAGCCCCAGTGGTCAGTGGACCAGTAGCAGCCCCAGTGGTCAGTGGACCAGCCCCAGTGGACCAGTAGCAGCCCCAGTGGTCAGTGGACCAGCCCCAGTGGTCAGTGGACCAGTAGCAGTACCAGTGGTCAGTGGACCAGCCCCAGTGGTCAGTGGACCAGTAGCAGCCCCAGTGGTCAGTGGACCAGCCCCAGTGGACCAGTAGCAGCCCCAGTGGTCAGTGGACCAGCCCCAGTGGTCAGTGGACCAGTAGCAGTACCAGTGGTCAGTGGTGCCTCCCTGTGTCGGTTTGTTCTATAATGGAACTCTACACTGGAATGTATGATTGAATGTGCGTTCCTTGTTCACTGATATGTTGTTCTGAATATATTTTGGCTATTTAAATTAGATTTATGCATTTTCTTTGGCACATTCCTTAATGGTATGGGGGGGGGAGACAGATGTTTGTGTTGTTTTTCTTATTATTGATTTGCTCACAAAAGACGCAGCAGCAGCCACAGAAGCAGCAGCCACAGCTGGAAGAGAGAAGCTAATTTCTGTGCTTTTTTTGATCAAACGAGTGACTACAGTGTCGTTATTACTGAGACGTGATAATCAACCTGGTTGGAGCTCCTGTCAATCGACCACTTTAAGGGGTCTTCATACGTCCAGAGAGGAGGCCTGGGGCCCAGGGGCCACGCCCAGAGAGGAGGCCTGGGGCCTAGGGGCCATGCCTGGAGAGGAGGCCTGGGGCCCAGGGGCCACGCCCAGAGAGGAGGCCTGAGGCCCAGGGGCCACGCCCGGAGAGGAGGCCTGGGGCCCAGGGGCCACGCCCGGAGAGGAGGCCTGAGGCCCAGGGGCCACGCCCGGAGAGGAGGCCTGAGGCCCAGGGGCCACGCCCGGAGAGGAGGCCTGGGGCCTGGGGCCACGCCCGGAGAGGAGGCCTGGGGCCCAGGGGCCGTGCCCAGAGAGGAGGCCTGAGGCCCAGGGGCCACGCCCATAGAGGAGGCCTGGGGCCTGGGGCCACGCCCGGAGAGGAGGCCTGGGGCCCAGGGGCCGTGCCCAGAGAGGAGGCCTGGGGCCCAGGGGCCACGCCCGGAGAGGAGGCCTGGGGCCAGAGAGGAGGCCTGGAGCCTGGGGCCACACCCAGAGAGGAGGCCTTGGGCCAGAGAGGAGGCCTGGAGCCTGGGGCCAGAGAGGAGGCCTGGAGCCTGGGGCCACGCCCAGAGAGGAGGCCTTGGGCCAGAGAGGAGGCCTGGAGCCTGGGGCCAGAGAGGAGGCCTGGAGCCTGGGGCCACGCCCAGAGAGGAGGCCTTGGGCCAGAGAGGAGGCCTGGAGCCTGGGACCAGAGTGGAGGCCTGGGGCCAGAGAGGAGGCCTGGAGCCTGGGGCCAGAGAGGAGGCCTGGAGCCTGGGGCCATGCCCAGAGAGGAGGCCTGGAGCCTGGGGCCACGCCCAGAGAGGAGGCCTGGAGCCTGGGGCCACGCCCAGAGAGGAGGCCTGGGGCCAGAGAGGGAACAGGATGAGAACAATGTCCTCCCCATGGGGGTCTCAACCTTTCTCCAACACACCTTATGGGCCGCCCCTCCCCTCCCCGCCCCTACCCTCCCCGCCCCGCCCCTCCCCTCCCCGCCCCGCCCCTCCCCTCCCCGCCCCGCCCCCCCAGCTGCCCTGTTGCTGTAAAGCCTTGCAGTGATCTGTTCACCCATTTCCCATCACTTTGGAATAGGAAGGAAGTCAGCTCTTTGTGGACCAAGGACCACTTTTGATTTCATTTTCAAAATGGTTAATTCAATTATAACAAATAGGGGTTAGGGGTGGAGACAGCTTATTTTGCTGCTAGGCAATACATTTAGCGCACTAGTAACCCAAGCAACACATTTGGCAAAAATAAAGCGCTGTTGAGAGTTGGTTTCCTTTGGGATGTTTGCCGGCCTTGCTGGAACGTCCTTGCTAAAACACCCATTGATGAATGAGTTAGACAACATGTGTATAAAGTGCTAAAGCAGTTTTATAAACGGAAGGTCCCATCAAGGACGTTTTCGCACACACATTCTTTTATCAGGGATTTCTACCTCCGTCAGCTGAGACGTATTCTTCTGAACACTTTACGGTGTTCAGAACTCTCTCTATACGGTTCCCACTCTCTCTATTCAGATGAATCGTAATGACCACTCTGGGGCCACAGGAAAGGGGAATTGAATTGTGTTATCTGGTATAGTTAGAGGATCCTCCCCCCACACACAAACACACGATACACTCTCATTGGCTCTCAGCTTTGTGGGGTTGCCTGCCCTCTACCTATTGAGCAGCGTTGACGTGACCCTGGGGATTCAGTGCCATATGCATGTTTTAATGAGTATCAATGAAGACCCAGAAGATAAGGGCTCAATGGACATTAAGATTTCAAAGTTAAATTCTAGTACATTGTAGAGAATCATTTTAGCTTCCCTATTTTCAGTGGGGCTTTGAAAAGATTAATACAAAATAAAAAAATATTAATAGGGCTGTGATCACTATTAACAATGAATTATCATACACATGAAGGTGTTGTGCATGAGATCATCTTACGAACATTCACAGCACTAATAGGCTGAGAACAACGAGGTGTAAGAATCCGAAGATGCTTCTCTTTACTGACCTCTGTGGCTGCTAGGTGAACTGCAGCTCATGGAGAGCACTGTGACCTCTTTGGGCTGCCAATACCAATCATTTGTCACAAACTCCTCCCAGTCTTCTCTCCATTCAGCTCCACACACCTGCGGGCATCATCAACTCCACACACCTGCCGGCAATCACCAATCACCTCCCTCTATATCAACCCCGGTTCTCCAGACGATCGTCGCCAGATCGTAACCCTGAATAGTTTGTAACTTCTTGTGGACTCTGTCTAATCTTTCTTTCCGAAGAACTATCCAGTCCAACACCTCTAACCTGTGTTTCCTTGTTCCATGCTCCTCGGCCCCTCCGTCAGGACTTCACAGGACCCGTACCAGATTCCCACCGTTCTCCTGCCCCCCCCCCGGATTCTCAATAAACACCTCTTCCATCTAAGTTGCCTGATCAAACCTGTGTCATGCTTTTGGGTTCGCTACCACCCCCGTGATTGTACCATCATTAGTTATAATCATGAATAACATTAGTTTACAGACTTTAGGAGTGCCATGAGCTGATATGATGCAAATAAAATATAAAAAAATACTTTTATCTACACTAAGACTTCACTCTCTTACTTTTCATGACCAAACAGACCATTTTCTAACGTGATGGAAATCCCTGTTCTAACAAGAGTTTTTAAGTTAAATTACAAAATGGTCATATATTGGCCACATAAAGTGATAAAGTGATTATGCATGCAAATATCCTACCCGTAGTACCTTTTAATGTGAGTAGTTTTGTCTTTTTCACTATAACTAACTCATATATAAATATATATATATATATATATATATATATATATATATTTACACACACACACACACAAGAAAATATGGACACACACAAGCAAACATGCCCATACATACACACAAACACACACTTTGCCACACAAACACAGCCTGTTGAACATATAGTCAATTAAGCATAGTGGTTTCCCACAGCCCTTTAGTAAGGACTAACCCTAACCCTTTACTAAGGACCACCAGACCCAGCAGGACACTTCACACTGAGATGAAGAGCTTCACTGTGGTGTGAAGGCTCACGGCCTGACCCTTAGTGCTACTAACCCTAACCCTACTAACCCTAACCCTACTAACCCTACTAACCCTAACCCTACTAACCCTAATAACCCTAACCCTACTAACCCTAACCCTACTAACCCTACTAACCCTACCCCTAATAACCCTAACCCTACTAACCTACTAACCCTAACCCTACTAACCCTACCCCTACTAACCCTAACTTTACTAACCCTACTAACCCTAACCCTACTAACCATAACCCTACTAACCCTACTAACCCTTCCCACTCGGCTCTGGACCGGCTGTGTCAGAGCGGCCTCCATGATGAGGGGAGGACCCTCACTGCCAGAGATAGACTCTACACACATCTGGAGCCACACACACACACACACACACACACACACACACACACACACACACCAACGGTGTATGGTGCACACAACAATGTGATACATGTAAATGAATGTCCTCTCATTTTATTTCCAGTAAAACAGAACAAACCCATGTGCAGGCTCTCTCTCTCTCTCTCTCTCTCTCTCTCTCTCTCTCTCTCTCACTTTTTGTTCTATATATATATTGTGTATTCTTTGCAACTTTTATTGGCCTTGTTCTTGTGGTGTAATGAAACAATCCTGGCACAACAATTCCAGTTTGTAAACTTCCACAGACATGGACTGAAATATGTGGGAGAGGTATTAATCCTGGTGTCCTCAGCCTCGACACCAGATCATTGTTATGGATTGTGTGGGTGTTGGGATTCAGATGAAATGCTGAGTTTCACAGAGCGCTCCAAATGGTGTGTATACATACTGTATATATTGCATAATCTCATCAACATTTAATTTCCTCTCTCCATTCCAAGCTGGCACTGACAACAGGCTCACACAAGTCAAATTATTTGGCCCAGTGCTTCCCAGACAAATGTCTAGCATTAGCATCTGAATATGCATTGTGCCCCAATCTCTTGCACCAGCAGGTTTTAATTTGAACATACCCCTTAACTGGAAGTCTGCCTCAGCCTTTTCAAACAAGAACACGCAGATCTTTTATTAGGCTGTGTCTACAAATGTTATCTTGAGTTGTTGAAATTAGATGTTTAGTCATTTATAGCTGCTATGCGTTTTTAAGGTAATACGTATTAGCGCAAATATGTGTTACTGAAAATTGCTTCATAAACAGGAGAAATTATGCATAAATATGGCACTTTCCTACGAGGGTTTTTAGTACATAATGTCTTGGGAGTGAATGGGCATATAATGGTGTCAATGTGTATCCAAATACCAACTCTTGACTGACGTTGTATTCCTCGTGTTTATTTTCTTCTAAATAAATGAAGAATATGAAGAATATGAAGAAGAAAATGAAGAATATAAGGTTGAAGAAGTTATGGACACAGCCCCTGCCTCTACCAGCCCCTGCCTCCACCAGCCCCTGCCTCCACAAGAGACTCCACCAGCCCCTGTCTCCACCAGAGACTCCACCAGCCCCTGCCTCCACCAGCCCCTGTCTCCACCAGAGACTCCACCAGCCCCTGCCTCCACCAGAGACTCCACCAGCCCTGCCTCCACCAGAGACTCCACCAGCCCTGCCTCCACCAGAGACTCCACCAGCCCCTGCCTCCACCAGAGACTCCACCAGCCCCTGCCTCCACCAGCCCTGCCTCCACCAGAGACTCCACCAGCCCCTGCCTCCACCAGCCCTGCCTCCACCAGAGACTCCACCAGCCCCTGCCTCCACCAGAGACTCCACCAGCCCTGCCTCCACCAGAGACTCCACCAGCCCCTGCCTCCACCAGAGACTCCACCAGCCCTGCCTCCACCAGAGACTCCACCAGCCCCTGCCTCCACCAGCCCTGCCTCCACCAGAGACTCCACCAGCCCCTGCCTCCACCAGAGACTCCACCAGCCCTGCCTCCACCAGAGACTCCACCAGCCCCTGCCTCCACCAGCCCTGCCTCCACCAGAGACTCCACCAGCCCCTGCCTCCACCAGAGACTCCACCAGCCCCTGCCTCCACCAGCCCTGCCTCCACCAGAGACTCCACCAGCCCCTGCCTCCACCAGAGACTCCACCAGCCCCTGCCTCCACAAGCCCCTGCCTCCACCAGAGACTCCACCAGCCCGTGCCTCCACCAGCCCCTGCCTCCACCAGCCCTGCCTCCACCAGCCCTGCCTCCACCAGCCCTGCTGACAGGTAGGGGAGTAGACGACCGGGGAGAGCGCGACCGGGGAGAGCGCAGCGCAGCTCCCCGACCCTCTGAGAACTCAGAGGGCCGGGGAGCCATTTCCTTCATGGTTGAGGCGTCCTGCCCCACGTGGCCCAGAGCCTCACATTATAGACATTTAACACACAAAGCCTCCGTCCCAATGACATTTTATGATTTATGACTTATTAACGAGGGCCAATGGGAGAGCAGTGCTGCTCAGGATGAGCAGAGACTATAAAAGTTATAGTTATAGTTAGTTATAGTTAGTTAACTTATATTAACACGATGGAAACTGCTTGGCTGCCTGAGAGAGTAAGGGTTAGGGTTAGGGTTAGAGTAAAGGTTAGGGTTAGGGTTAGGGTTAGAGTAAGGGTTAGGGTTAGGGTTAGAGTAAGCGTAAATTAAAATAAGTCTAAACATGTTTTGTAGTTCATTGCAATTCAATATGAGCAGTTCTTTGCAGGTAAACAAAAGGAGATTATATTATCTTTTCGATATCCCAAATATATTTTAGTATTCTGATGAGTTAAATTTAATTTAAATGAAAATTAATGCTGGGAAGAGTGTCATTACATTATATTTATTTAGCAGACCCTTTTGTCCAAAGCAACCTCCCCTAAGTGATTCAATCACGAAGCTTGACCCCAAAAATGTACACCAACAATACAATAGAAATACAATAGAAATACAAGAAATAGAGACAGATAGATAGAGAGATTTAGATTTTAGATTTTTCATCATTCACATTTCCAAAGATGTGAAATAAAGCCAATATCCATATCAGACAGAATTCTGAGTACCACTGACAACGTGATCAATCTCCTGGGTTATTATATCCCCGCTCAGTTCCCAGCTCCTATTGGAACAAACATTCAGGGAAAATTTAATTTCACCCAATTAAAAACAAACTAGATACTGCAGACACGTCCACGTTCTAAGAGACATCGCAACAGAGAGAATAGACAACAAAGGAATCTTCTTCACGTTCGGCCATCGTACTTTTGCTCTTTAAAACATCTGCTGCGCCTGGCTCTTCTTTCACACAACAAACCGCCTTAAGTCGAAACAGACGAAGAGAAAGTATGATAATTCAACGATTATAGAGACAGAGTCTGCTGACCAGAGCATAAGATCAGCCAAATGACTTCTAGTAGTGCTGGAAGATAAGACTTTATGTGTGCTGGTTGGAGCTGCTGGTCAGAGTGATGTGCTTAGTGGGCAGGGAAACAAATCAGCTATTGACGTCTTTTTAATTTTCCTCTAATAAGTAACGTTGTATCTGTTGTTATGGTAGAATCCCAATGGTACCCTGACAGAGTGGCTCTGTGGTCGGTGTGGGTTATTGTCTGTGTGAAACACAGCAAACCATTGAAAAGGACTAGAAAGAGAGAATGAGGAGAGTGTGCTTTTAGAAGAGGCAGCGTGTGACCGTGGGACCTCTGATGACCTCTCACATACAGATCAGCACTATCGTCATTCAGAGCCACATGCAGAACAACCTATCCACTTAATGGTGGATAAAAATCTAACCATTTGATGACACAGCCACAAAGAAACCAATCCCATTCAATTTAAGGGTAGTGGGGCTGGGAACCACTGGGAAGCATTCTTTAAAAACTATAAACCAGTAGAAACATGGCTTTATCTCCCTATTGTTCAGCAAACAGACCAGCACTCCAAATCAAATGAACAAAATCATTTATATAGAAAGTCATAATCTTATGGAGAACAATAATGGTAGAATGAATGTGTCTATAGGGGCAGTTGAAGTCTTGACCTGTGAAGACACAAGTGAAGCAGCTAAGCTCCAATATCTCATTCTGGCTGAAATAAATGTGATAACCCCACAGCCATACTGTAGAGGCTTTCCTCATCTCTGCGGTCACTCTCCAAGAGGCTTGCATATGCGGCCATATCTATGCTATATGAAACTAGTGTTCTGTACAGTGCTGGATTGTGCAAGGCTAGGACTGTTTTTGTATTCACTGCTAAAAGGCCAACATGGCAATGCAATATAGCAGCTTGAATACGTTGGAGTCAACATCGATTTTTCGACAACATTGAGACATGTTTTGAATTTTGGAAAATTTGTTTACCTTGTATAAACCAATGATGAAAACCATTGCCATGAAATAAAAAAACAGAGTCAACAAGATGTTGCTTCACAGAGTTCTGCATAAGCCGTGGTGGATTAATATTAATCATGGATCAGGCAAAGGGGAAAACCTCAAAGCGTACAAAATGCAGTGTCAAAGAAATTAATTTAAACTAAGATCAAGTAAAGAACTAATGAAAGCCCCTCGCTGTGGTGCACTTGGTACTGTGTACACTGTGTACTGTGTACACAAAGTATTCTTTCTAAATAGGAAATGACAACTGATAACCCTTTAATTAATGAGTGGGCCCACAGGCAGCCACCACTTCACCGCAACACGAGGAACCATCCAGCAGTGTTGGCAGCGCAGCGAGGGGACAATCAGCTGCACAAACCCCTGCAATAATTAGCCATTTTGGATATTAGATATATATTTGTATGTCGTTTAACACTGTTATTAGTGGGGTTTTTTTAAGATTTATTTTCGCATTTTTTTCCGCTTCATTATAGAGAGAGATAGAGAGGAAAGTGTGGGAGACAGAGGGGAGGACATGCAGTAAATCACCCAGGTCAGATTCAATCCTGGGTCTCTGCGATTAGGACTGTGCCTATATGGTATGCCCCTTAGCCCAGTGCGCCACTGGGGAGCCCCACACTGTCATTAGTGTTGAAGCTGAGAAGCTGAAGCTATCATTTGAAACATCTTAAATTAATGAATGCCCTACAACAAGTTTGTGTGTGTGTGTGTGTGTGTGTGTGTGTGTGTGTGTGTGTGTGTGTGTGTGTGTGTGTGCATTTGTGTGTGTGCGTTTGTGTGTGTGTGTGTGTGTGTGTGTGTGTGTGTGTGTGTGTGTGTGTGCGTTTGTCTGTGTGTCTGTCTGCCCATCCAGAGGGTGGACAACACACTTGCCTTTTACTTTTGAATCAGGATTTACATGTTTGATTGAAAACTGGGGTGTTGATTTGTAGCAGATTAATCAAAAACAGGGAGTGGAATCATACCTCGGATCAGACCTGATGACGTTTGACGTCTGGGGACAGTGACTTCGTAGTACTCTGTGGTGTACTGACAATACTGAGAAGTCTGGGGACAGTGACTTCGTAGTACTCTGTGGTGTACTGACAATACTAAGAAGTCTGGGGACAGTGACTTCGTAGTACTCTGTGGTGTACTGACGATACTAAGAAGTCTGGGGACAGTGACTTCGTAGTATTCTGTGGTGTACTGACGATACACACAAGATGTTCTGATGGGTGTTTCCACAGGCAGAAGACTTCCTTTACTTTATGGCAGTTAGCAGTTAGCTCTCATACTAACAGCAATACTATTGGTCAAAGAATGGAAGGAAGAGACTGTTTTACACACCATTCCATCAGAAATTGGATTTAGTCTGAAGTCTGATTTGTGAGACTTAGTAATTAGTAGACTTAGACTTAATTAGACTTAGTAATACTCACCATGGCTGAGGATTTTTGACCCTTTAGTTTTTGTTGAACTGAAAAGAATGAAGACCAAAAGACAAAATGGCAGAGGGTATTCATTAAAGCTGACATTTGTGACAATGGCCAAATCATTTAAATATTAAAATCAAAAGGTTGGTCCGTTTGTCGGATGAATTTGGTAGCAACAAGGTGACCAGAAATGATTACAGAATATTTTACCTTTCGCTGTGCTTATTTACCATTCTGTAATCTTCCTTAGGGATACTTTTTTTTAGATTTGAGAGGAAATATTATGTTCAATATTTTAATTAAATTAGTTGATTTCGGTTGAAAGTGAAATAAGTTTCCCAATATGGCTTGAGTCATTTAAGCTTTGATGAGTTTCAAAAATGAATCAGAACGTTCCCATTTGAGAAAGTATTTCTGCTTAATGAAAATCAAGGCTGAAAAACTACTTATGATCGACAGGCTGAAATTATTATTGTTTTGTCTCTAATTAGTTCTAAACGGAAGTGGTCCATCAGTGGCATTTTCTTTCCTTTTTCTTCTCACTTTGACTAAAGTACACTTTAATGCATTAATTAAGTGATAGAAAGGCGCTTCAGTCCACTCATTTTGTAACGAACCAAAGTCCATCAGAGCCTCACTCGGTGTCTGTTGATGTCATGTTTATTCAACATCTTCATGTTGACATATTATATCATTTATCTAATTATTAAAACCAGCCTCTAGCTAGAAAATTTCAATCCACTCTCAGTTTTTGCAGCATATTGCCAATTAAAGTTTTCTCCAAAAGGATTCCTGAGGATTTGAGTGATAGCTGGAGGGGGTGAGTGGAGCAATATGAAGTATTCAGAATGTCAGTGTGCTGACGGATTATTCTCCAGACATTTCAAATAAAAAAAATTAAAAACAAATTGAAAGCAAAGGAAATAAAATAATCTGCTTCTGTGTTTCAGTACACAAATGCTACACCATTTAGCATTTAAATGTCAGGCGTCTGGAATAAGCTGAAGCTCCAGGGGACCTCGTGCCAATTCCTATTTATAATATTTTTCTACCCAGAAACATGAAATAAAGCTTTAACGCGTGTAAGCTGTTCCCTGAGCTCTCTGACTGTAATGGTTGTGGTGGTTTGGACCGCTCTACCTTTCCTCCTCCCGCCCAGGGAGTGCGAGGAGGGGGGCTGGAGTGTCGCTCGGTTTTAGGCTTTCTCCACTCAGGGGTTCGGCTGAATCCCATGTGGGGGAACACGGAGAGAACAGAAGTATTAATATCATCCATGAACACTTCTCAACGGCCTGTTGGATGTCCTTAACAAAGGCCTTTGGATGATTTTCTAATCTAAAGGAAAGTATTTAACAGCGACTCCCTTTGAATGCAAGCTATAAAATCCCCTATATCTGCAACTAACCACCGAACCAGCCCACGCCTTTGTGCCTTTCAAGTGAAATCAAAGGGTCTGCAGATAAGACTGGCATTGTGTGGAACCAAGCAGAGCCGGTGGCGGCCCAGAGAGACGTGTTGGGGACGAAGGGCAGGTTAGCATGGTGGCGTCGGCCTGGAGGGAGAATGAAACTGTAAAGGAGACCACTGGCAGCCCTCATCTGGAAACCTCAGCTCTCCTGGAGGAGGACGTGAAGGGAAGGAGCAAATATCACATTGTTCAGGTGCTGGGTTTGGATCTGGTTTAGATCTGGGCTTAGATCTGGGTTTAGATCTGGGTTTTGATCCAAGAAAAAGTGCCGACTGCCACAGAAGGAGCTGCCGTAGAGACTCTGCTACTCCCTCACGGAGTGTCTCCGAGGGGTGCGTGGCCCTGGGTGAATTTCCTAAAAGTTGAGCAACAGACAGGATATGGGTGTCAGCAACAGAACTCACAGAAAGCAGGTGTTAGCGCACTGATTGTGCACGTGTGTGTGTGTGTGTGTGTGTGTATGTGTGTGTGTGTGTGTGTGTGTGTGTGTACGTACGTGGGTGTGTGTGTGTGCGTGCGTGCTGCGTGTGTATGTCTGTGCATGCATGTGTGCATGTGCGTGCATGTGTGTATGTGCGTGTGTGTGTATGTGCGTGTGTGTGCGTATGTGCGTGCGTGTGTGTATGTGCGTGCGTGTGTGCGTGCATGTGTGTATGTGCGTGCATGTGCGTATGTGCGTGTGCGTGTGTGTATGTGCGTGCGTGTGTATGTGCGTGCGTGTGTGTATGTGCGTGCGTGTGTGCGTGTGGAGCCAGCAGAGACCCCCCTACACACACACCTGCTGGCCGTCTGGATAATGAAGAAACCAAGAAGGCTGATGGCCCAACTCGAGGAGCAGGATTAAAAGAGATCCCTTGTGGAGGAGAAAATCTAAGCCGTGTTCCATCTGCCCCACATGACCTGGTGTCACATGACCTGGTGTCACATGACCTGGTGTGGCCACGCGATACACAGGAACACACAACGCCACTGTTGGGTCTCTGCTGGGAAAGGAGAAAGACAGAACAGCAGCCAATCAAATCAGGGCTGTCTAGAACAGCAGCCAATCAAATCAGGGCTGTCTAGAACAGCAGCCAATCACATCAGGGCTGTCTAGAACAGCAGCCAATAGCATCAGGGCTGTCTAGAACAGCAGCCAATCGCATAAGGGCTGTCTAGAACAGCAGTCAATCGCATCAGGGCTGTCTAGAACAGCAGCCAATCACATCAGGGCTGTCTAGAACAGCAGCCAATCGCATCAGGGCTGTCTAGAACAGCAGCCAATCACATCAGGGCTGTCTAGAACAGCAGCCAATAGCATCAGGGCTGTCTAGAACAGCAGCCAATCACATCAGGGCTGTCTAGAACAGCAGCCAATAGCATCAGGGCTGTCTAGAACAGCAGCCAATCACATCAGGGCTGTCTAGAACAGCAGCCAATCGCATCAGGGCTGTCTAGAACAGCAGCCAATCGCATCAGGGCTGTCTAGAACAGCAGCCAATCGCATCAGGGCTGTCTAGAACAGCAGCCAATAACATCAGGGCTGTATAGAACAGCAGCCAATAGCATCAGGGCTGTCTAGAACAGCAGCCAATCACATCAGGGCTGTCTAGAACAGCAGCCAATAGCATCAGGGCTGTCTAGAACAGCAGCCAATCACATCAGGGCTGTCTAGAACAGCAGCCAATCGCATCAGGGCTGTCTAGAACAGCAGCTAATCGCATCAGGGCTGTCTAGAACAGCAGCCAATCACATCAGGGCTGTCTAGAACAGCAGCCAATCACATCAGGGCTGTCTAGAACAGCAGCCAATAGCATCAGGGTTGTAAGTGTTTTTCCCAAACATGATGGATAAAAGAAAATTCAAACAATGAATCAAATGTCAGTGCTCTAGCATAGCAGGGTTATTGATATTGTTTCATGTGTATCACATTGTGGCATAGAGATCCATTAGTACACGGTCAGAAGGTAGATCTGAATGAGTTTGAGAGGTTCTTTGAATATTAAATCCATGTACTGTACATGGAGTGTGTGGTGAAATAACTGCATGAATGCTTGTTTGTGGCTGCGTGTGTATACACTCATGTAGGACTAAAAGTATGTCACTCGAGTCGTTGTCTCACATAAGAGCCTGGGCAGAGAGCCATTCAGAACCTGTTTGTAAAGGCTCCCCCCTGAGAACAGACTCTCTAGTGCATGCATACCTTGAATACTTGGTCCACTATTTCCCCTTCCGATCAGTATTCACACGGAGATCCAGAGGGTCGGGATATCTGCTGCTACCGCATTTCTGCTGCTCTTTGTTGGGGTGCTTTGTACAAGGACCTCTGGCGAGCCCCCTGCCTCATTACAGAAACACTGCCTTTACAACCCAAACAACACACAGTCTGGGTCTGTGTGTGCGTCTGTGTGTGTGTGAACAAGTGTGAGTAGCAAGGTTTGCTCTAAAAGTTGCACACTGTGCATCGGTTGTCAGCTATAAAGCGTTATGCACGACGCACGGGAGCCACGGGTGGCTTGAGGGCGAGAAGCCATCAGAATCGAACCAATCAGTTCTTTTACAGGAAACATTTGTGCTTTATTAGTGATGGAGGCTGCTGACCAGAACAACAGGGCAGCAGACCTGTGGGAATTACTTTAATGAACTTTCGACAAAAACATTTATTTTATTATCTTCCTTTTTTTTAAGATACTTGAAAACAGGCGACAAGACACGATCCTACGAGAGAGTGAAACAGGATATGACTGCAATCAAATCTTTAAGTAGCAGCTCTGATTAATTGATAGACGCATCAAATACTAGACCCAATAACCTGTGAAGATGGGTGAGGGTTAGGGTTAGGGATAGGGTTAGGGTTAGGGTTAGGGTTAGGGAATGTCTCTCAGCCTGTGATGAGGTGGAGGGTTAGGGTTAGGGTTAGGGAACGTCTCTCAGCCTGTGATGAGGTTAGGGTTAGGGTTAGGGTTAGGGAACGTCTCTCAGCCTGTGATGAGGTGGAGGGTTTTAAAGCTGGGTTAGGGTTAGGGTTAAAGCAGCAAGAATAGGACTCTGAAAGGATCAAACTACAAACCTCCCTCAGGCCTCCCTCCCGTTTCCTGAACACTAAAGACCCCAGAAGGCATCAGCAGCCCACCGGTTCAGAGGGGAGGAGGACCAGCCTGACCAGGGACTTCAACCAGGGAGGGGTCCCGGCTCGGCCTGGGAGAGGGTCTTAACTAGCCCAACCCACACCGGCAGGGGGAACTAGATAGGTCTTAACTAGCCCAACCCACACCAGCAGGGGGACTGAGCGGCCCAGCGTGGGCCTTGTTGAGTCGAGGGGAGAACTCAGCGTGGGAACGTGAGTTCAGTGTGGTTGGGACTGTGTCTGGTTCAAAGGTCAGGACTCCAGGTCAGCCTAATGACAGCAGGAGACAAAAATATGAATACCAACAAACGCTATGATAATACATATATATTAGTATAATATAATAATAACAGTACACAGTTTTGTTGTCCAATGGAGATATTGGAGATATTGGAGACGAAGGAAAGCCTGGAGTCTTGTGGAGGTTCCTCTGGTGGTCCAGTGATTAGGACTGAAGTCATGGAGACTCTAATAACAACAGTACATTGTGGTGAGAGGTGCAGCCTGCAGCCTCCAGCATCTCATGTCTCCTGGTCCCCAGCCGCGTGCACAACGCTTCATCAGAGACAGGCCGCTGAAACCAGGCGTGGTCTGAAACCAGCTGAAACCAGTCCTCCCCTCTCAAACACGTGAGATCCTACACACATGAAGAAAAAGGTCTTTACCATTTTCATCTTCCTGAGCCGCCCTGGCAGCGTCTTCCTCCCTGGAGTTCAACCTAAGGAAAAGGTTGAACTGGGAGCGTATTGATCACCATCCAACCATGTGTGGCAGATTGATCTGCCCTCTTGTCGTGGAGGGCATTGCTCTGTATTAAGCAGCAGTGAGGAACACAGCTAATGACGGGGCCCTGGCCACAGAGAGAAGCAGGGCTGTGATTTACTCTCTCCAGATTAGCATAAAGAAGAGCATGAGGGGCTCTGTGTCTTTATGGAGACGCAGCCGAGGCCTCTGAATGTGACTGCGTCTGGTTCACTGGTTTAACTGCCGGCTCTCGTAACCTCTTTTATTTATTGGGGGTCAAGCAGCGAAGCTGCGAGGCAGCGAAGCTGCGAGACAACCTATTGTTTTCGTACTGTTTCCTATTATTGGGGGTCAAGCAGCGAAGCTGCGAGACAACCTATTGTTTTCGTACTGTTTCCTATTATTGGGGGTCAAGCAGCGAAGCTGCTGGACAAACTATTGTTTTCCTACATTTTCCTATTATTGGGGGTCAAGCAGCGAAGCTGCTGGACAACCTATTGTTTTCCTACGTTTTCCTATTATTGGGGGTCAAGCAGCAAAGCTGCTAGACAACCATTGTTATTCTACGTTTTCCTATCATTATTATTGGGGGTCAAGCAGCGAAGCTGCGAGACAACTTATTGTTGTCGTACTGTTTCCTATTATTATTATCCTTCAATGGGAATCCTTCAAATGGGCAGCCCATAGAACCCTATGGTAAAAAGTTGTGATATTTTGCACACTGATTCAGGACAGTCCCATAAGCCCTCACAGCAAATTTGAGGTCGCTAGCCCATGAGCTCTAGTGCCACCAACAGGTCAGATTTGGACATGCATTCATGTTTATAACTTTTGACCCATTCAACCAATATTCACAAACAAGGCATCATTGGAATCCTTGGGCCAAGCCGAGTTCAACGCACCCTATGACGTTGTATTGCGTCATGATGGATTTTCCGCCATCTTGGTTTATGTCAAAAACCTTAAAAATGTTTCACACATCACACATTTTGTCCAATCATTTCCAAACTTGGAATATATGTTGACCAGACCATGCCTCACAAAACTTATCCAAGAGATTTTTCAAATTCAAAACCGTTTGGCCACAAATTCTCAGCAGCCCTTTGACATATCATAGCCAAACTTAGTACATAGACCCATGACTATGGAAGCATATATGTAGTAAAATTCAAATGGAAATGCAATTTGCAATTTGCAATTCAAATTGAAATTCAAAAGTTATAACAATAAAAATAGAATAACATTTTGTCCAATTTTTTGAGTTCCTTTATTCAAATTGAAAAGCTATAGCGTCCCCGTGATTGCAATGCACTTCGCCACGCTCCGTGTGTTGCAAAATTCAAATGACATTTCAATCCGCAAAACACTTTGCAAATCGTTTTGCAAAACATATCAGCCAATCGCGTCTGGGCTGGAACTACATCACTTGCTTGTAATTTCTGGACCCTGCATCCCGCTGCTCCTCTAGAGCTGCGGGATGACGTAGTTCCCGTAGTTCCCACCCAGATGCGATTGGCTGATACGTTTTGCAAAACATTTTGCAAAACGATTTGCAAAGTGTTTTGCGGATTGAAATGTCATTTGAATTTTGCAACACACGGAGCGTGGCGAAGTGCATTGCAATCACGGGGACGCTATAGCTTTTCAATTTGAATAAAGGAACTCAAAAAAATTGACAAAATGTTATTCTATTTTTATTGTTATAACTTTTGCTAATTTTATTTAGGATTTCACTTTGCATATTAAAATACACTTTGAATAACGTATTTACAAATTACATTATTAAATTGCATAATGAATTGTCAATTGCATAATGTAATGACTTATTGAATTGCAAATTGCATTTCCATTTGAATTGCAAATTGCATTTCCATTTGAATTTTACTACATATATGCTTCCATACATGACATCATCATGGGGACGTGCATTAGGTTTGGTGACCTTTAACCTCTAGGGGGCGCTATAATTAATGACAATGTCTTTTAACTCCTCTCTCTTCACATGAGTATATTTCAAACAAATGTCCAATGTCTGGTGATACTATGAGACCTCCCCATATAGCTAATACATTTTTCATGGAAATATCCGCGACAGCCAATCAAATTTGACCGCAAAGCCGCCAAACAGGAAATAAGCCTGTTTCTCAGCAACCCTTTGACATATCATAGCCAAACTTGGTACATAGACTCATGACATCATCCCGGGGACACCCAAACAATTTGGTGACCTTTGACCTCAGGGGGACGTCAAACAGGAAGTGAGCTCATATCTCTGCAAGGCTTTCATTTATCCAAACCAAACTTGGCTCATAGACTTATGACCCCATCCTGATGATGCCCAAGGAATTTGGTGACCTTTGACCTCTAGGGGGGCGAGTGTGATCATATCTCAGTCGATCTTTTATTTTTTGACGTGAAACTTGTCGAAAGTGCTGAAGGCCGTTTGTCTGACGTAGATCTATCTTGTTGATGTGGCTACTCTGGTCTATTCTGCAAATTAGTTCATGGAGTCCCATTCAGCTTGACCCTCACAACACTGCTCGCAGTTTTAATTGGGGGTCAAGCAACGAAGCTGCTAGACAACCTATTGTTTTCGTACTGTTTCCTTTTATTATTATCCTGCCATGGGAGTCTATGGCAGCCCATAGAACGACATGGTAAAAAGTTGTGAAATTTGGCACACTGATCCAGGACAGTCCCGTAAGCCCTCACAGCTAATTTGAGGTCGCTAGCCCATGAGCTCTAGCGCCACCAACAGGTCAAAGTTGGACATGCATTCATGTTTATAACTTTTGACCCATTCATCCAATATTCACAAACAAGGTATCATTGGAATCATTGGGCCAAGCCGAGTTCAACGCACCCTATGACGTTGCATTGGGTCAGGATGGATTTTCCTTGGTTTATGTCAAAAACCTTAAAAATGTTTCACACATCACAAATTTTGTCCAATCAAGTCGAAACTTGGCAGATATGTTGATCAGACCATGCCTCACAAAACTTATCAAACAGATTTTTCAAATTCAAAACCGTTTGGCCGCAACAGCCAATCAAATTCGACCACGAAGCCGCCAAACAGGAAGTAAGCCAATTTCTCAGTGAATTTCAATTTTAAAAAAAAGTCAATTTGGTGACCATTGACCTCTAGGTCAAACCGCCTGCCAGCGGTTCCTCTTACCGCCTCTTGTTGGGAGCGGATGTTAGAGGGGCCTTGCATGTCAGAGGAACAAAATATTTGACTATATGTTGTTGGGATTCTTCTGTGTGGTCTCCCCTTTTTGTCTGAACTGACTTCAGTGAAGAAGTATTTTGTTTTACAAACAATTTGCTGCCTGCTGCCTCTTTTTCACACACTTGGATCCACACCTTAGCCAAACCTAAATTAAGGTCTCGCTCTCTCCATATGATTTAATAGACATGTCAACATTAACGTTGATATTTTGAGAATAAAGTCTACATGATATTCAACTTTATTCTCGAAATGTCGACATTAATCTCGTCAAAAAAAAAGCATCACACGTGTCACTAATACGCCGTCGTAGGTGTCCCTTGGCCACTACCCTGAAGAGCATTTCTCTAACAAAGTCCCATGCCAGCACATGGAGATCTTTAAAGGGGAGCTTGGACTTTTAAGTGCAATGATTGAAGCCAATAATGTGGGTCTGGAAATCCCGTACAGATTCTGGACCCAGCGTTTCTGGAGAATAGCGTGGCCGTCTGATAGCGTGAGCTATGGGGGGCAGGATGGTCTAGTAGTGGTCCTGGTGTTGGACAGCCAACGGGTTTGTGTTTAAACTCCATTGTCTGCAGTCTAGCCTACAATCATTATTAAATATTTTAAAACTCAAATCGTTTAATTCTTAAATTTTTCTAAATGTGAGGAACAAAAACTCACTTCCTGCAATCCCCAAGAAGTCTATATTCATTACTTAAACCCTGACCCTTCTTCTCACATGTGCATCGATTGTGTTTGTTTATCCGTGCCTTTTCACATATGCAAGCACCTTGGGATAAGAATCCCAACAACATATAGTGAAATATTTTGTTCCTCTGACATGCAAGGCCCCTCTAACGTCCGCTCCCAACAAGAGGCGGTAAGAGGAACCGCTGGCAGGCGGATGAATGAACAGAGCATCTAATCTGGCTTCATTTGACTATTAGATGAGCATCTCATTTGACTATTAGATGAGCATCTCATCTGCTTCACAAAGCAACGAAAAAGCTCTGGTTGCCGGTGAACACATAGAATGTATAAAACTGGAACGAATGTATGCGACATTGGATTAAAGGTCCACACAAGCATCATAACTTTCTCAATAAACGCAAAGCGTATAAGAGACAAGGATGACAATCATTATAAATGGTCAGAGGACAGGACACCGGACACAAACTGTAACCAAGACAGAATATCCGGTCACTCCTAATACCAGAGGTTCTCTCTGTACAAAATAAAAATCAAGACAATTGCATTGTTTATTACCATCAATTTTATTAACAATGGATGGCAAATTGTACCAAAATAGTGATTTTTATACTAATTCAAGATACTGATAAATTGATTACAAAAAAAAACAAACACTGATGATTGATTTGGCGACAAACCTTGTAATTGAAACAGTTTTTTTTCAAAGACCAATTCATTGTTTTAATCGAGGCTACAGCCTAAAAATAAGCCATGTCTTTCAGTAGGTTAAAACGATACAATTGAGAGCCTTGTCCTCCTGAATGCCTTCCAGCCTCATCCCTCCTCCGTTACATGGAAGAGGCGCAACGACATGAAGGTGGAGGCACTCACTGTCTCCCACATGGACCTTCAGGGAAAGAACATACAGTAAATATCAAAATACAAGGTCAAAATTAAAATCTAAATTCCACACCATTGTTTCAGTCACTACCTTGATGAAGTAGCCGATTCCCGCCACCACCTGGCTCTTGTAGCATATGGCAGAAAAGACTACATAATTCCTGGCTGTTTTTACTTCTGCAGCCTTCCAATCAGGCTCCTCCACACTTATTTAAGATGGCTGCTAGGCCATCTCTCTTTCTGTGATCATACCCAGACAGCAGGGCTTTTGGTTCTTTAGCTGGATCTGATACACTACACTACTCACACACACCCAGACACTACTGATAATACTGATGTACATTGTTTATCTTCATCTCTTCATAGAGGTTATTGTTTCTAACTAAATACTTAAGTTAACCTTCTGTGTGGTCTCCCCTTTTTGTCTGAACTGACTTCAGTGAAGAAGTATTTTGTTTTACAAACAATTCGCTGCCTGCTGCCTCTTTTTCACACACTTGGATCCACACCTTAGCCAAACCTGAATTAAGGTCTCGCTCTCTCCATATGATTTAATGGACATGTCGACATTAATGTCGACATTTTGAGAATAAAGTCTACATGATATTTCAACTTTATTCTCGAAATGTCGAGATTAATGTCGACATGTTGACTTTATTCTCGAAATGTTGACATTAATCTTGTCATGGTAAAAAAAAAAAAAAAGCATCACGCGTGTCACTAATACGCCGTCGTAGGTGCCCCTTGTCCACTACCCTGAAGAGCATTTCTCTAACAAAGTCCCACGCCAGCACATGGAGATCTTTAAAGGGGAGCTTGGACTTTTAAGTGCAATGATTGAAGCCAATAATGTGGGTCTGAAAATCCCGTACCGATTCTGGACCCAATTAACCAATTAATGCAGTTTTGCGCAAGTTTAAAATCTTTCAGCATAATTTGTCAGCTGTGATCAAATGCCTTTAATGAATTCCACCTTTATGTCATAAATATAACATACCTTTGTGTTGTGTCGTGTTTGTAGGCCTATGGTGCATCTAATGTAGGCCTATCTCATGTTCAATCAAATTGGCTTTGCCCGCCTGTTTTTTTCTGTGCCCACTCATGTGGACATTTCTGGCTACGCCACTGCCCATAACTAATGTTAAAAACAGTTGTTTTGTGATGATGTGGACCGTATGTGTTGTGGATTTTACTTCAAGTTTCATTGTGATTTATATTATTACAAGTGCCGTATTTGGGGGTCAAGCTAGACAACCTATTGTTTTCGTACTGTTTCCTATTATTATTATCCTGCCATGGGAGTCTAAGGCAGCCCATAGAACGCCATGGTAAAAAGTTGTGAAATTTGGCACACTGATTCAGTACAGTCCCATAAGCCCTCACAGCTAATTTGAGGTCGCTAGCCCATGAGCTCTAGCGCCACCAACAGGTCAAAGTTGGACATGCATTCATGTTTATAACTTTTGACCCATTCATCCAATATTCACAAACAATGTATCCTTGGAATCATTGGGCCAAGCCGAGTTCAACGCACCCTATGACGTCATTTTGCGTCAGGATGGATTTTCCGCCATCTTGGTTTATGTCAAAAACCTTAAAAATGTTTCACACATCACAAA
This sequence comes from Micromesistius poutassou, assembly GCF_964030765.1. NCBI lineage: Eukaryota > Metazoa > Chordata > Actinopteri > Gadiformes > Gadidae > Micromesistius > Micromesistius poutassou. Next base: position 7,200,332 of record NC_140282.1, read on the forward strand.
TTTTGTCCAATCAAGTCGAAACTTGGCAGATATGTTGATCAGACCATGCCTCACAAAACTTATCAAAGAGATTTTTAAAATTCAAAACCGTTTGGCCGCAACAGCCAATCAAATTCGACCACGAAGCCACCAAACAGGAAGTAAGCTAATTTCTCAGCAGCCCTTTGACAAATCATAGCCAAACTTAGTACATAGACTCATGACATCATCCCGAGGACACCCAAACAACTTGGTGACCTTTGACATCAGGGGGGCGTCAAACAGGAAATTAGGTCATATCTCTGCAAGGCTTTCATGTATCCAAACCAAACTTGGCTCATAGACTTAAGACCCTATCCTGATGATGCCCAAGGAATTTGGTGACCTTTGACCTCTAGGTCAAACCGCCTGCCAGCGGTTCCTCTTACCGCCTCTTGTTGGGAGCGGATGTTAGAGGGGCCTTGCATGTCAGAGGAACAAAATATTTGACTATATGTTGTTGGGATTCTTCTGTGTGGTCTCCCCTTTTTGTCTGAACTGACTTCAGTGAAGAAGTATTTTGTTTTACAAACAATTAGCTGCCTGCTGCCTCTTTTTAACACACTTGGATCCACACCTTAGCCTAGGGTTGCCAACTCCCAGAGTTTCAAATAAGGAACACCTCTTGATCGAGATTGTTGACGGGGGGGGGGGGGGCGGATATGCGTGTTCGCGAGCAGACGAGATTGTTGACGGGGGGGGGGGTTATGCGCGATCGCAGGCAGACGCGTTCACGCGATTACGACCCCAAAATACGGGACAAAGTGTGTCCCCTATCAGTTCATTACGGGACAGGTCTTTTAGTTGCCAAATACGGAACAATCCCGTATTTTACGGGACGGTTGGCAACCCTACCTTAGCCAAACCTAAATTAAGGTCTCTCTCTCTCCATATGATTTAATGGACATGTCGACATTAATGTTGATATTTTGAGAATAAAGTCTACATGATATTTCAACTTTATTCTTGAAATGTCAACATTAATCTCGTCATGGTAAAAAAAAAAAAAAAGCATCATGCGTGTCACTAATACGCCGTCGTAGGTGCCCCTTGGCCACTACCCTGAAGAGCATTTCTCTAACAAAGTCCCACGCCAGCACATGGAAATCTTTAAAGGGGAGCTTGGACTTTTAAGTGCAATGATTGAAACCAATAATGTGGGTCTGGAAATCCCGTACAGATTCTGGACCCAGCGTTTCTGGAGAATAGCGTGGCCGTCTGATAGCGTGAGCTATGGGGTGCAGGATGGTCTAGTAGTGGTCCTGGTGTTGGACAGCCAACGGGTTTGTGTTTAAACTCCATTGTCTGCAGTCTAGCCTACAATCATTATTAAATATTTTAAAACTCAAATTGTTAAATTCTTAAATTTTTCTAAATGTGAGGAACAAAAACTCACTTCCTGCAATCCCCAAGAAGTCTATATTCATTACTTAAACCCTGACCCTTCTTCTCACATGTGCATCGATTGTATTTGTTTATCCGTGCCTTTTCACATATGCAAACACCTCGGGATAAGAAGCCATAAGAAGCCACCTTGGGATAAGAATCCCAACAACATATAGTCAAATATTTTGTTCCTCTGACATGGAAGGCCCCTCTAATGTCCGCTCCCAACAATAGGCGGTAAGAGGAACCGCTGGCAGGCGGATGAATGAACAGAGCATCTAATCTGGCTTCATTTGACTATTAGATGTGCATCTCATCTAATTGTCAAATATTTTGTTCCTCTGACATGCAAGGCCCCTCTAACGTCCCGCTCCCAATAATAATAATAATAATACGTCCCAACAAGAGGCGGTAAGAGGAACCGCTGGCAGGCGGATGAATGAACAGAGCATCTAATCTGCTTCACAAAGCAACGAAGAAGCTCTTGTTGCCGGTGAACACATAGAATGTATAAAACTGGAACGAATGTATGCAACATTGGATTAAAGGTCCACACAAGCAATCATAACTTTCTCAATAAACGCAAAGCGTATAAGAGACAAGGATAACAATCATTATAAATGGTCAGAGGACAGGACACCGGACACAAACTGTAACCAAGACCGAATATCCGGTCACTCCTAATACCAGAGGTTCTCTCTGTGCAAAATAAAAATCAAGACAATTGCATTGTTTATTATCATCAGTTTTATTAACAATGGATGGCAAATTGTACCAAAATAGTGATTTTTATACTAATTCAAGATACTGATAAATTGATTACAAAAAAAACAAACACTGATGATTGATTTGGCGACAAACCTTGTAATTGAAACTGTTTTTTTTCAAAGACCAATTCATTGTTTTAATTGAGGCTACAGCCTAAAAATAAGCCATGTCTTTCAGTAGGTTAAAACGGTACAATTGAGAGCCTTGTCCTCCTGAATGCCTTCCAGCCTCATCCCTCCTCCGTTACATGGAAGAGGCGCAACGACATGAAGGTGGAGGCACTCACTGTCTCCCACATGGACCTTCAGGGAAAGAACGTACAGTAAATATCAAAATACAAGGTCAAAATTAAAATCTAAATTCCACACCATTGTTTCAGTCACTACCTTGATGAAGTAGCCGATTCCCGCCACCACCTGGCTCTTGTAGCATATGGCAGAAAAGACTACATAATTCCTGGCTGTTTTTACTTCTGCAGCCTTCCAATCAGGCTCCTCCACACTTATTTAAGATGGCTGCTAGGCCATCTCTCTCTCTGTGATCATACCCAGACAGCAGGGCTTTTGGTTCTTTAGCTGGATCTGATACACTACACTACTCACACACACCCAGACACTACTGATAATACTGATGTACATTGTTTATCTTCATCTCTTCATAGAGGTTATTGTTTCTAACTAAATACTTAAGTTAACCTTCTGTGTGGTCTCCCCTTTTTGTCTGAACTGACTTCAGTGAAGAAGTATTTTGTTTTACAAACAATTTGCTGCCTGCTGCCTCTTTTTCACACACTTGGATCCACACCTTAGCCAAACCTGAATTAAGGTCTCGCTCTCTCCATATGATTTAATTGACATGTCGACATTAATGTCGACATTTTGAGAATAAAGTCTACATGATATTTCAATTTTATTCTCGAAATGTCGAGATTAATGTCGACATGTTGACTTTATTCTCGAAATGTTGACATTAATCTTGTTATGGTAAAAAAAAAAAAAAAAAGCATCACGCGTGTCACTAATACGCCGTCGTAGGTGCCCCTTGGCCACTACCCTGAAGAGCATTTCTCTAACAAAGTCCCACGCCAGCACATGGAGATCTTTAAAGGGGAGCTTGGACTTTTAAGTGCAATGATTGAAGCCAATAATGTGGGTCTGGAAATCCCGTACCGATTCTGGACCCAGCGTTTCTGGAGAATAGGGTGGCCGTCTGATAGTGTGAGCTATGGGGGGCAGGATGGTCTAGTAGTGGTCCTGGTGTTGGACAGCCAACGGGTTTGTGTTTAAACTCCATTGTCTGCAGTCTAGCCTACAATCATTATTAAATATTTTAAAACTCAAATCGTTTAATTCTTAATTAACAAATAAAAAAAAAAATTATTTAAGAATTAAGAATTAAGGAACAAAATCTCACTTCCTGCAATCCCCAAGAAGTCTATATTCATTACTTAAACCCTGACCCTTCTTCTCACATGTGCATCGATTGTATTTGTTTATCCGTGCCTTTTCACATATGCAAACACCTTGGGATAAGAAGCCATAAGAAGCCACCTTGGGATAAGAATCCCAACAACATATAGTCAAATATTTTGTTCCTCTGACATGCAAGGCCCCTCTAACGTCCGCTCCCAACAAGAGGCGGTAAGAGGAACCGCTGGCAGGCGGATGAATGAACAGAGCATCTAATCTGGCTTCATTTGACTATTAGATGAGCATCTCATCTAATTGTGAAATCATTGGAATCATTGGGCCAAGCCAAGTTCAACGCACCCTATGACGTCATTTTGCGTCAGGATGGATTTTCCTCCATCTTGGTTTATGTCAAAAACCTTAAAAATGTTTCACACATCACAAATTTTGTCCAATCAAGTCGAAACTTGGCAGATATGTTGATCAGCCCATGCCTCACAAAACTTATCAAACAGATTTTTCAAATTCAAAACCGTTTGGCCACAACAGCCAATCATATTTGACCATGAAGCCGCCAAACAGGAAGTAAGCCAATTTCTCAGCAGCCCTTTGACATATCATAGCCAAACTTAAAAGTACATAGACTCATGACATCATCCCGGGGACAGCAAAACAACTTGACCTTTGACATCAGGGGGACGTCAAACAGGCAGTGAGCTCATATCTCTGCAAGGCTTTCATGTATCCAAACCAAACTTGGCTCATAGACTTATGACCCTATCCTGATGATGCCCAAGGAATTTGGTGACCTTTGACCTCTAGGCGGGCGAGTGTGATCATATCTCAGTCTATCTTTTATTTTTTGACGTGAAACTTGTCGAAATTGCTGAAGGCCGTGTGTCTGACGTAGATCTATCTTGTTGATGTGGCTACTCTGGACTATTCTGCAAATTAGTTTATGGAGTCCCATTCAGCTTGACCCCCACAGCACTGCTCGCAGTTTTAATTGGGGGTCAAGCAGTGAAGCTGTGAGACAACCTATTGTTTTTGTAAGTTTTCCTATTATTGGGGGTCAAGCAGCGAAGCTGCGAGACAACCCATTGTTTTCGTACCGTTTCCTATTATTATTATCCTTCAATGGGAGTCTATGGCAGCCCATAGAACGCCATGGTAAAAAGTTGTGAAATTTTGCACACTGATTCAGGACAGTCCCATAAGCCCTCACAGCAAATTTGAGATCGCTAGCCCATGAGCTCTAGCGCCACCAACAGGTCAAATTTGGACATGCATTCATGTTTATAACTTTTGACCCATTCAACCAATATTCACAAACAACGCATCATTGGAATCCTTGGGCCAAGCCGAGTTCAACACATTCTATGACGTCATATTGCGTCATGATGGATTTTCCGCCATCTTGGATTATGTCAAAAACCTTCAAAATGTTTCACACATCACACATTTTGTCCAATCATCTCCAAACTTGGCATATGTTGACCAGACCATGCCTCACAAAACTTATCCAACAGATTTTTCAAAACCGTTTGGCCGCAACAGCCAATCAAATTCGACCACGAAGCCGCCAAACAGGAAGTATGCCAAATTCCCAGCAGCCCTTTAACATATCATAACCAAACTTGGTACATAGACCCATGACATCATCATGGGGACGCTCATTAGGTTTGGTGACCTTTAACCTCTGGGGGGCACTATAATTAATAACAATGTCTTTTAACTCCTCTCTCTTCACATGAGTATATTTCAAACAAATGTCCAATGTCTGGTGATACTATGAGACCTCCCCATATATCTAATAAATGATTTCTCATGGAAATATCCACGACAGCCAATCAAATTCGACTGCGAAGCCGCCAAACAGGAAATAAGCCAATTTCTCAGCAGCCCTTTGACATATCATAACAAAACTTGGTACATAGACCCATGACATCATCATGGGGACACTCAATGAATTTGACCTCTGAATGAATGAATGAATGAATTTGACCTCTAGGGGACGCTGTTATTAATGAATGTGTTTTAACCACCTCTCTGTTCACATGAGTATATTTCAAACACATTTTCAATGTCTGGTGATACTGTCAGACCTCCCCATATAGCTCATAAATTATTTCTCATGGAAACATCAGAATTTGGCCGCCATGTTGAAAGTTGTCAAAATCAATAGTACATATCCACAGGCCACAAATTCTGTCGAATCTTCATGAAACTTGCCAGATATGGTCTTCAGACCAAGCTGAACACATGTGTCAAACAGCTTTTTCAAATTCAAAATCGTTAGGCCGCGACAGCCAATCAACGAGACAGCGAGGCCGCCAAACAGGAAGTAAGCCTGTTTCTCAGCAATCCTTTAACATATCATAGCCAAACTTGGTACATAGACTCATGACATCATCCCGGGGACACGTGCAACTTGTCGAAAGTGCTGAAGGCCGTGTGTCTGACGTAGATCTATCTTGTTGATGTGGCTACTCTGGTCTATTCTGCAAATTGGTTTATGGAGTCCCATTCAGCTTGACCCCCACCTTACTGCATGCAGTTATATTTTCATTTGTTTTACTGAATCACTATAGCGACCGCGGAGGTAAGGTCTAATTAAAACAGGACCTCCAGGCGTACTTTGCAGAGACGTTTCCCTTGAAAAAAACAGAACAACAATAGCCTTGAAGTGTGCACGGTCACACTGTGTGGACGTCTTCGAGGTGTTGAGTGTATCCTCACTTTAGAATGGATACTCTGATTAAGAAAGACAGTGAAACACAGAGGAGCAGAGTGGATCCTCTGTAGAGACCTGATCTGTTACCATATCAACAAACATTATTCAACGTAAATAGGAACATGTCTTGTATCCAAGTGCCCTGACATGAAAATAGAAGTGACTGAACTGAAGCACTGGCTGCTGCTGAGGTGGACAGAGAGGGAATGTGTGGATGAACCAGCGGAGCTATCACAGATGGATTCATGGTCGCGCCTCACTCCTCTGTGGGAAGAGGCCGGGGGGCTAATCCTGTTAGTGGTCTTATCATCACCTCTAACACACACACACACGCACACACGCACACACACGCACATGCACACGCACACGCACACACCAGCTCCTATCAGCCATGAGGAACCACCACCAGCCCCAGTGCATTCTGGGTGTTAGACAATATAAGCTGTGAATGCCGCAACATATTCTCTTAGGAAGATAAAAAAAGTATTAATAAAATAGTAGTATGATACTAAAGAACAACACGTAATGATGATAAGAACTATAATGAAAATTAAAACTGCGCGCAGTGATGAACGGGACCTCGTACCGGCATGCGGCCGTGTCACGTGCCGTCGTAACATGTGCGCACTTGTCAGCGCACATGTTACGACGGCACGTGACGCGGCCACAAGCCGGTGCTCGGTCCCGTTCATCACTGCGCGCAGTTTTAATTTTAATTTTTGGCAAATTTATGTCATCTGTAGAAGCAGATGACATAAATTCCCTAGGAGGAGTTAGTTGAAATACATTCATGAGTGTAGGTCAAACCGGTGACGCGTGCTGCTTGTGCAAAGTTTGCACTTTTGAACAGTTGGTATAGCGCCACCTTGGGGCCAATGTGAATTTGACGGCTAGAATATCAAATTTTTCACCAGTCCCCACAAATGTGCCAAATAAAAATTAGTTTTCGTATATGTTCGGGGGGGAAAAATGCAGTCGAAGTGGCCTAAAAAAATAATAATAATAATCGGACCAAAACCAATAGGGACCTTGCAGGTTCTGCTCAGTCCCTAATAACATATATATATATACATATACATATATACATATACTGTATATATATATATGTATATATATATATGTATATATATATATATATATATATATATATATATACAGTATATATATACGTACAGTATATGTAAAGGGAAGTCTGGGCCCGTGCTAGAGCCGTGACCTGACCCCGGAGCGTTTTTTGAAGATGAGGATGAGGATATTTATTTATATATATCTGTAATAAAAAATAACAATACATTATAAGAATCCTAATAAGAATAACAAAATAAAATACATCTACTAAACATATGTATAGACTTAGTGTAATGGTCTCTGTGAGGAGCCCGCTGTGTGGTGTAGTGTAGTGTGTAGTGTAGTGTAGTGTGTAGAATGTAGTGTGTAGTGTAGTGTGTAGTGTCTAGTGTGTAGTGTAGTGTAGTGTGTAGTGTGTAGTGTAGTGTGTAGTGTAGTATGTAGTGTAGTGTGTAGAGTGTAGTGTGTAGAGTGTAGTGTGTAGTGTAGTGTGTAGAGTGTAGTGTGTAGAGTGTAGTGTAGGGTGTAGTGTGTAGTGTAGGGTGTAGTGTGTAGTGTAGGGTGTAGTGTGTAGTGTAGTGTAGGATGTAGTGTAGTGTGTAGTGTAGGGTGTAGTGTGTAGTGTAGTGTGTAGTGTAGGGTGTAGTGTGTAGTGTAGGGTGTAGTGTGTAGTGTGTAGAGTGTAGTGTGTAGTGTAGTGTGTAGTGTAGTGTGTATTGTGTAGAGTGTAGTGTGTAGTGTAGTGTAGGATGTAGTGTGTAGTGTAGTGTAGGATGTAGTGTGTAGTGTAGGGTGTAGTGTAGTGTAGGATGTAGTGTGAAGTATGTAGTGTGTAGCGTGTAGTGTAGGGTGTAGTGTGTAGTGTGTAGTATGTAGTGTGTAGTGTGTGTATCCTCGCTGAAGTGGACTATGTAGGGTAGAGCCTCCTCTGGGCCACTGCCCTCCGTCTCCCCCCTCCTCCTCCACCAGGAGTCGTCTCCCCCCCCTCTCTCCCCCCATGAGGTTCCCATCTGTAGGAACCATTAGTTATTAGTCAGTTATTAGTTATTAGTTATTATTAGTCAGTTATCAGGTTGTGGTCAGAGTGCTCATGAACGCTAAAGCAGCAATAAAGTAACTTAATAAAACAAATCATTTCAGCCAACGGCAAGAAGACATCGAGGGAGAGAGACAGATAGCCATGGCAGCCTGTGTTTAGCATGTGCATTCTGGGGTTTCTGTGTGTCACACAAAGAGGCTTCCCCCTGTCTCACATCTCAGGCTGCGCCCGGCGTGAAGCATGATGCTCACTGTACGTACGTCAGGCTGGTGAGTGTGAGTGGCTCCTCCTGGGAGCTGACGCTACAGCACCGTGTGAAGAGTGGAACCCTTGGGTTCTTCTGAAGCCCGTATCGCTCGGCCCTAGAAGGTCCAACATGCTCCACGGCGGAGTGACCCCTGAGCTCCGGCGGCGGTAGAGGAGGCTCTTTAAGGTCATGATGATTCCTTTGACTGGCTCCTCTGAGGTCCTCAGGTTGGACTGTGAGCTGTCAGCCTGCGGAGTGTTGGAACAGAGCCCTGGTCCTCGGCGCCGCCGGCCGCCATACAGCGGCGCCGTGAGGCCGGGCGGACGGCAGGCCTGGGGGCTTTTGGTTTTTTGTCGTTTTTTCTACTACTTGCGTGTGTGTGTGTGTGTGTGTGTGTGCATTCTCCTGCTCTACCCACATGGATCTGCAGCTCTGTGAGCTGCGTGGGCGTTCAGTGTGTGTGTGTGTGTGTGTGTGTGTGTGTGTGTGCTTGTACAAAGAACACGTATCTATGTATACACAGCGTGGAGTCTGAATAATGTCTTTTTTTCCGAACCATCGATGTGTCATCGGATCTGACTCACCCACAGACGCCGGCGAGAGAGAAGATAACGATTCCGTCCGTGTGTCCATTTGTTACCCAGATTGCTTTTCTGACTCTGAACACAACGAGGACATTTGCTCTGCAGACTACGATGTGTTCCACTAGAGAGTGTGTACCTCAGGTACAACACACTCCTGTGTGTTCCACTAGAGAGTGAGAGGCCTCAGGTACAACACACTCCTGTGTGTTCCATTAGAGAGTGAGAGGCCTCAGGGACAAGACACTCCTGTGTGTTCTAATAGAGAGAGTGAGGCCTCAGGGACAACACACTCCTGTGTGTTCTAATAGAGAGAGTGAGGCCTCAGGGACAACACACTCCTGTGTGTTCCACTAGAGAGTGAGAGGCCTCAGGTACAACACACTCCTGTGTGTTCCACTAGAGAGTGAGAGGCCTCAGGTACAACACACTCCTGTGTGTTCCACTAGAGAGTGAGAGGCCTCAGGGACAAGACACTCCTGTGTGTTCTAATAGAGAGAGTGAGGCCTCAGGGACAACACACTCCTGTGTGTTCTAATAGAGAGAGTGAGGCCTCAGGGACAACACACTCCTGTGTGTTCCACTAGAGAGTGAGGCCTCAGGTACAACACACTCCTGTGTGTTCCACTAGAGAGTGAGAGGCCTCAGGTACAACACACTCCTGTGTGTTCCACTAGAGAGTGAGGCCTCAGGTACAACACACTCCTGTGTGTTCCACTAGAGAGTGAGGCCTCAGGTACAACACACTCCTGTGTGTTCCACTAGAGAGTGAGAGGCCTCAGGTACAACACACTCCTGTGTGTTCCACTAGAGAGTGAGGCCTCAGGTACAACACACTCCTGTGTGTTCCACTAGAGAGTGAGAGGCCTCAGGTACAACACACTCCTGTGTGTTCTAATAGAGAGTGAGGCCTCAGGTACAACACACTCCTGTGTGTTCCACTAGAGAGTGAGGCCTCAGGTACACCACACTCTTACTATGAAGACATACGTCTTCATTCACTTACGTGCAGTCCAAATTGTGTGTGTCACCTAATTACCAGAGACTCACGGCTGCTTCACCGTCCTCTCTGGATCGCTCTGCAGAACCCCCGTATGGAGAACAGGTTCTACTGCTGGGTGCAGAACCCTCGTATGGAGAACAGGTTCTACTGCTGGGTGCAGAACCCTCGTATGGAGAACAGGTTCTACTGCTGGGTTCAGAACCCTCGTATGGAGAACAGGTTCTACTGCTGGGTGCAGAACCCTCGTATGGAGAACAGGTTCTACTGCTGGGTGCAGAACCCCCGTATGGAGAACAGGTTCTACTGCTGGGTGCAGAACCCTCATATGGAGAACAGGCTCTACTGCTACTCTTCAGAGGTGAAGAGTAGAACAGTACCTGGACCAGTACCTGGAGCTGGTAATGGTCCTGGAGCTCAGAGACAGATGCTCTTGGAGATCTCTTCCTCTGTCGGTCTGTCTGCCTCTATCTGTCCGTCTGTCTGTGTTTCTATCGATATATCTATCCGTCTCTTTGTTTGTCCATTATATATCCACTTCCGTTTTACTTATTGACTAGAAATAAAGTCAGTTGCTTAATACATTTATTAAATTAATTATTAAGTAATCAGCAAATATAATTAAAAAAATAATACACTTGATAACAATGCACATGGTGAGAGAAACAGATGGCACCAAATACCAGAGCAGGAGACATATAATGAAATAATGCTTGAATAAAAAAGCTCCAGTAAAAGACATGAGAGCAGCATCTGAGAGGGGAAGTGTGCATCAATCAAGTTCTCCCCCCTAAGGTAACAGAAAAAAGAAAAGGAAAAAAAATGGCTTCTTCTTGAAAATACAGAAGAAATGGTGCGTTGGCGCTCAGACCTGTAGGAATTGTTAACCATAAATAAATTATAACCTAGGATGAACAAGGAGATCAAATGGAGCCAGCGCCCTCTGGAATGTCAGTGTTTCGGATTTGGATTGTGGTTTGGTGAAGCCTAGATGTAACTTTACGCAGGTTTGATTGATGTTTTTTGTCATTATATCACAATATCATCATAGTGTAGATAAATGTTCGACACATTGTACTAGACATTGTGCAATTTACACTAATCACTAAATATAACATATGTGGTAGTACGGATTATTAAAATCTGACAATCTTGTCAATCTTGATCTTTGTTAGTTCCTACACTAGTTAATTGTTTAGACAAATTACAAACAAAGATCTATGATTTTGACTGCTAGACTCTGAAACAAGCGGCCTATACAGGCCTGATCTATCATGATACCGTTGGTATCATACTTTATGACAGTTGAATACAGGCATGATGGTAAATTACATTTATTTCATCAATGCCAACCTATCCAAATAAAAAGATTCTTACAAACACTACTTTTTGAGTGGCAATCATACTGTAGTATACCGACTATGAACATAGTTGCTGTTTGATGGTGCAATTCCATAACCATGTTGTCTCATGTACCCCAGAAGTATCCAGTTCCATAACCCTGTTGTCTCATGTACCCCAGAAGTATCTAGTTCCATAACCCTGTTGTCTCATGTACCCCAGAAGTATCTAGTTCATGGAGGCAGGGCTCCCACTGGTCTTCGGCAGGAGGCGAGGAGACAATGAACCATCAGAACACTCTCCCAGACTCTCTAGCACCGAGATGGAAATTAAAATGCTAGCTTTCAAATCTTACCAACTAGGTAGAAAAATATTGACAGCCAAAGTAAATAATGAAAAATATAGCTATTTAAATTGACTTGACTTTTGATGTAATGCATCGTTAAAGACCTTTTGCATATAGTCATTTGATAGACGAAGGAATGATTCAAACAATTATAGAGGAACTACTTTAAGACTTACTTGAAGAAAGTTACAAACCGACAGACTTTCTACAGCTACACATTTAGCTTTAAAACATGTAGCTAAAGTTCGCTGCTTCCAGAGCTCTCTCACACCCCAGCGCGGTCAACACATGATGAGAGACCAGTAAAGCAACGTTCTGTTGGGCTTTTGGAATACAGCCAGACCACTGAAGGCTGTTCAGAGCTTTTTTATCATAAAACCATGGAAACATGTATTTGGGTTTAGAAATGAAGAAAGCCGTGGGCATTTAAATGCTGTTGGTTTTATGACGTCAAACAAAGCTGTAATCCGATTGGATCTGCATTAAAAGGTTTGAGTGAACCGGGTCAAATCTGAAACTGTTTGAACTTTGAGCGTGAAGGTAGAGAATCTAAGCAGTCCGCTACATCCAGGATAGCGGCTGTGCTTGGTTGAGCTGCAACGCTTCAGACTCCATAGGAACACATCAGCGATGCCAACACTGACAGCTCCTCTTGTGTTGAACACTTCAATGTACGATGCTGTCAGGGCATGTGAGTGACATGTCGCTATAGCAACATATAGACAGTGACATGTCGCTATAACAACACATAGACAGTGACATGTTGCTATAACAACACAGACAGTGGCTTGATGTCGCTATAGCAACATATAGACAGTGACATGATGTCGCTATAGCAACCTATAGACAGTGACTTGTCGCTATAGCAATATATAGACAGTGACTTGTCGCTATAGCAACATATAGACAGTGACTTGTCGCTATAGCAACATATAGACAGTGACTTGTCGCTATAGCAACCTATAGACAGTGACATGTCGCTATAGCAACCTATAGACAGTGACTTGTCGCTCTAGCAACATATAGACAGTGACATGATGTCGCTATAGCAACATATAGACAGTGACTTGTCGTTATAGCAACATATAGACAGTGACATGATGTCGCTATAGCAACATATAGACAGTGACATGATGTCGCTATAGCAACATAGACAGTGACTGGAGAACGCGACTTGCCACAGGGATGGCTTTCAAACTGGTTTTCTTTCAATCATATTTACATATTTGGACAAATTATGTGTCCAAATTATTATAAGAGTTTAATCAGTATCAAATTGCAAAACATAATTTTGGTGAATATACCAATGAATAAGGGAAAATGGACACATTAAGGCCATTGAGCAGCGCAACATGAAAATGTTAGAATTTGCTGCCCAAATATGACTCCATAAATATTAAAACCAGCCCATCAGAGCGCTATCCAAACTATAAGCGCTTCTTTCATCACTCCAAATGTTCATCATTTTGCTTCAATGGCATTTTCAACTCATCCTGTTTAATTAATGTTCGTGTTCCAGTAATCTTCTGGCTAACATGTTGGCCCAGAAAACCCTGAGACGAGGCATGGCAGAGGACGGCCTGGAACCAGCGAGACCATCTTAGGTTGAGCCGGATGTTGATGGAGGAGGAACGCCCCTGACACTCCCCAAAGCGCTGCCAATGAAACGCTCGCTAACCTAGTTAATCAGCAGGCTAATTTGGGTCAAAGTCAATGCTGCTCCTCTGTCATTGTTTGTGGATCAGCTGTAGTCGCTCCCCGCCCCATTAAGGCCTGATTAGTATTCTGGATTAATTACCCATCCTGTTAACTGTAACCTCTAAATATTATGATAAACCCACAGAGCAATTAAAGCAAGTGAGGAGGAGAGTGAGGAGGAGGAGGAGGAGGAGGAGGAGGTGGAGGAGGGTGAGGAGGAGGAGGAGAGTGAGGAGGAGGAGGAGAGTGAGGAGGAGGAGGAGGAGTGAGGAGGAGGAGTAGAGTGAGGAGGAGGAGGAGAGTAAGAAGGAGGAGGAGTGAGGAGGAGGAGGAGAGTGAGAAGGAGGAGAGTGGTGAGAAGGAGGAGGAGGAGAGTGAGGAGGAGGAGGAGGAGGAGGAGAGTGAGGAGGAGGAGGAGAGTGAGGAGAGTGAGGAGGAGGAGAGTGGTGAGAAGGAGGAGGAGGAGAGTGGTGAGGAGGAGGAGAGTGGTGAGAAGGAGGAGGAGGAGGAGAGTGAGGAGGAGGAGGAGAGTGAGGAGGAGGAGGAGAAGAGTGAGGAGGAGCAGGAGAGTGAGGAGGAGAAGAGTGAGGAGGAAGAGGAGAGTGAGGAGGAGGAGGAGGGGAGTGAGGAGGAGAGTGAGGAGGAGGAGAGTGAGGAGGAGGAGAAGGAGAGTGGTCAGGAAGAGGAGGAGGAGGAGAGTGAGGAGGAGGAGAGTGAGGAGGAGAGTGAGGAGAAGGAGGAGGAGAGTGAGGAGGAGGAGAGTGAGGAGGAGGAGTGAGGAGGAGGAGGAGAGTGAGGAGGAAGAGAGTGAGGAGGAGGAGGAGAGTAAGAAGGAGGAGGAGTGAGGAGGAGGAGGAGAGTGAGGAGGAGGAGAGTGGTGAGGAGGAGGAGGAGAGTGGTGAGAAGGAGGAGGAGGTGGAGAGTGAGGAGGAGGAGAGAGGTGAGGAGGAGGAGAGTGGTGAGGAGGAGAGTGGTGGTGAGGAGGAGGAGATAGGTGAGTAGGAGGAGGAGGAGGAGGAGGCCTCCTGTGGAAACCCAGTGTAAAGCCTCTGAACGCCTGGTCTGCTAATATCCTGAGAACAGGCTGACAGCGGACTGAACGCTGTTAGATACACTGAGGACCACAGGGCTGACCCAGTGCTGTGAGGGCTGGACTATATGGAGCTCTCTGTAGCAGTGTGACCCCTTTACCCGGAGCAGTGGCGGGCAAACCTTATCTTTCTGCGTTGGAGGAAACTGCATCCAATCAGTCACTCCAGCAGCAGGCAGGGGGAACAGTGACCTGGTGTTTACACCCGGGAGAGGAGCCTCTCCCGTTGTTCAGCACCGTTTGGCTGACCTAGATCATATGGAACAAGATTCATCTTGCAAGCATGCAGCTGCAGAAGCAACAGATTACTAATTAAATGGGATTTAGGCTAAAAACGGCCAAAGAGTGGTTTTGCATTCAGCAACTATTGACTTCCTAACAGATGTGGCTCCCTGCTGTGTTCAGATGAGGCAGGTGCATCTCAACAGAGATTGGACTCTTGAATTGACTGAAGTTCGGAGAACCAACAGGCTGTTTTTAAGAAGTGCCGATTCCAACTCAAAGTCGCTAATGGATTAGACTAACAAGTAATTTTTATTTTCACAGTCAAAAAATTGTTTAATATGAGGAATAAATTATTAAGAGTCCATTTCTATTTCAGTTTGCCTTTGGGTTGAAAATGACCCAATGAGTCCATAGCCATGTAATCACCTCATATAAGGGGTTACACTGTTTTAATTACTATCCCTCTCCCACTTCTATAAGCCGCTAAATAAGGAATATTTTACCTTATTTACTTTTCCTGCCCAATAAATATTAGGGATCTCACGTTGAATATTACTGAGGTGATTATACTGTATATTAAAATGCAAATGCCCAGCACTGTTTAATTGAATTAGTCCCCACTTTCTGAGGTTAGGTCTTCTTGATATAAAATGTGTTATAAATGAACAATTGATGAACAAAAATGAACAAAAATAATATTAGATAAAGGATTGCAAGAAACAACAAGATGAAATGTCTCCTAGTGCCTGCTCAGTGTGGTGGCTGATATGCAGCTCTGATATGGGTAAGCAAGGCAGTTGGTCAGCAAAGCAGGTCAAGGGGATATAATCTCAGATAATCCTCTTTAATTCCTGAGCGCCCAGTATTAATGATAGGAGATTACCCTTCGTGATTCAATTTAATTGCAATGTTAAAATCCTTTACCGCACATGCTTTTTATAAAATGAAAATGGTGGGGGATGTAAATGTTAAATGAAAGCTTTCAAATCACAACACGCTATGAACGGTTTCCTATGCGTCGGCCTGCCCACACTGTAGGTGTCACGCCCAGATCTCCTTTCTGATAAGGTCTTGTTCCTGGGCCATGTGTTTGTGTACCCATGCTTGTGTTAGTGTAAGTGCCTTTCGGTATTTAAACAGCGGTTAAAGCTGGTTTATGCTTCATTTAGTCGGCATCATCGTTTAGAGCACAGTTGGCAGCATGTCTCTGACAGTAGTGGCTGCTACTGTTCTGCTGACTGGAAGCGTGGCACTAAGACTGCCAACATTGCTTTTAGAAGAAAGTTGACATTTATGTTTCATAGCATTTAATATTGGCTTGTCAAAATGGAAAAGTTGTCAACTTGTTTTATGTTTTGATCGGCTCAGAAAATTCACAAATATATTTTGGTGTGTGTAGACCTACAGGGCTACATGCCTACGAGCCTACATGAACACACTTGTGGCAGGAAGCTTCACTCATTAAACATTTCAAAGCCTCCTCAGCAGGATGTGGTGAAGATATTTATATTATTATACCTCATATTACTCTCTCCCACTCCCTCTCTCTCTCTCTCTCTCTCTCTAGCTCTCTCTAGCTCTCTCTCGTATCGACCCCTCAGTCCACACAGAGTCCTCCTCCATCTTGTGAGGCTAAACGACAAGGTAACACTTGAATGAAACATTTCAGCTCCTCTGTTGACGCTGTGGTCATTAAATAATGAGCTGGGTCCTACCGGACGACTTGGTTTATGTTGTTCAGTGAGAGAGAACAACAGCAGTTCTTTGAATTCAGCGATTATGAATTATGAAAGCTGACCATAGAACAAGTGTTCACTACTGAACATGTGTCTGGAGGTATCTTCACTACTGTACATGTGTCTGGAGGTATCTTCACTACTGTACATGTGTCTGGAGTTATCTTCACTACTGTACATGTGTGTCTGGAGGTATCTTCCAAACAACCGCTGCCCAGGGAATGCAAGGACTTGATTCCACTTTTGATGAAAGGCTTAACACGAGTTTGGGAGGTCAATATCTGCATCCCATGTATGATCCAGGAGCATGCTACATGCTACATGCTACATTCTACATACAACATGCTACATGTTACATGGTACATGCTACGTGTGATAATCTCCACCTGGGGATGAGTCACGTTATCCAGGGCCGTTTCTAATCCCTGTTTTGAATTGCAGCCCTTATATCAACACCAGTGCCAAACGCTGCCTTAATGGAACCATTAAGAAAATGCTAGGCAGAGCCTGGTAGATATATAGACTCAATAGACCAGCTGGAGGATTACCCCCCACACACTGCAGTGCTGCAGGACGGCTGCTCCCCGTAACCACTGGGCCGTTCATTCATGACTGAATAATCCAGAATTCCCATCTGGGATGAAGAAAGTGCGTCTGACAGACATGTTGTGTGTTTAACGTTCTTCCAGGTGTTCTGGAGAGGATGTGGTCCACATTTTGGTTCAGAAAGGAAATGTGCTCGGCAATGGCTCACCCCCCCAGGTCCAGCTCCCCTCACAGGTATATATATCTATATCTATTAGGCCTATATATATATATATATATATATATATATATAGGTACATAGGTATATATACTGTATATAAGTATATATCTCAGTCTGGGGTGTAACTGCAGCAGTCCTCTTCTCATCTGGGGGCGTTCCAGAGCACTCCTCATTAAAGCAGTAATCAGGAACATGTCCGTCGGCTGCTCATGCCCGCTGCTCTTATGTTTGGAAGAACACGTCTCTTCTGGAGAGGCAGAGCGCTAATGGATCAAACAGGAATCTGTCGCACTTCAAACAGGAGTTCAAACGCGCCCTTTGAACACACACCAATGCACATTTTGTCGTGTTTGTTTAGCGATTTCGAGTCATGACTTTGTAGCTGTGATACAATGTGCACAAATACTAATAGAGGCCAGCAGGCTGCAGTCGTCCCACGATTCCTGTTAGGGATCAATCAACATCATGCACACTGATAACAAGCCCTCCTAAGAGGGATGTTTGACTTAGGTATGGAATAGGTTTGTCTGATTGTTAAGGTAGAATTTAAGTAATAGAAAAATCGCCAAAAGTACAAAATGTAAGGCTACAGCAGAACATTGAAGCAGTATATGGTCATAGTAAAGCTCCTTAATTAGCCCTCTAGTACTAGTTACATCCTTGAACCACTCCGTTGAATGACTCATTCTCTTGATAAACTCGTCTTTCCCCTCAGCCAGCGAGTGTTTGATTCTTAATACCAGAGTCCTGCGGAGGATAATGGTCAAACTCTGCCATATGCAGGCTCTGTGGAACTCTCACTGTCATTCAGTGTTTGTGCTCTAAGAATAAACACGACTTGGCTCCGACATTTATGTACAACCACCACACACTTCCACCAGTACACGCCGTCCATCCAGCGCGGGCAAACAGAGCTTTATCGGTGTGTGTGTCGGATAATTTGCTTTGATACCCGTGCATTACTCTGAATGAATTATGGAAGGGCTTCATGAAAATGTTATCAGACGCCCTTCAAATATAAACGAAAGGGAGGGGGGGGCTGGATCCCTGCCACAGTGCTGCTAGTGTCTGATTGGCCACAGTCCAGCTGGTGTCCGATTGGCCACAGTCCAGCTGGTTTCTGATTGGCCACAGTCCTGCTGGTGTCTGATTGGCCACAGTCAGCCTGGTGTTGATTATCACCGGGAGGTGTGTTTTGTTGACTATGTGTTTTGTTGACTTTGTTTGTTGCCTGTGTTGACTTGTTTTGCTCGACTAGCGCTGACAAATGCCCCTTTTCCATCGACAGTACCAGCTCAACTCGCCTCGACTTGGCCCGCCTTTTTTTGCGTTTCCATCGCCAAAAAAAGTACCTGGTACCTGGTACCAGGTACCAGGTACTTTTTTTAGTAGCACCTCCGTCGAGGTTCCAAGCAAGCTGAGCAGGTACTTTTGTATGATATAAACAGGCTGCTGGCAACTGATTGGCCAGGGGGAATAATCACTCAAAGTTAAGTCTTGATCAGATTTCCCGGGAATCCCGTCCTCCGGGATTAAAACCTATTGACGACCCGCCCACGTTGAAGAGGTTCTCTTCTACGACCCGCCCACAAGAGGTACTTTTTTAGATGGAAACGCGACGCGCCTGGAACCAAACCAAGTCGTGGCGAGTTGAGCAGGTACTGTCAGTGGAAAAGCGGCAAATAAGTCACGTGAACGAATGGTTCACCGTGTCCTGCAGCCCGTAGGAAGTCAAGCAGAGGATGGACTGACTCTGAGGATCCCTCCACCTCTTCACTGAACGCCACTCACTACCACTACCACTACCGCCACCACTACTGCTACCACCACCGCCACCGCCACCACCACCGCCACCGCCACCGCCGCCACCACCACCACTAACCACTACCACCACCACCAACACCACCACCACCACTAACCACTACCACTATCACTACCACTACCACTACCACCACCACCACCACTAACCACTACCACTACCACTGCACTACCACTACCACCACCACTACCACTACCACCACCACTACCACTACCACTACCACTACCACCACCACCACCACTACCACTACCACTTCCGCGCTCCAAACGCTGCCTCGCTGGGACATGGGACACCTGGCCCGTTCCTTCTCTGGCATGGACCACTTTTACTATTAGGCTTCACCTAATACTTCAAAAGTGAGTCTTTATTTTATATTTAGTCGTATTCCCTGATCTCCACAGAGCGGCGTTATTAAAGAAAAAGGTGAACAAATGAAATCATGTTCATCAGTTGAGTCCATGATGCAGCAGCGTTCTCTACCAGTGTTCATCTGGAGAACATCTGGAAAACATCCTCAATGACCACCACAGGGCTCTACCTGCCATCTGTCTCCCCATGCACACTACAAACTTTAATCTACCTGTGAAACACAAAGTGCATATGTAATACACACTAAACTATAGCCTGGTAAGACTGTAGTGTTCAGATGTGTTGCTGCAAGGCATTCTGCTGCAAAAACGCCAGCAGACACCAACAGGCTGCCACCACACGATCCTCGTCAGGGATCAAAAGTACTGCGCACACACTTAACAAGACAATCTTCTATCACTCTGAGTTCTGGGGATAACCCAATAGTTTGCTGGCAACCTTGAAAAGGTCAGTAGCAAACTATGTTTTTACATAAAGTCTGCAGCAAAATAGAATATGTAGAGATTGATCCAAGAACACATTTGTACTGAATAGGGGTAGCGAGTGTATCTTATTCAGTATGACAGTGTTGTGTACTGTATAACCTAAGATCAGGTGACGATGGGAGGCCTCCTGGAGGACCTTGTCATGTTCTAACGTGTTTAGGAGACAACAGAGGAACCGTGCAGAAGGATGGGGCTGCTGCGGTATTCTTCGAGAGCCAGCGAATAAATGAGTGAACGTTGAGTCTTGGCTCTGTGGTCTGTTTGGAACAGACTCCGAAACTACAATAAGATTAGAATCTTCCTCAACAACAAACGCACACACAGACCCCTACACACTCCAACAGGCTTATGACAGGCCCTCTGTTTCCCTGTAGCCATCAGAACCATCCTCCACAGTCCTGAAGTCCTCTTCAAGGGCGAAGCTGAGGCGCCCTCCCTCAGGCATGGAGGAGACCCTAAAGTAGAAGAGATGTGTCTGTTAATGAAAGCCTACGACGAGAATAACGTCTCCTATCCAATCACTGGCCGTGTTTTCTGAAGAAAGTTGGTTCTAACAGCATGTCTGCCATCTCGCTACAGTCAGACCTACTTTATGCCTTGCTTTGTTCAGAAATGCCATGATGTGGCAGTAAATCCTGCACAGAACAGGATTAATTTAGTCCCTGGAATGGGAAGAGTCATCATTTTCCCTGCATCATCCACTGTCGAATCACATTGGCAGAGTCATGGTTTAGTTTCTGTCTACTCTCCACTCTTCTGGCCGTGAACATTTCTCACTGCTCGGTGTCCTTTATGTAAGCAGGGCCTCGGAGGACAGCGATGTTCTGATACGTAATGGCTGTTCAGTGCTTTCATTGCAGGGCACCTATCTTAACTTCTGCTCTCAGCGTGCCACAAAGTACTCACTGTAACAAATCCCTCGTCCCTCAGATTGAGTGTGTCTCTGTCTGTCTGTATGTAGCTTGCTCTGGAAGAGTGCTGGGGGAGCATTGATGAATTCTGTATTCTTGGTATTTCTTTATAATAGCGGAGTATATACGTGTTCTGGCATATTAGTATGCAAGCCAAAAGTGCAATATTTTTGGGTACTTTAGAAGCTGGCGGTAAGCCTACGATATGCTCCATACAAACTATATATCAGCTCTACAGTGATATATAGATGAATAGATACACAGAAAAGGGTTAGGGCTGGAAAACTATTTTTAACTTTGGGTTAAAACTGTCTTGATTTAACCTATTTCTACTCTACTTCTTCTGCATCTTGTACTAGACCTTTTACTCAGTGATGTCATTGTAGGACGAACACAGGTGTTGATCATAACACTAATTACTGATATTATGTACCTTGATGTTACTTAATTTATTATATAACCTCATTGGAAAACAGGATGTTAAAGCTAACATTATTACCTCATTGGACCACAGGATGTTGTCAAGACAACACCATATTTAGTTATATGGTTCTGAGATGAATCAGACCCTGTTGGGGTGGCTTCTTTTTTACCATACCGATCTAGACTGAGGCTTCACCTGGGTCCAGCATGCATGACCGTTTACCTTGTCACTCTGATTCATCTTGAACCTCTACCACTCTTTGATTCCTGCCTAGCCATGGGTAGGAGACTAGTGTCCTAGACAAGATGAGTCTATCAAGGACCATTTTCACAGTGCTGTCATAGCATGGCAATCACAGATGTAGCCTTTAATAATCTAGACCTGCACATTGTCTTGAATTCTCAAGATCTGTCCTTTGATTGCTACTAGAAGGCTTAAAGGTCACTCTAGTGACCATTGGCAAACTCCTTTGATGTAGTTTCAGAAAGAATATTTCTGAGTACGATGTTTGATCTCAGTTTCGTTTGCGATTCTGCTGTATAAAAAGGAGATATAAAGGAAATACATTATTATGCATTTAAAAGTCGCTACCAATTATGTGTGATGGCTTCACGCCCAGATGGTGCTATCCATATTATTCATGTTTGGACCGCTGATTCTTGGACTGGTGACGCGGTCACATCAAAGGTGTCTGAGGTGAGCAGGTGTACTAGGGGGAACGTCCCATAGTGTGTGGCGGTCGCTGCCTCTGTTGGTAGAGGAGAATATATAACCATAATATATCTATTCAATATCTTTTGGATCAAATATCAAAAGCAAGCACGAGTCTTTGTTTTATAAGAGGAATGTAGGAGATATTTGTCTAGGAGTACGAGATGCAGACGTGCTGAACACCACTCCTCTGCTATATGAACTGTTCACTATAAACAGGTTCAACTAGAAAATAAATCAATATCCGTTTTAAGACCAGATCTATGTTTCAGCACCTCCCTGCGATGGACCAATGCTCTGTTCTAATCTGCTTTGAGGAGAAAGACGTCACCCATCCTATGACCCCAGACCAGGAACAAATGGAAACGCTGCTTTAATGGATTCTATATTCTGATTCATTTGTATTTTCAACACTTTAGTCAAGTCGAATAAGTGAACAAAGTGGATCTCTAAATTGGATGCCAGACTATGGAATTACATTTCCCCTGTAACTCCCTAAAGAGTCTGTTTCTCTGGTCCCTCATAAACACTTCAACATCACAATGCACAATGCCTTCCCCACTAGCTTGTAGTAATAGCACAGAATATACCGTTCATTTGATTGATGCAAGCACTCAAATAATAATAAATAAAAGAAGTGAAATGGTGGTGGAGGACACACACACTAATGTATATCAATAAAACATTGATTTTTTTACACATTCCAAGCATGTTAAAGTCTGCTTTCCATTTTGATTGTGCAAATATATATTCCTTCTTCTATCCCTCTCATCATAGCCCTGGTTTACATTTAATTAACTACGCCAACATCTAGCTTTCATCCTTTTTCTCCTTTTCCCTATAGTTCTCTTCAAACAACAGCGCAAAGTGGCTTTGAATTATTACTGACTATTCTTAAATAGCAAAGAAATATTCTGCAAGTAAATCCTATCAAACCCCTGCATACAGTCAACCTTCCCCTCACTCACTGCTCATGTATGATAACAGAGTGTGTGTGGCGGGGTGGTGATCAGAGAGTTCATCATGGTGTGAATCATTGATGTCCACGCAGAGAGGGTTCGCACTGGTCACTGTTGTCTGCTGAGGGCGTTTATGGATGGAGACAACGTGGTGTTCCATGGCGTTGTCTCTGGCCATGAGAGCTCATTGTTCCCTGGATCCCAGCAGCGTTCAGAATACTGCACATCACCAGAGGGGCATTGGCTCCAGCCCCATGTTCAGCCTCATCACCAACAGATAGTGACTTCACCGACGTTTAAATCTGAAATCTTCATAAACATAAATAGTACTGACATGAGACTTCCATATTAAGAACTATAGCATTTTAACATATAAATAGCTCATTATAAATGTGTTGATTCTTATCTCAAAAGTGTGATTGTATTTAACTGACAATATATTTGATATACCTGGAGCCCATGCCCTTCTGGTGACGTGCAGCATTCTGAACGTCAGGAACCGGGTGTGGGTGCAACAAATGAATTTCTCCTACGGGTGATTAATAAAGTTGTATCGTATCGTACCTCATGCAGTCCAAACATTTGGAAATGTGTAAATGTTTTTTCTCTGACTCTATAATATTATAAGGGCACCAGGAATAAAGGACAGGCTTTATACTGCAGTCACGTTTCCCTGGAGCTCCACACACGAACACACGACTGTAACAGAGACTCAGTCTCGGCCATGACAACCCAGGTCCAAACCAACAGAGAGCCCAAAGAAACCTGGTGGTGCACTGGGCTAAGGTGCATACTATATAGGCACAGTCCTAATCATAGAGACCTAGGATCGAATCCGGCCTGGGACATATACTACATGTTCTCCGCACTTCCCTCTCTATTTCTCTCTTGCCGTATCTGATCGGTAAAACAGCAACACCTTTGGCCCGCCTATATCAGATACACCGATGTGATTGGTTAATGTTCTGGGCCAGGGGAATCAGTATATTGCTTGTTCCCAGAGTGACGCTCTGTCTGGGTCCTATGGATAACAATGGCCGCCCCCAGCTGCTGAAAGCTTCAGGCCCCCGGCTCCTCCAGAGGTCACCTCGACGTCCTGACCCTGGAGGTACGGCCTCAGGGAGTCCAGCACGCGTCCTGATGCACTCACATCTCTCTCCTTATATAAGGTCTCAGTACTGTAAATACCTTTAAAGTCTAACTCTGTAGAGGGATAACTACTGGGGCAGTTTTGAAAATAAGTTTCAGAAATATCTGCTAAATCAACAGAGAACAATGTCACCTGTTATCTGCTCTGTGATTGGTTTAGGAGGAGGCAATCTGAACATGTCTCAGATAGTGGAACAATTCAGACTGAGTTATGAAGGGAAATTAAATAGAAATTCAGGATGATTATCAGGACATTTTTCTGGCCTTGTTTTCTGGAAGGTTCCCCACCAGTTCAGCAGCAGCTGCATGAATAATATTGATCAACGATGACTTGAGCTGTCGAGCAGTCGCTGCCCACAGAGCTCAACTCCTCCTACTTAGTGGAGGGTCTTGGCTGCCTCTGCTCTCAATACACACACCTTTAAAATACACACACACCTTAAAATACACACGCACACACACACACCTTAAAATACACACACACCTTTAAAATACACACACACACCTTAAAATACACATACACACACCTTTAAAATACACACACACCTCTAAAATACACACACACACACACCGTAAAATACACACACACCTTTTAAATACACACACAACGCAGAACCAGAGAAATTAACACAACAAGTGCCAAAAATCGGAACTTTGATGTTCTTCTCATCAAATTACCCGTCACACCTGACAGCCAGGAAAGAACAAAGCAGGTGTTTTGGGCTAAATATGGGTTCCCTGGCGCCCTTAGTGCAGTAGATTGCACCCATGTGCAGCTACGTGCCCCACCAGTAAATGCACTGATATACATCAACCGCAAGGGAACTCATTTAACAATTAACATACAAGTCATTTGCAATGCTGCTTGTACAATCACCCATGTCTTTTACCCTGGCTCAAGCCACGACTCATTCATATTATCAAACTCTGCCATTCCTGCCATCCTCGAGGGGAATCCTCCCTTGGGTGGGTGGCTGTTAGGGGACAACGGCTATCTGTTAAAAACATGGCTCATGACCCCATTTATTATGCCATCAACAGTGCGTGAAACACAATTCAACAGAAAACACGCAGTGTGAGCTGTGTGGCATGTTGTTTTACACTTCATTGCCATGAATCATGGATGTGTCGATGACATAAATGAGGATAGATTAGATAGATAGATAGAGGACTTAAGGAGACGTGAGGCTGCATGTGCCGTTGCCATTAAACCCGAATGCCCCAGCAGCAGCACGGGAGAGGAGAGCTGCATCGTGCCTAGTGAGGTAAGCAAACTAAAGACACCTCCGGTCTTTTGTTTGACTACATTGCGAAATTATTACCATGCATTCATAACCTTGTGATTCAGTGAGCGTGAGAGTATGTCTTTCCGGTCTGGTGGTCCTCCTGTCTGGTGGTCCTCCTGTCTGGTGGTCCTCCTGTCTGGTGGTCCTCCTGTCTGGTGGTCCTCCTGTCTGGTGGTGCCACGACGCATGGGTCTGGATCCCGTGCACCTTGGTGGTTGCGCGGCTCCCTCCTCAGCTGGCCCATGCGCACTGATGGGCTCGTGCGCACTGATGGGCTCGTGCGCACTGATGGGCTCGTGCACACGGAACCCGAGGCCAGGGTCTTCTTCCTGAGAAGCTGCATGACATTGTTTTGATTTTGTGTTACATTTATTTCATGTCAATAATGATTAAAATATTTTGACGAGACATCTCTATGTATGTGAACTTTATTTGTGTACCTTGGGGTTGGGCAGCTGATGTATCACGTTGGGTTCCGATTTCAAAGCCCCCAAATCCCTCAGCGCTTTCTGTGGTGAGAGTGGACGCAGCGATGTCCTCTGCCGGCGTCAGGTCCTGGGTACTGTCAGATCCACCTCCAGTTAAAAGTTGTGTTCGCTTGTTGCAGCAAGCTTGGACTTACCCCTTCATCTGACATCGTAGCGCTTACGGCACTGGCACGATGACCAAGGGATGCCACGCCTGTTTCACTAAAGATCATTTGGGTTTCTCCCATCCTCATACAACATGACCTCTCTTTCTTTGGGTGGTTTCTCCCATCCTCATACAACATGACCTCTCTTTCTTTGGGTGGTTTCTCCCATCCCCATACAACATTACCTCTCTTTCTTTTACGGCCCTGACGAGCACATCTGTCTCCTCAACTGTGAACCGTTCCTGGCGTTCCCAAATCCGCCGTCATAGTAGCAATACGCCATGGAACAAGCGCACCTCGCTCTTAAAGGGAATGGGAGATGACGCTCTGATTGGTTTATTGCACATTACGCCCAAACCACACCTACCAACCCTTTTTAGACTTGCGTCGGACGCAAAGCTAATTTATCTCGCCGTCGTAATAGCAACAGCGCCATAGAACCGCCCACAAAGCTACTTGGCGCTTCACGTCTGCGTTTGAGTGTTAACGTGTTAACTGTGTAGTGCAGATGATGTTGTTTACTACTTTTGAATTGGCCAATGAGTTGTTGATTCAAAATGTGTTAAAAATATAAACATATTATGAAGATGAACTGTAGCCATGAACTGAATTAGGACAATCTTGTGATGAATTAGGACAATCAAATCCCATATTTTCCGTTGACTAAGAAAGGTGGCCGGTCATCTGAAGGCCGTGAGAGGAGCCACATGCTGAGTCTTTACTGCCTCAAACAGATGTTCATGGCTCCTGCCTGGTTCAGCTCCTAGCGCTCATTATGGTCTCCTCTTCTCATGTAGCAGGTGACGGTAGGAGACTGAGGTGGTGACACACATAGAGGAACCAGCTGCCTCTCTGCCCCGCTGTGGGGGCTCACCTGTCTCTGCTAGTTTAGTCTTGTACACCGCAGTGTCTTCAGCCGATACCAGAGCAGGAGCTGGAACAGGTGGGCAGAACCTATCCATGACGAGACTCATAGCCAGTATGAATATGGATGAGACGTGAGGTATTTATTCATATATTAATAGCTTGTTATTTTAAAACATGAACATAAACCTATATCACTATTAGTACAGTGATTTCATTATAGTATGATGCATTTCCATCTTATTTGGTAGTAGTTTATCTCGTTCATGTCAACAAATGATGTCAACAAAAAAAGAATGTATGGATAACATTAGCTTGTAGTAATTCTATTCCTAATCCTTTGTGATTAGTCACAGATTTTTCTTATTGAATTCTTACAAGCTAAACTTGTGTAATGCCTTTATTTTTATAAACATATCGATGTGCAGCATTTTGTCTGTTGAAGACACTGGGGACGGCCTCACAAGACGCTGTGTCCTGATCTGTCTTTAAACCTTTAGGCGCTGCAGCAGAGGACAAGCCACTGCGCTTTGCTCAGCAACTTCCTCAAGGATACTAAAGCTCTGCACTTGTCCTCTCTGAGACCTCAACAGGACTCAACCGAAACGCACAACCGCAAATAGCTTCCAACGAACAGAGAGGCAGAGTGGACCTGGTGTGAAACATCAGCAACACACACTGTTGTGTGCTTGTTCACTGGAGACTCTATTTGTCCTTTCCTTAGCTAGTACATTAAAAAGACACATAACTCATATTTCCTCCTGAAGATGTCCTTTAGCACATATTTGAAAGATTGTTTTGAATTGTTCAAATACTATTTGTGGAAACCATGCAAAAGAGTTCTTTATGTGTGTCCTTTGTTTGACGTTGTGTTGCGTCTGCATGACGTAACACAACCTTTAGACATATTTTAGAGCGTACACTTAAAATATAACCTTTATAATGTAGCCTATATCATCATTGTTTTTCGTTCTTTAAATATGCCTATAAACCAAGATAAACAACCAATAAAACAATATACACAGATTCAAAACACTAAAATCCATATTTTACACCACAGCTGTTCCTCTACAGCACCCTTCATAGCAATAAAGTCTGATTTCAGTCTCAATGGGGAGACGATTATTAATACAAAGATTAAGCAGGCAGGTGCAGCTACACAACGAAACACATTGTGTGTGTCCACACATGGAAACACACACGCCTTTCTGGAACATCTTCACTCAAAGCCCTCGCTGGTGAAGAACCCTTCAGTGACGGACGAAGAGCAGCCCGTTTAACTCATTGAGAATTGAAAGGTCCTAAGCTGTAATTTGTGACTATTTTGGATGTCCAGAATAAGCCAGTAATCACGGACTGTGGCCGCCACTCAGCTTAATCACACACATTGTTCTTCTGAGGACTGAGGGCACATGGCGATATGGTGATGGTGATGCATCTGAACACAAAACATTTTTATAAGGAGTTATCATCGCAGTTACGGTTGAGTTGCCCTGGAACAAAGAACAGAACTGCCCAGTGGACTGGTTAGTCCCTCCTGCCCAGTGGACTGGTTAGTCCCCCCTGCCCAGTGGACTGGTTAGTCCCTCCTGCCCAGTGGACTGGTTAGTCCCCCCTGCCCAGTGGACTGGTTAGTCCCCCCTGCCCAGTGGACTGGTTAGTCCCCTCTGCCCAGTGGACTGGTTAGCTCTGCCCAGTGCCCTCCTCTGCACTGGGCTGTAGTCTGTAGTCTGTAGGCTGTAGTCTGTAGACTGTCGGCTGTAGGCTGTAGTCTGTAGGCTGTAGTCTGTAGGCTGTAGGCTGTAGTCTGTAGGCTGTAGGCTGTAGGCTGTAGTCTGTAGGCTGTCGTCCTCCAACACGTCTCAAGCAGTCTCAATCCTTCACACACTCCACCTTTACTCACTTGTACCAGTGTGTTCAGTTCTTACTAGCTCGTCTTTGATACAGAATGGTACATGCTCTCTTGGGAACATGTATCTAACCCCTTTAATGGCCTGGCCCGTATCTCATGACTGTAATCATCAGTACTGGCAGACCCATGATTAACTTAATGTGCTGCACCTGTTTGTCCCGACTGCTGCAGCTCTGTGATGAAGGCCGGAGTGTAGGACGTGGACAGACCCTCTCACTATGGAGGCCCACAAGCCCACTAGCTACAGCCCACAAGCCCTACAGCCCACAAGCCCACTAGCTACAGCCCACTAGCCCTACAGCCCACAAGCCCTACAGCCCACAAGCCCTACACACCACTAGCCCTATAGCCCACTAGCCCTACAAACCACTAGCCCTACAAACCACTAGCCCTACAGCCCACTAGCCCCACAGAGGGGGGCTACCCTAGCCCTACAGAGGGTGGCTACCACTAGCCCTACAGAGGGGGGCTACCACTAGCCCTACAGAGGGGGTGAACCTCCTCTTGTTTCCTGTGTATCATCAGCATGCAGAAAGGGTTCTGACATCTGATCCGAACAAGGGGAACGTGGATCCCAGACCTCTTTGATCTCTCCGTGGACACTGATGGGAAGACGGAAAATAACGTAAAAATGTAAAGCTTGCAAAATCACAGCATCCAAGAAAATCTGCTCAGAATATCAATGATGAGTAAAAGACTAAGTCCAGCTCGTTATTATGTTGGCTGCATGAAAATTAACTACTGAGGTTTTTTTTAACCTATTATACATCTGCTACTTGTCTTTATAATAATACTCATAGTTATACAGCAATTGTGTATTTGTGTCCAAGTCATAAAAATTGAAAAAATGAACGCAGTTCAAAGAAAGTTCTAAAACCATAACAATAATCTACAACTGTGTGCATTGGGATGCTCACTCGTGACCTCGCTCTGAAGCCAGCAGAGGGAAACGGAGAGCTTAAGCATGCATCTGCAATTCGCCGTCAGCATTCAACGCCAAATCGACAGGCTCACCCCGGGGCCCTGACCGAGGGCCGCCCAGAGACCTGCGACCTGGCAGTAAGGTGTGGGGCCCTGACCGAGGGCCGCCCGGAGCCCTGCGACCTGGCAGTGAGGCATGGGGCCCAGAGACTTAATGGAAACACATCTAGTTGACCCAGCTCTCACACGCAGCTCATTGACCGTAGAGGGGAGTCAGTGACCAACTACCATTTAAAGAGATTGAGAGGGGAGACGGTTCAGGGTTGATTACAGCGGCAGCTAAGCACGACAACGACCAATCAATGTGGCTCGGTGGGAACGCTGGCAGCTCCTTCAGCAGATAACACTGGAACAATGAAAAGCACCGTTAGTCGACCAACAGAGTGAAGGATTGATGTTGAATTACTACTCTCTCAAAATAAGAATATATAATAATAATACTAGGAAATCATAAAATAATCATGATCACTCATTATAGTTGCAATGGAGATTGGAATCATAAACACCCTATGTGTCACTATTTCACATTTCTCGGGAGGTCCGTCCACATCATCATTCAAATGTTAGTGTCTCCGACTGCCAAAAGAGCAACACATGCTCTGACAGTTTACACCACTCTGTTGGAAACACTGTTGGACTAATGACAATAACATGCAGAAGGACACATTGTCTGGTCGTATCCTGTTAATGCAAAGTGTGTGTATAGTGTGTGTAGTGTGTGTATATAGTGTGTGTAGGGTGTGTATAGAGGCTAGAGGAAAGATTGATCGCTTTGTTTACCACACTTTGTCATCATCTTCAGCAGCCTTATGTTCCTTACATATTGTAGCATACACGCTGAAACTGGTAACAAGGTAATCTCATCTATTATATCCACATGAATGTTATATCTGACTAATAATATTTTGAACAATATTGAAGCATGCTACAGAAACCTGTCCTGCTGTAGCAATGAATATATATCTATATATTCTAAAATATATATATAGTCTTAGTTTCAAATGATTGAATCCTGTGAGATTAGACACTGATATTAATATATATTATGCATACATTGCATCCTAGGGTGGCTGACATAGCATTAGTATTCTGATACTTTAAAGAAGCCGTTCAGAGTTCAAAGAGCTTTGTGATGCCTGGCCCACGGCTCCCGTTCCACACCAGCTCTTTGTGTCTTCACTGGTTCTTTCCTCGCATCACGTTTCATCCAGAGTGGTCACACCACACAGGTAGAATGTTAGAGCTTAATACTGAAACTTGATTTACAATTCAAATTAATAATACAATAATAGAAAATAATAAATTGAGCAGCAAAGATTTTATTTACAACAAAAGAGGACGTGTTGTGTGTCCATGACCATCTATCTATGTTTCTACAAATGTTCCTATCGACAAATTTTAAATCATGAAATGATAGTAATTGTATGCCTTTTCAGTTGAGTTCAGTCGCTTTTGTGCGTGGCATTTTGTTATATTGGTCCCAATTGGGCTCAGAGTTTCAATTGATCATACATACGACTAAAGAAAGCAATCAGTCTTCAGGGAATCTATATAACGTAGTAAACAACAAAGCCTGTTGTGAGAGTTCTGCTATACTGATCAATTCCTGGATTGATGCAACAGATTAGCTTTAGACACATACTTGGTTTACATAATATAAGATTCTGGAAGAACGAGAATCAAGTCTCTGCTTCTCCTTTTGCAGTTGATAAAGAGTTGCCTCACTTTTCCGTCACTTTCTAACAAAATAATTATTACACCTTCCAGAAGTCCTTGGCCTGCAGCCTGCAACTCAAAAGAAAAGGTTGGTGTTACTTTTTTATGTGTTGATGTTGTTGATCATTCATTGGGAATTGTTGGATTTGAATCGTCTCGATATGTTGAAGGTATATGGGCCAGTAGTATTTAAATGCTCTCTCTACTACAATGTGTTGAAGGTACATGGGTCAGTAGTATTTAAATGCTCTCTACTACAATGTGTTGAAGGTACATGGGCCAGAAGTATTTAAATGCTCTCTCTACTACAATGTGTTGAAGCTATATGGGCCAGAAGTATTTAAATGCTCTCTCTACTATAATGTGTTGAAAGTGAGATGGACCAGAAGCCTCATAGCTATGATTGCCGTGATCAGCGAGTCGACCAAAGACTTCCTTTTCTGGCAGGAATAACTTTAAAAGGGCAGGTGCTCGGAAGCTAGCAGTTTACAGCAGCACCCTAGTTTATCACCATAGCAACAAACCAAAGTAAGTCACATCACATCTATCTTCACTGCCACTGCAATATTGGCAGAAAAGCTTTGGGAGAAAAACTGAGCTTTGAGCGATAGATTCTGTTGACAGTAGCGGTGTCAACAGCATCTCAGTGACAACCAGTCACCTCCTGCCCTTCAGCTCCCAAAAGGAGACCAGTGATACCAGCACAGGAGACCAGTGCTACCAGCAGAGGAGACCAGTGCTACCAGCACAGGAGACCAGTGCTACCAGCAGAGGGCCGCTGGACACCCTGGAGAGGGGGGGCTTAGAGACAATGGTTCTTGGTTCTTACAATTTCTGTCACGACTTGATAGTTTGACCCCCCCCCCATTCTTGAGACGTGCATTAACCCCTAAAGGGCAGACCTCTGTTGACCCCTTGTCCTGAAGTTGACCTGCCTGCTGTCCCTGGTGGGTTCTGTACGTTGAGCTGCCTTGCTGTCCCTGCTGTCCCTGGTGGGTTCTGTACGTTGAGCTGCCTTGCTGTCCCTGGTGGGTGCTGTACGTTGAGCTGCCTGCTGTCCCTGGTGGGTTCTGTACGTTGAACTGATCGGAGCAAAGCTCTTCCTGAGTCTGGGAATGGGGTCGATTGAGTGTCAACACCCATTAGAGATATTCTAATAGAATTTGAGTGTTAATAGACTCTGCAAAATGGAAAATACGCTCACCGTTTGCACTCGAGACACACGCTTATGTGTGTGGCGAATGTGTCCCCACACAAAGACGCACACACGCACACACAAGACACACACTGCATGCGCCAGGATTATTAACTGTGCTGCTGACCACTGACCGAACACAGCCGACACCACAAGTACAGAGTCCTCGATTTGCTTGTTAGACGCGCTGTTGAGCACTCGCTGTCCTGTACTCCCTCCGCCAGACTACACATCTGTGGCTGAACAGTGTCTGCTCACTCCAGCTGTGGAGAGACCTGGCCCCATGACCTCCAGAATGCAGCCTGCTGCTCCACAGATCCGCAGAAACGCACACGGCGCCTTTCATACGTCTGGTATCTTTCATACGTCTGGCATCTTTCATACATTTGGCATCTTGACTCGAAATGCAGAAAACAATCTTCACATAAAGCAAAGAACAGGTGCTGCCAAGCTCCTTAATTGACTGGATAATTTTATCATCAAAACTGCCTTTTAGTTATTTTAGATTCATTAATTCATTAATCATATTAATCACATTTTACTAATTACCTAACTCATATGGGTACTTCTTGGTACATCATACCAAACGTTGGATTATATGATCTCTTCCTGCGTCCAGAGACCAGCGACAGTAAACAGCATAAACACTTCCAGCGGTGTGCGTCCACTGGAAGCATGTGCTCAGCCATCTGAAGAACACAACGTTTACTTCATGGTGAGGCTTAATGACCGTGGAGAAGGCAGGACCCCCTGGGGTCTCTCTCACTCAGGTGAAATGGCATTCATTCCACACCATGTTGTTGGTAAAAGAGAGAGAAAGGAAATGACAACAGTGGTTTGGTCTAAACTGGTCCCCACCGGAGGGGAGGGAGTAGTGGTTATGATGTCGTCTGGTGGAAGTGTCTTCCTGCGGTGGCCTCACATCAGCAGGAAATACACTTCTCACTTATTATGTTCATCTTTGCTTTTGTTTGCTTATAATGGAAAACCAGCCCATTGTACCTAATATGAAAGGGTTAGGGCTTTTATAAATATTTGTGTTGAACCAAAGTTTGTATTCAGCCTTTCTGCTATGTTGGTGGAACAGCGATATCATTCGCTGTTCCACCAACATAGCAGAAAGGCGTATGTACACAGTACTGTATATAAGTTAAGTTAAGTTATCCTTTATTTATCCCTTTTTGGGGGAAATTCTTTCTCTGCTTTTGACCCATCTGGGAGCCGGTGAACACCCAGAGCAGTGGGCAGCCGCAGTGCAGCGCCCGGGGAGCAGGTGGGGGTTTCAGGTGCCTTGCTCAAGGGCACCTCATCCGTGGATGAGGACGTAGGAGAGTGTTGCACAACCACTCCCCCCATCCATATTTTTGCCTACCGGTCAGGATTCGAACCGGCCACCCTCCGGTTACCGGTCCAACTCTTTAACCAGTAGGCCACGGATGCCCCACATATAGTGTCTATACACAGTACTGTATATAGTGTATGTACACAGTATAGTACTGTATATAGTGTATGTACACAGTATAGTACCGTATATAGTGTACACAGCGTCTACACAGTGACTCCTTTAGAGAAGTTACTAATGCTGGCCGACGTTGTGTTGGCGACAGTTTGTGATGGTGTTTGGGATTCTAGGATTTCTTCTATGAATGTAATTTCCTTTCTTGTTTACCTCTCTATCCAAAGCCCATCAAATAAACAAATATGAACTTGGTAGAAGTTTCATTTAATTTCATCCTTTGCCAAGAAGCAGTGAGGTTCCATTGCATGAACAGAATAAAAAATAACATTTCTATTTTAATCTCCCAGGGAATGGCTTTCACTGTTTGATAAGCTCCTTTGGCAATAACTAAGTTATTTTGCGAGAGAAAGATAATGTAGTATAGCTCTATGTTAAAAATTACTTATTATAATATTGCAAAAGGCTCATTGATTAAAGTGTTAAAATGTGATTTATGGAGTGTTGGGATGCCAGACATCTCCCCCAAAAGGTTTTGAGAGACAGATGAAGAGTCCTCTACAGTATAGTAGAGTAGCACTGTTGGTCAGCTGAGGGCCACCAGGATGCTGAGTTCACACATGAGGCTGCAGGCTCCCACTGCTGCTCTGGGATACCTTTCCTTTTACATGACCTTTAAAGGGCACCCTTTGTCACGCCGCAGATTGAGTCATATTTCTCAGAGGGAATAAGTATCCACTACACCGGTGTTTTACAGCCAGCGATACGCACACCCAGTTGGTCCTAGAGGGTGCTAAGGGGGCTGAAGGCTGCTGGGGGGATTTTACAATAATTGCAAAAAGGATATTGATTATTGACAATAAATAAATTATTAATATTGTTAATTAAATATAGTATGATGGCTTGTTTTTGTTTAGAAAATTAGTTTAGCCTTGGACGTTCCATCATATTTTTATATTGTAATGTTTTCCATTGATTTTGTGCGTTTGTGTTTACTAAACCAACTGGGTGATCCCACTATCTGCACTGCTGGAGGTGATAACTGTAACTATAACTATAACTATAACTATAACTAATGAGGGGCGCCGCTCTCTGGTCCGCCACTGCAGGTCTTCTTAACTCATCCTAAACATTAAAGTCTGAGTAACATTGTTCATATATCCAATAGAAGGGTTAACCCTAACCCTAACACACAATTCACCGTCTGTCTGGCCTCAAACAAAACCACAAGGCTCATTTATATTCAGACCAAATTTAGGCACAGACTCGAATTCCTGGCAACTGGGAACTCTTAACAGAAGTTGAACTTAGTCTACAGATCCAGTAGAGCCAGGGTCAGTGTGAATACACTGGGCCGCTGATGTGAAGGACCACTAACGATTACAGAAACACAGAACAGGTGAGATCCGACGTGACGCTTCCCGGTGTGATTATCAGGAGTACTTCTGAGCACAAGGAGTGTTTGCACATGCATCCTCATACATCTCATGAAAGTCTTGTGAAATTGGATCCAGATGCTTGCGCGCGCACCCACACACACACACACACACAACCACCCACCCACACATACACACACTCACACAACACGCACAACCACCCAAACATACACACACACACACACACACACACAACCACCCACCCACACATACACACACTCACACACAACCACCCAAACATACACACACACACACACACACACACACAACCACCCACCCACACATACACACACTCACACACAACCACCCAAACATACACACACACAACCACCCACCCACACATACACACACTCACAACCACCCAAACATACACACACACACACACACACACACAACCACCCACCCACACACACACACTCACACACAACACGCGCAACCACCCAAACATACACACACACACACACACACACACACACACACACACACACACACAAGCACACACATAGACACAAACACAAATGTGTGCATTCCCCCACACTTCATTTTGAGTGTGCGCTCTGACAATCCCTGACAGCGAGGCGTCTCCTAGAGGAGAAGTGGGGACAGCTTGGGCATAATTAGAATTAATGGGCAGACCTGGAATAGGGAAATGAGCCATCACATCACACATCATCCCAGATTATGGATCACTTATCCACTCCTCATACACCAGTGTGTCAACCAGAGAACCAAGGGAAAGAAAGAGTGTGTGTTGGTATGTGTGTGTGTGTGTGTGTATATATGTGTGTTTGTGTGTGTGTGTGTGTGTGTGTGTGTGTGTGTGTGTGTGTGTGTGTGTGTGTGTGTGTGTGTGTGTGTGTGTGTGTGTGTGTTTGGATGGATCACTGTCTCGTTGGGATCTGATGAGGCAGCTGATGAAACAGCATGAGATGCAGTATTTCTTTAGGATAAGAAATGCAGTATGAATACTGCACGACGCTCGTTCAAACCATGGCCCTATAGAGCTCCTAAGTCCCGCCCCTTCCGGCGGTCATGAGATGGTAAAATATGAATGGGTTTCAATGGAGAGAAAGTCATTATTTTCTGGTCCCAGTCTTTATATGCCCCGGATTACACATATGCTGTTTGTGGATTTAAATGATAATTTTTCATGCAAAGAAAACTACAATTTATCTCGAAGAAGTTTGATAATGTTAGGTTTTGTGTGAGGCCGCTTTGTGAACTACAGCTCTGCGCTGCTCTCGGCGCGAATGATATACGTCACCACGCACTTGGAACTCTGGTACAGACATGGCGATCTCTCTGCTCCACTTCACTTCACTTTTTTCTAAGAGGAGTGAATATATATAGTTATAGTGAATATAGTGAACGTCATATAGTATATTCTCTTTATAGTGAATATAGTGAACATCATATAGTATACTCTCTTTATAGTGAATATAGTGAACATCATATAGTATACTCTCTATTTAGTGAATATAGTAGTACACTATAGTACACTATTTAGGAAATAAGCATATTGGGAATTTGGACGCCAATTATGCCTAGGATATAATAACAATATATCAATAACAATATACCTGACTAATATTTAGTGAAGTTGAACGTTTTTTTCATTAGTACACATCAGAAATATGTCTATTACCAGTCACTATTACCTGGCTTGAAGACAGATGCTTGAAGATTTCTATTTCAATTGTCATATTCTCTTAGTGACTTTAAAACTAGTTTGAGCTGTAAAGGGGAAGGGTTGACGTGTTGCATCTCACACACCTGCGATTGACCAATCAAAGGTGATGGTCAGAAATGAGCTGTGAGCTGTCTCAAATCACAGAGGCATGCTCTGTGTATTATATAATTATTATATCTATTCTAAGTGCATTTCACTCACTAATACAATCTGACCAACGTCTGAGTCAGATTACAGCTTTACCAACAGCATCTTCAATATTTATATGTATGTATGTATGTATGTATGTATGTATGTATGTATGTCTATATATAACTATATATATATATATATATTATCAGACATGTGCCACTAATCCTGCCTGGGTTGCCAGGTGGCTCCATATGAATCCCCCCTCTCCAGCTCTGCAGAGGCCCTGTCTAGTTGCACTTTGCAGAATGTTTTTTTTGCGGGAGACTGATGTGATGTAGGATTGCTCATGACTGCGTTCAGGTAGCTGGAATGAGTTCCATCCTGTTGTGTTCTACATAGCAGCAAAGCTCATTGCTCCGGTGCGGATGACTTGAAACAAATTCAATTTGTATGGAAATGTGAGCGTTGGCACAACGTTGATAACGCTCTGCCGCCAGCGCAGACCTTGTGTCTGTTGTGTCTGTTGTGTCTGGACTGTTGTGTCTGTTGTGTCTGTTGTGTCTGGACTGTTGTGTCTGTTGTGTCTGTTGTGTCTGTTCTGTTGTGTCTGTTGTGTCTGTTGTGTCTGTTCTGTCTGTTCTGTCTGTTCTGTCTGTTGTGTCTGATGTTATTGGTATTAAGGTGAGCTGAATAGAGAACGGTTGGCCGTGCATTGGTCTGTTGGTCTGTTGTGTCTGATGTTATTGGTATTAAGGTGAGCTGAATAGAGAACCGTGCCGTGCATTCAGCCCATCAACAAAAGAAAGTGTGCCTGTTGTGATCTGATAAGCAGCTGCTGATGGTAATAGAAGTACTATCTGTGTATAGTTAATCCTCCTCTGTGAGTGGAAAAGGTTGCAGGGACGGATTTAATGGACAACAAACAAACAAACAAAACAATCTCTGGAGGAAAATGAAGTAAAATTTATTTAAATAAATCTAATTTGTGCAGAATGCATTTAGGTAAGAAATGGAAACAGAGGTCTAAATAACCGGGCAAGCTGCCAGAAGCATTTCAGAATAACTCCGATAATAATAATGGATGAACTAATAGTTCTGTATTCTCAGACAATATTAACTGACACTCATAATTAGTCCGGTCTGTGGAGAGAAACTCATTTCATTTGGGAACACCCCAATGTTAATTTCATTATTCATCGTCAATGCTAATACAGCTATAATTAATATGTATTCCTGTCCTTATGCCATAGGCTCAAGGATAAATGAATAAATTACCTTTTCTAGTGGAAAAATACTAAGTTATTAATATAAACTTGTATAAATGAGGGCCTGAAAGGCTGATTGTAAATTGAACCATTGCGGTGTATAAATTAAATTGGAGCGTAGTCCATGAAGTAGTTAAGTGTTAGAGACTGGGATGGGACGTCCTCCAGGTCCAACATCGTCTCCATCTGCTGACTGACTGCAGCTTATTTTCATTGATTCAATGCATTAGTCAGACAGATTTTCTCCGGTTGTAAAATTTGTGTTTCAAGGAACAAAAATCTAACAAAATCCAAAAAGAGCATCCTTCTGCATCCTGGGCCTGGCTTAGGAAGCTTCACCCCCCAGTACATTAGTCGGCTTGGCTTAGGAAGCTTCACCCCCCAGTACATTAGTCGGCTTGGCCTAGGAAGCTTCACCCCCCAGTACATTAGTCGGCTTGGCTTAGGAAGCTTCACCCCCAGTACATTAGTCGGCTTGGCTTAGGAAGCTTCATCCCCCAATACATTAGTCGGCTTGGCTTAGGAAGCTTCATCCCCCAGTACATTAGTCGGCTTGGCTTGGGAGAGAAAGAATGGAACGATGGAAAATACGTTTTCATAGAAATCCTATTCGATATGTGTGCCA
Organism: Micromesistius poutassou; assembly: GCF_964030765.1. Classification (NCBI taxonomy): domain Eukaryota; kingdom Metazoa; phylum Chordata; class Actinopteri; order Gadiformes; family Gadidae; genus Micromesistius; species Micromesistius poutassou. The sequence goes on from NC_140282.1 coordinate 7,239,803, forward strand.
GCAAAGATAAGAAAGTTAATGAAGTTGGAGATAAGTAATTTCATTTTCCTGCCATCCCTTATGGACGAGATAAGGGTATAATTGAGGGGAGAAAAATGTCGGGTGGAACGGAGGGAAAAGGCTGAGCTTTTACATTCTTCACCGTGAATCACTAAATGATTCACTGGAAGATGAATCTGCATATGGTGTTTGTAACTGACAGCATGTTCCTCGGCGTGCTCTCAGTGCAGCTGGAGGCCTGGCAGCTTAGAGCTTATCAACGGTGTGTTTTGTTAGCGCTGAGCTAATGACCTTTACATTATATTTATGTTGTCCATGACTTTGCTTGTTGTGAATTATGTTATAATTTACATAAGAACGTGTGTAGAATGATAACTGACAGAAGAGCCTGGTTGCTGTTCTTGAACCTTAGCGTAGTTAAATTATAAAATCTTGCGTTGTATAAAATGCTGTTTGAAAATGAACAAAGGTTGAAAAAATGAATTGCGGTAAGATCCCTTCCCCTCCCATGTTCCTCCTGGCCTATCTTATCATGTATTTTGACTTTACTATTAGACTAATGGACAGACTCTAATGCTTTCATTTAGAGAGAACTAGAATAGATGAAACATGATACTGGAAGTTTGCTCTGAAACTCTAATTACCTTTTATCACAGGGGGAAGAGATAACTATCACAATTAACTTGTGCAGTTCTTCTCATTGAACACAATAGAAAGCATTAAAAACCCATTGTTTCCGATGGCTTTATTCATTTTTGTTTTTAGTTTTAGAATTGCATTCCAAAAGTTTATTCAGGGAAGCTTTGCGGGTTTAAACTCTCACGGATGAAATCACTTAAAATTAAAAAGGTTATCGCTCTGGCAACAGTATATTGCTGAATCTTCGATTACTACGGGCCATTAATTGCTTTTCCAAATAAAAGAAACAGTTGACTTTACATATTTTCTTCCAAATTTGAGAGCCAGCTCATTTCAGGCACTGAGTCCAAGTGTTGTTTAGAGGTGATGGTGTCGATGTTAGCCTCATAGAATTTTCTGTGAAGCTAAGAAGATATGAAGTATTATCACCACAAGATATGAAGTTTTATCACCACCAGCCGGCTTGGGACACAAATAAACCAAGAGGAACAAACTGCAACAAGGCGCCCACACATGCACACCCCTAGATACACACACACTCACACAAACACCCACACACAGACAGCCACACACACACACACACACACACACACACACACACACACACACACACACACACACACACACACACACACACACACTCACACACACACATGATATCCAGTATCGAGTCAGTAGGAAGTCCTGAACAGTCTCCTGCAGCCCGTGAAATAAGCTGCCCCAGCGTTCCACCAGAGGCTTTCTCTGTGGGCTCCAAAGGTGGGACTGTGACCCTCTTCTGACTCCTCACCGAGCACAACCTCATGTTCAGCCAACAGCGCTTCAGCCATCCTGCTTTATCCCCGTCCTGCTTTTTGTCTTTAGTGTCTACATGCCCACTTCACTCAGTAACCAATGACAACACTAATGGATATGGTCATTCTACAGGCTTTATATCTGTTATATATCTGCAGTGTGGTCCCCTCTCTCTAACCAGTCCCTGACTGCTCTCTGCTCTGTAGGTTGGATTGGAAGGTAATCACAGAATACCAATGAGAAGGATAGCAATATTGATTTTGAGGATTTGTAAAATGAATTGAGTAATGTTTAATTCTCTGTGTTATTTGTCCTTTTAGATTAATGCTGCTGAAGCAGCACATGTTTTTATTATAAAAATGTTGAATCTGTTCCATATTTAGTCAAAACATTTCCTTGGTGTTATTTTTATTAATATGGATATGTATATACAATGTGCAAAAATCAGAGACAGACATCAAGTAAAATGATTAAAATTATTAAATGTATAATTGCTGCATTTAAGAATGTAATACATTTATTTTGAAAACTGTTGCTGATTATCAGTTAATCAAAAAATATTTTAGTGTAATTCGTTAAAAGTCGATCGCCATCCGTCAACTATGAGTAGAGAGAAGAAATTCTCTGTGAAATTCTCTGTTCTGGTTGACTGCGCTTCTGAGAAGGACAATTAGATGAAAGGCGGTCCCTGCTAATTCATGACCAATCAGGCCATCTCTTCCCTGGTTGGTTGGGGACTCATCCTGCCTGTCACATCGTCGTCACAGCACCACAGTGTGGCTGAACGCAGAACTCCTCAATGAGGAGGAATGAGGAGAGAGCATATCAAAGATTTCCATCAAAATCTTAATTACATCAGTTTGAATGTTTGGTAATGTTCTGGGCCTCCGAGTTCCAAGACCATAATAAAAAAGATGTAAATATCTATTCATTAATGCAGGTTTGCTTGTGTTGCCTTTCTGTAAAATACACAAAATAAACCATGTTCCTAAAGCTGAGGTCCACGTCTGTTACCGTCCGTCCCTGCTGCTGACTCCACCACCTCCACCACCTCCACCTCCACCTCCACCTCCACCACCTCCACCTCCACCTCCTCCAGCACCTCCACCACCTCCACCACCTCCACCTCCTCCAGCACCTCCACCACCTCCACCTCCACCTCCTCCACCTCCTCCAGCACCTCCTCCACCACCTCCACCTCCTCCACCTCCTCCAGCACCTCCACCTCCACCTCCACCACCTCCACCTCCTCCACCTCCTCCAGCACCGCCACCACCTCCACCTCCTCCAGCACCTCCAGCTCCACCACCTCCACCACCTCCAGCACCTCCAGTACCTCCACCACCTCCACCTCCACCACCTCCAGCACCTCCACCACCTCCACCTCCTCCAGCACCTCCACCTCCACCACCTCCACCTCCACCTCCTCCAGCACCTCCACCTCCTCCACCTCCTCCAGCACCTCCACCTCCACCACCTCCACCTCCTCCACCTCCACCTCCACCACCTCCAGCACCTCCACCTCCTCCACCTGAGGGGGAGGTGAGGGGGAGGTGGGGGGGAGGTGAGGGGGGGGTGGGGGGGGGGTGAGGGGGAGGTGGGGTCACGACCTCATGCTGCCTCGTGGAGGCTGGCGGCTGATTGGAAAGGTTTGGACAGAGCTATCAGACAGAGGAGGAGGAGCACAGAGGAGGAGGAGCACAGAGGAGGAGGAGCACAGAGGAGGAGGAGCTCAGAGTAGGAGGAGGAGCACAGAGGAGGAGGAGGAGCACAGAGGAGGAGGAGCTCAGAGGAGGAGGAGGAGCACAGAGGAGGAGGAGGAGCACAGAGGAGGAGGAGCTCAGAGGAGGAGGAGGAGAGATTAAGATCCAAATGTCATTTTCAGAACAGCGTTTCCTTGAGGAGCTGGGGAGTTGATCTATTGTGACCCTGTGTGATCCGACACATTGACCAGGAGTAGGATTGTGCTCTAAACCCAAACCTAAACTAATTGGCCAAATCATCACCTGAATTCAGAATCTAAATTCAATTCAGCATCTACATTTCCCTTCGCTAATCATATTCTAAATGTAATTTAAGCTATAATATGATTATGTTACGGTAATCTGATTTATTTGTTGAAGTAGGCCTATGACACAATTGTTTTTTACAGTCCCAACTACAGTCCCAGCGGACAAATTGGCCAAAACCAGATGAGAGAGAAAATAAGTGTGAACGTTGTCTCAGCTCACTCACACAGTGTCACATTTCACCAACGACAGCAGAGGCTGCTGGCAGCGAGCTGCCACGGGCCGCAATCACAATCTTTCTGTTAGACACCATTCAGTGGAAAACTTTCTCCTGGCTGCTGCTGCTCATAAATGACTTAGACCAGCCTTAAACCACGCCTTAAGACAAAGTACAGTTGAAGATGTTAAACGTAAGACCCAGCTGTCATGAAAGTACATTTTGAATTGTATGTTAGAACCTATACCCCTTCTGGAAATAGCCTTTCCATTAACCAGCGCCCAAATTGCTTTTAGGTGTCTTATGTATAATATAACACCTATAGTTCCCAACAAATGTTTTACTATTTTATGGGCCTTCCTGAGGAAAATAAGCCTTGGTTGTTGCACACTATTTGGAATTTAGACCTAATGGCAAAATATGGCTCCACTAAAGGCAGTAATCAAACCCAACAGGAACAATAGAGTGATTAAAGGTAATCAAATAAATCAATCATCTATTCTATTCTGGTCCCAGGTTGAATCTGGGAGCTTCATTGGATCATCAGGCTTAGGGTTAGGGTTATCAGAGAAGTCTTTCATTTGTAGGTCTTAAGTCATGTGCCATTGCATCATACTTAGCAAACAAACACGCAACTCTAGAATAACCAATGTTAATATAGAACCTATGAAAGGTAAGGTACAGTATGAACCATCATGTTACTGTTGCTATAACCATGCCGCACTGGGCTTGACTTCTAAAGTTGTTCTCGGAATACGTTGTCACCACAGCAGGATTCCACGACCTTACTCTGCAAACAGACATCCAAATCCCAAACACAAACACACAACAGCCTGGTGTTTGCCCTGCAGCCTGAGAGCCGCTGATAATCTCTGTCCCCGTTTCCCATCATGTCAATAAATCACAAGTGTACATGAATACAAGAAAGACCTCTTCACTCTGCTCAGACATTAGTTGTCAAGATTTACAATTACTAATATTTGTTTTCAGAGGTATTCTGTTCCATAATTGAGTACTAGTACTAGTACTAGTATAAACATGTCTACACAATGGAACGTCTTCTTACAGTCTGTAGCAGCAGGTATATTCCTGAAATGGAGATAAACCCTGATCAAAGGTATGTGTTGCATTGTGGGGATTTAATTAGCAACTTCAAGCACTTCAGGTCAGTGCGGATCCCAGTGACTGTTGTATGAGAGGATATCAGATCCCAGTGACTGTTGCATGAGAGGATGTCAGATCCCAGTGACTGTTGTATGAGAGGATATCAGATCCCAGTGACTGTTGTATGAGAGGATATCAGACCCCAGTGACTGTTGTATGGGAGGATATCCAGACGTTAACTAATCCAACAGCGCTTCCATTTCAATGTTCATCATTCAGAGGAGCGCAAAGGAGGGAAAGAATCCCATCTTATGAAAGGAAGACATGATCTTAGTTATTTAAGTTATTCAAGGTGTTTTAACGCTTTATTTAGTTTTTGGTTTATTTTACCAGCAGTATTGAACATCTGCTTCATGTTAAGGATAAGAATTGTAGTATTTATGAATGGATATTATCAATGTACACAAATACATTTAGTGGGAGCTCAGAGTTCCAGAGGTTTTGTTTGGAACGAACGCTGAAACGGGGGCATTATTCAGAATCATGTGACGTATGGTCACACATCACGCGTCATCCTGTGACTCAGACCCCCTGCCGCTCCGCCTCTACAGCGCTGAGCTGAACAGCTGCTTGTTTCTGTTTGTGTGTTTTTTGACGTCGGCATCCATCAAATCCACAAGGTTCCAAACCGTGAATGTGATTTGATATGAAAACGTATCACATGTCTCTCCAGAAGGGTTCAGCTTGTATTATATATTTAAGGTCTGACGTAGTTAAGGTTACCCTTTCTTAGTGCCCATAGCAAGAAGAATAACACATGTATACAAGTAAAATAACATTGAGACATTAAAACAGAACACACAAACACACACCACACCACAACACACACACACACACACACACACACACACACACACACACACACACACACCACACCAACCACACACACACACACACACACACACACACACACACACACACACACCAAACCACACACACACACACACACACACACACACACACACACACATTTTACATTTACATTTAGGGCATTTATCAGACGCTTTTATCCAAAGCGACTAACAATAAGTACATTTGTCATAAGAAGTGAAACAATATATCGCCGTCGGTACAGTAAAGATGTTCATAGAACCAAATGCAAGTACTAACAATCTCCAGGCTGACCCCATTCCCAGTGTACAGCAGTGATAGCTAGCTACTGCAGATGCTACACAACTAAGTACATGCTACACAACATGCATGCACAACACAATTAAGTACATGCTACACAATTAAGTAAAATGAATGAATACAACCTGCATTAAGTGAATTCATTAAGTGCCAGGACGTACAACAAACAGTAGTGCAACAGACAAGGTGAACTCTTCTGAACTCTGAACTCTGAACACACACACACACACACACCACACACCAAACCACACACACACACACACACACACACACACACACACACACACACACACACACACACACCAAACCACACACACACACACACACACACACACACACACACCACACACAAATAATAGAATAGAATACAGACATAAATCAGCCAACATCACATGCTGTTGAATGTACTTTAGTTTCTGCTCATGCTTGTTTCAAACAGAAGGGAAAGACTGTAATTGGCTTTTGTATGTCAGATTGTGTCTAGAATATTCTTTCTAGAACAATATAAGTAAGGTGTGTTAACCCAAAGTCTCTAATTGGTCCACGTATCCTACACACTGAATAGGGCTGTTGTGTTGTTAGTGTTTTATAAATAATAGTTTACTGCAGACGGCTGACAGAAACTCAGCCCTGGTGTGATTGTAACAACTGACTGCAGAACGTGAGTAAGAAGCAGAGTTCTACACAAAGTGCTGCAGAGAGGCCTTCTGGGAGTTCACTCTTCCTCTCTGTACTGCTGATGCTGCATTCAGCACCACAGTCTTTGATGGACCATGTGATGGACCATGTGAAGTACCATGTGATGGACCATGTGATGACCATGTGATGGACCATGTGATGGACCATGTGATGGACCATGTGATGTACAGTACCATGTGATGGACCATGTGAAGTACCATGTCATGTACCATGTGAAGTACCATGTGATGTACCATGTGATGGACCATGTGAAGGACCATGTGAAGTACCATGTGATGTACCATGTGATGGACCATGTGAAGGACCATGTGAAGTACCATGTGAAGTACCATGTGATGTACCATGTGATGGACCATGTGAAGTACCATGTTATGGACCATGTGAAGTACCATGTGAAGTACCATGTGATGGACCATGTAAAGTACCATGTGATGGACCATGTGATGTACCATGTGATGGACCATGTGAAGTACCATGTGATGTACCATGTCATGGACCATGTGAAGTACCATGTGATGGACCATGTGAAGTACCATGTGATGGACCATGTGAAGTACCATGTGAAGTACCATGTGATGTACCATGTGATGGACCATGTGAAGTACCATGTGATGGACCATGTGAAGTACCATGTGATGTACCATGTGATGGACCATGTGAAGTACCATGTGATGTACCATGTGATGGACCATGTGAAGTACCATGTGATGGACCATGTGAAGTACCATGTGATGGACCATGTGAAGTACCATGTGAAGTACCATGTGATGTACCATGTGATGGACCATGTGAAGTACCATGTGATGGACCATGTGAAGTACCATGTGATGTACCATGTGATGGACCATGTGATGGACCATGTGAAGTACCATGTGATGTACCATGTGATGGGCCATGTGAAGTACCATGTGAAGTACCATGTGATGGACCATGTGATGTACCATGTGATGGACCATGTGAAGTACCATGTGATGGACCATGTGAAGTACCATGTAATGGACCATGTGAAGTACCATGTGAAGTACCATGTGATGGACCATGTGATGTACCATGTGATGGACCATGTGAAGTACCATGTGATGGACCATGTGAAGTACCATGTGAAGTACCATGTGATGGACCATGTGAAGTACCATGTGATGGACCATGTGAAGTACCATGTGAAGTACCATGTGATGGACCATGTGATGTCGTCACCTGTGTGGTTGGATGAAATGCACTGCGTGCGGGACGTGATACTAACAAAGGGCTTCAAGCATGTGGACCTTGGTTATTTCTGTGGTTTTCCTTAATAAACCATTCCATTCTGTGTTCAATTATTGTGTATTTAGTGGTTCATGCTGAAGTGCCATTGGCCGTTTCTCATCCAATCACGTGCCTTCATCCCCCTCCCATCACAACGGCTTCTCCCCTGCTAAAGCTAAGATAAGATAAGATAGTCCTTTATTAATCCCCCTTCACAAGTTCACAAGTGACCAGCAGTACAGTGGGAAAAGAGAGTGCAAAACAAGAGTATATATACAAATTAATTTACCAATTTGAAATAAAATATAATAAAAAACTATTAGAATAAGATAAACATACTATATACATGTAACTGTCCGTTTGTAGGTGACTTGTGCATTAAAAAATAAATATGACTATAAGTATAAATGTGCCTCTCTCCCAAGAGGAGCATATCAAATCAAAACCAGAGGCCATTAAATCGGTCTTAGAACGTGTTGATCGATAATGTGTGTAACAGCAACACCGCCTTGGGCACCATCCTGCTTTGGAATATATATCTAATATAATGTGGGATATGGGAGCAGATGCCTGAGCACATTTTTCTGCTTATTCATGACTGATATCCCAATCCTCTGAATGTATTGAATCAGTCTGCGGTGGGACTGCGGGGGTTGGGGAGAGCATTACAGAATCATGAATGTGTGATTGGATTTGACCAACCTCAGAGTTGTTGAGTCCTCCTGCAGCCGATGAGCAGAGCTGTCTGTTACAGCTCCTTATGTGTTTCTAGTGACGGGCAAACATCAGTTTAAGGCTTCCTGCCAGCCAGATCACATCAACCACTGCCTCCATATGCCCCCACCCCCCCAAAGAGAGAGAGCAACTTGACTAATTAAACACTTCCTGATTAATTCTGCCGGTGTAATTAGAGGGGATTTATTCCACATCCATTTTTCACTCTGTCAGCAGAAAGGCCACGAGAGAGAAGAACCACCAGCACCCAGCCTCCACACCCCGCCTCTACGTCCTGCCTCTCTGCCTCCTGCCTCTCTGCCTCCTGCCTCTCTGCCTCTTTACCTCCTGCCTCTACATCCTGCCTCTACCTCCTGCCTCCTGCCTCTCTACCTCCTACCTCCTGCCTCCTGCCTCTCTGCCTCCTGCCTCTCTACCTCCTGCCTCTACGTCCTGCCTCTACCTCCTGCCTCCTGCATCTCTACCTCCTACCTCTCTACCTCCTGCCTCCTGCCTCTCAACCTCCTGCCTCTCTACCTCCTGCCTCTACCTCCTGCCTCTACCTCCTGCCTCTCTACCTCCTGCCTCTCTACCTCCTGCCTCTCTACCTCCTGCCTCTACCACCTCCTGCCTCTACCTCCTGCCTCTCTACCTCCTGCCTCTACCTCCTGCCTCTCTACCTCCTGCCTCCTTCCTCTCTACCTCCTGCCTCTACCTCCTGCCTCCTGCCTCTCTCAAGCACACACACTAGTACATGTAGGCTATGGAGGTACACACACACACACACACACACACTAGTACATGTAGGCTATGGAGGTACACACACACACACACACTAGTACATGTAGGCTATGGAGGTACACACACACTAGTACATGTAGGCTATGGAGGTACACACACACACACACACACACACACACACTAGTACATGTAGGCTATGGAGGTACACACACACACACACACACACACACGTACATGTAGGCTATGGAGGTACACACACACACTAGTACATGTAGGCTATGGAGGTACACACACACTCAGAAACATGAAACTGAAAGCATGTGGTGCACAGTTCCTTCGCTGGTTCCATTCAACCTTCTCTCCCTCCTGAAGCGCTGCGTTTTGTGGCCAGAAGGATGGCTGAAGGCAAGGCCTCCTACGCTGGAGACAAGGGATGTGAAGTGGTCTTCATCGTAGCGTGAAGAGAAGCCACAAATTAATCGACGGCATTCATAAAAACTGGTTTGCAAGAATTACGTCACAGAATAGGATCTAAATTCCTGCTGAGATGTTTTCTGACGGTCATGACGATAGCATCACCCCCTGCAGAAGAGTCCTCAACTCATTCTAGTTACTGACATTATTTTATTGGAGCACGAGGTTGTAGAACGGCCTTAACATTGCTTTCACCATGCGCTGTTTGTTGTCTTATAGTGTTTGTTGCCTGTCTCACATACACTGTAAACGGGGGTGTAGCCCAGAGGCCAGGGGGCCGCCGGGTTACGCTGCTAAGGTGCTAAAGTGCTACGCTGCTGCACTGCTACGCTGGGCTACGGTGCTAGGCTGCTACGCTGCTACCATGCTAGTCTGTTACGGTGCTACGGTGCTGGGCTGCTACGCTTCTAGGATGCTACAGTGCTATGCTAGGCTACCCTGCTACGCTGCTACGGGGCAGCCATCATCAGAACACCTCCCATTCATCTCTCCTCGTTTCCATCCTGCGATAGTCTTTGAGATTCAAGGAAACCGAAACAGATTTGCGGGAGGATGACACTAAGACACAGACCTCCACATCACGATGATCAGGTATTGAAGAAAGGTCTCCGGCATTTGTAAAACTGAGATACGAGCCTAACAAAGACAGGCCAATGAATGATGCATTCCGGAATATTGTTAATACTACAACTTTGTCTAATCGTTCTAATAGTGGAGGTTCATGATGATTATGGGGACTTTCTTCATCCTCTATTCAACATTGAGGTCCCACATGGGTCAATATTGTGTCTCATAAATCGGCCAATAACATGCTTTAATCATCAAGTGCGTTGTTTAAAATTATCCATGTTAAATTTTAGCCTCTTCCATATTGTATAGAGAAGCAGTAGCCTATAGCTCAACCGATGGAGATAAAGATATAGTTTGGCAAATGCTGCCACCTAATGGACATCCCGAGTATTACAGGTAGCTCAGTACTCTGTAGTGGACTCACAGGGTACTGCAGTACTCAGTAGTGGACCAACAGGGTACTGCAGTACTCAGTAGTGGACTCACAGGGTACTGCAGTACTCAGTAGTGGACTCACAAGATACTGCAGTACTCTGTAGTGGACCAACAGGGTACTGCAGTACTCTGTAGTGGACCAACAGGGTACTGCAGTACTGCGTGATCATACCAAAATAGTGCATTCCATCTAATGTTATTATATGTTATATGTTGTTATATGCATATATATATATATTATCATGTAATGTTTTGTTTAGTGTTCATCTGTGATTCCCAGTAAACCTACTGGGAGGCCAGCAGCACCTGAGGCTCTCCGGTTATGGGCTTAAATTTGTCTCATTAATATCTGTAAACGCACAGATGGTGATCTACAAATATTTTTGATTTGCACACGTGTTTTGCTATCCACAAATACAAATTTATAATTTGTAACTTGTATTTTGGTTTTTACATACTTGTAAATATATTGTGTTTTTGTAAATACACAATTTTCCATTTGTAA
>NC_140282.1:7251340-7313719 GCF_964030765.1 Micromesistius poutassou
GAGGGAGGGAGGAGGAGGGGGGAGGAGAGGGGGAGGAAGGAGGGGGAGGGAGGAGAGGGAGAGGGAGGAGGGGGGGAGGAGAGGGAGAGGGAAGTGGGAGAGGAAGGAGGAGAGGGGGAGGGAGGAGGGGGAGGGAGGAGAGAGAAGTGGGAGAGGGAGGAAGGGAGGAGGAGAGGGGGAGGGAGGAGAGGGAGAGGGAGGAGGGGGGAGAGGGAGAGGGAGGAGGGGGAAGTGGGAGAGGGAGGAGGAGAGGGGGAGGGAGGAGGGGGAGGGAGGAGAGAGAAGTGGGAGAGGGAGGAGAGAGAGGAGGAGAGGGGGAGGGGGAGGGAGGAGAGAGAAGTGGGAGAGGGAGGAGGGGGAGGGAGGAGAGGGGGGAGGAAAGGGGGAGGGAGGAGGGGGGAGGGAGGAGTGAGCACACTGATCCTAACGTCCACCAGACACCCATCAGCCCCTCGGCCCTCCCTCAGCCCCTCGTCAGCCCCTCGGCCCTCCCTCAGCCCCTCAGCCCCTCGGCCCTCCCTCAGCCCCTCAGCCCTCACCTCCTCTGCGTAGGCCTTCCCGATCCCGTCGGTGGCTCCTGTCACCACTAGAACACACGGAGCACAGAGGGGATGAGGGGAGACATAAAGGAACACAAGGCCCTCCTCCAGGGGACAGGGAGGCCCCTCCCACTCCTAACCCCGAGTTCAGAGAACATGAGAACTGAGAGGAACACACACATCACCGTTTGAAGACGTTCTGAGGTCATGATGTGTGAGTCTGGTGCTACACTGAGTAACGGGGCTCAGGCCCAGAGAGGCGTTTGGAACCTCTGAATATTCAGACTCAGAGAAACAAGAGGCTCAGTGTGAAACAGCAGCCACACAGAGCGCCATGTCTCCCTCACACACTACCAAGAAGACACACTCTGCTAGGGACACACACACACACACACACACACACACACACACAGACACACACACACACACACACACACACACACACAGTTGTGACAGCAATTGAATGAATGACTGTGGCTGTACTGTGCACACACCGATGTGAATATTGTGTGATCTGTAGAGAGGAGAATGTTGGTATAAGTAAGAATGCAGTTCTACAAAATGGACTTGTAGAAGGAGAAGTCTACATGTTGCACTTGTAGAACCACAGATTGTGATTCTGGAGGGCTTCATGCTGTCAACGTGGAAACTGAAGGCCGGCGTCATGTGACATCTGCTTCCTGAGCTATCGGGTTCCTCACCTAGCCTCTCCTCACCTAGCCTCACCTAGCCTCTCCTAGCCTCACCGCACCTAGCCTCACCTAGCCTCTCCTCACCTAGCCTCTCCTCCACTAGCCTCTCCTCCACTAGCCTCTCCTCACCTCCTCACCGGAATAGACAAGGGGGAGGGGTATGCATATTCGTGAGGTCGGATATTGATTTTTAATTAAGACAGGACCTGGACAATGTCAACCTTGAAGCTGTATGGATTGATATTTTACTTCCAAAAAGCAAACCAATATTGTTGGGTGTTGTTTATAGACCTCCTCATCAGAATGATTTTATCCAAACCTTGGAATGCGTATGTGCAGGTTGTCATAACTTTTTTAACCAGGAAGTCATCTTAATGGCAGATAATAATATTGATGTATTAAACACAGAAGGTCCACTGTACAATGGCTTTTGTGACTTCTTAAAAATGCATGGTCTAACTCAATTAATTAGTGTTCCAACCAGAATAACTGAACATAGCCAAACTGCTATTGACCATATCATGGTATGTGACCCATGTAAAATCTTACAAAGTGATGTAATTGTGTATGGAATTAGTGACCATTTTTTAACCTACTGTACCAGGAAAGTTAGGAGGGCTCCGATCAAATGTCACAAATCCCTGAAGAGCAGAAGTTTAAAAGGGTATGATCATAACAACTTTCAGGACATAATGTAAACTGGGTGGAAATTACCAACTTATGTGACGTTGATACAGCATGGGATCGTTTTCAAACTACTTTCTTGGAAGTACTAGACAAAATAGCCCCATTAAAAGAAACCAGGATTAAACAGAGATCCCAGCCTTGGATAAATAATTATATTTTGGACACCATTCACTTGAGAGACAAAATCTTAAGTGAGTTTAAAAGAACCGAACTGCCTGCTCTTTTTAAATAATATAAAATGCTTAGAAATAAGGTACAGCGAATGGTGGATGAGGCGAAAAATGATTTTTTTAGGTCTAAAATTGAGGAGCATAAAAAGGATCCCAAGAAATTGTGGGCAACTCTTAGGCCCTTAGGGACGAAAGAGAACCCCAAGCAGAAACAAAGGAAAACAGGCCTAGATATTAATGGGTCCATATTGTGTGATAAAAAAAATGGTGGCAAATACCTTTAATAGCTTCTTCACAACAATTGCAAGTAACCTGGTGCAGAAGCTTCCCTCTACTACGTGTTTTTAGTGATCCACAGATGGTGCACAAGTTTTATGAAGAAAAGGGAGTTCAGCCAAACACTTTTTATTTCAAACAAGTAACAGAGGAGTTGGTACTAACAAAACTCAAAGGCCTGAATCCTTCCAAGGCCACCGGTTTTGGAACCCAGCTAAATTTCTCAGGGATGCTGCTGAAAAAAACACTCCTGTCATAACCCATCTTATAAATTTATCCATTAAAAATAGCCATTTCCCCAATAAATTTAAGGTGGCAAGAGTTATACCTTTATATAAAAAGGGGCTCAAATCTGATCCTGGTAATTTCCGCCCCATATCTATCCTGTTTACAATTTCAAAAATTATTGAAAGAATCATTTATGAGCAAATAGATATTATAGATGTTATTTAGCAGAGCAGAACATCTTATTTGACTTCCAATCAGGATTTAGAAAAGCCCATTCCACTGAGACCTGTCTGCTTTATCTTACAGACTTCATCAGGAAAGAGGTGGATAAGGGGAACTTTTGTGGCACGTGTTAATAGACCTTCAAAAGGCATTTGACACAGTTCAGTCTGATATCCTCTTGAACAAACTTAAAGCCCTGGGTTTTTCTGGTACATCTCTCCAGTGGGTGAGGTCATACCTGGTTGGAAGCGAACAGGTGGTGGATGTGGAAGGGACCTTGTCCTCACCACTTAAATTAACATGTTCCCCAAGGGAGTATTTTAGGTCCTCTCTTCTTTTTGCTATATGTGAATGATATGCCGTCAGCCATAGACTGCAATCTGTTTTTATTTGCAGACGACTCTGCCATTCTAGTCTCTCATAAAGAGAAATCAGAGGTAGAAAGGCTGCTCAGTGTAGAACTCCTTAACCTCAGTTCTTGGCTGACAGATAACAAGCTGTCTCTCCACCTTGGCAAAAGAGAGTCGATTCTTTTTGGGTCCAGAGACAAACTAAGAAAGTCTTTGGGGTTTAGGCTAGTAGTAGGTGATGTTGAGGTTACGGCCAAGGAAGTTGTCACTTACTTAGGCTGTATATTAGACAACAAACTATCAGGGGAATTTATGGCCCAAAGAGTCATCTCAAAGGTGAGCCAAAGGACTACGTTCCTGGCAAGAATATCCAGCCTCTTAGATAGTAGCACCTTGAAAACCCTGGCCGATGCCCTAGTTCAATGCCATCTTGACTATGCCTGTACATCTTGGTACACTGGCACTACTAAAGGCCTAAAAGACTACAAGCTAAGCTACAGATCTGTCAAAATAAACTGATCAGAGTGGTCCTCAAACTCCATCCCAGAACACATTTTATTCCTGACCACTTCTCCAGTCTTGAGTGGCTCAGAGTGGAGGAGAGTTTCCCAACTTAAACTGTGTTTAGTCTACAAAATAAGAAATAACCTGGCACCCAAGTACCTAAGAAATTACTTCTCCAAAATTGGTGACACACACAATTATTTCACCAGGGGGAGTTCCACTGATTTCAGGCCCTGCCATTTTAAGAGCTGTATGGGCAGCTCGCAGCTGTCTTGTGGAATGGCTTACCTTTAAACCTTAAACACTTGTACATGCCTTTATCACTAGCAAGCTTGATTACTGCAATGGTCTCCTTACAGGTCTCCCAAAAAAAACTCTAAGGCAACTACAGCTTGTTCAGAATGCTGCTGCTAGAGTTCTAACAAAGACCAAAACATTTGAACATATTACACCAATTCTTAAATCATTACATTGGCTCCCTGTATGTCAGAGAATTGATTTTAAAATCATGTTGCTAACCTATAAATCCCTACATGGTTTAGGGCCAAAATATTTAACTGATATGCTTCCACTACATAAGCCTTCTAGGCCACTAAGATCCTCTGAGACCAATCTGTTAATTATCCCCAGAGTCAACACGAAACATGGGGAAGCAGGATTTAGTTACTATGCAACACATAGCTGGAATAAACTCCCTGAGGATTTAAGACTTGCCCCAACTCTGACAGCTTTTAAAACAAGACTGAAGACTTTTATTTTTGCTTTAGCTTTCTGCTAAATCTTGAATCTACAATGCTTCTATTTTTTATTTTATTAGTAACTTTGCCTTTATTTTCTCACTTTCTAAAATGCCTTTTTTTTAACTCTGCCTTTTTAAAATGTTTTTTTAAACTTTGCCTTTATTTTCAATCTATTTTACTTTTTACTTATCTATTATTTTCTTTTATTGTATGACAATGTTTATATGTGAAGCACTTTGAGTCTGCCCTGTGTATGAAAAGTGCTATATAAATAAAGTTGCCTTGCCTTAAACTGTTGAGCTCCTCCTACTTTCATTTTAAATCTTCAATAAAAAAATGGTTATCCAACTCATAAACCAAATCAAAAGATCCATGAAGTACTACGAATATTGTACTGTCTGTTTGTGTGTCTTGGGAACTTATCCCTTGTTTTATTTTTTTTATTCCCCTTTGTTCCTCAATGTTTTAGTCCATTGTGCTGTGTGTTTGTCCTCCATGCTTTAGTCCATGTGTTGTTTCTCCCCTTCCATCTAAAGGACCACAATGGAAACAAGCCTTTCTTTGGGCTTTATTGTGTTTTTTATCCTTTTGAACACTTTTTGTTAATTGTTGTCATTCACCCCGCCCTCCATTCTCCAGGACCCAGAGCCTCACCTGCCCACTGCCCGAGGCTCCCCGGGGTCACCAGCCGGCCGTTCCCCAGGATCCAGACCCGCAGCACGGCCAGTAGACACGCGGCGGCGCGCAGCGCGAGCCAGGCGACCGTCAGCGCACCGAGCACGAGCAGGGGCGGCTCGGCCGCGCGCAGCGCCTCCAGACCGTCCGCCAGCATGGTGCACGTGAAGAACGACGAGTTAACGGAACAACACCGACCGAGGAGCGGAGAGTCAACTGAACAACACCGACCGAGCAGCGGAGAGTCAACGGAAGATAACCCGGTTCACCGGAGGAGCGGAGAGTCAGCGGAAGATAACCGGTTCATCGGAGGAGCGGCTCCGAGTGACGGGAGCGACGAGACGACGGAGGACAGACTAGACCCACAATGACACTTGCCTGCTCGATGCTGATTGGTTGAGAACAGCCCCGTTCTCCTCTATTGGTCCAGATAGAAGACAGAGTAAATAAAATAATACCAAATGTATTATTTATTGGTATTTTAGATTCAAGTGACTCAGCATTTGCCAAACGCACCTAAACCAATTCCAGTCTAATAGTGAAAACAAAAAGGGGAATAATCTTCTTGGAGATATCTGCCTTTTATTAATTATTAATTATCTGACTTTAATGTCCCCAAGGTGCGTTTGGCAAATGCTGAGTCACTTGAATCTAAAATACCAATAAATAATACATTTGGTATTAATTAACAATTTTGAAAAAAGCAGTTGACCTTTGAGTCTGCTGCTAGAGTTTCTAGAAGTTTCTAGCAGCAGACTGAAAGATTAAACGACTACGTTTTGTTTAATACGAACGACTCCTTTTCTTGAACGAGCACTCAAGAAAGGCACCCTAAAAGTAGCCTAAATAAAAATATATATATTTCAAAACATAGAGGCTTTCTGCTTTCCTAATCACCTTAATATATTAACAATATAATCTAGCAATAGGCCTTCATTTATTTATTACAAAACAATCAGATTTCCCCTCATACATTGGATTTCAACCCTGGCCTGAATCCAACCTGTAGATCCATATTGGCTCAGACCCTCTGATTGGCCGACGGGCACATGTTGTCACTGTTGACAATGTCAACATTGCAGGCTTGGTCTTCGTCCAGAGAGGGACTCAAGTGTAGGCCAACAGCGCCCCCACATGGACGTTTGACATTTTGTTGTATTACCTCCTGACTCAGATTAGATTCAGATGGTGAGGTAGTCTTACCTCAACCAGATTCAGGTGGTGAGGTAGTCTCACCTCAACCAGATTCAGGTGGTGAGGTAGTCTCACCTCAACCAGATTCAGATGGTGAGGTAGTCTTACCTCAACCAGATTCAGATGGTGAGGTAGTCTTCTCAACCAGATTTAGAAGGTGAGGTAGTCGTACCTCCTCAGACTGGCTGTACTGAGGGCTATGAAGCGGCCCACAGCCCTCTGCTCTGAGACAGGTAGCGTTGGAGTGACAGTTCTCAGTGGACAGATGGCCTCTCAGTCTATTCCTGGAAGAGACGCGTCTTCCAGCGCTGCCATCACCACCAGCATGTTTCAAACATGTTCCCAACAGAAGGCCGCACCCTGGGGTGTTCAGGGAGGGGACCCCAGCGCTCATTCTACAGATCTCTTCTCCTTTATTCTTCACTATCTTTTCCCGATCCCCGATATAAGAATAAACACAAGGTCTGCTTTGTCACTCAGTTGTATTTAATGTGAGGGTCAACTTAAAATGGAAGAAACTTCATAGTTCCTCAGTTTGTAACTTAGAAAGAACGTATCAGAAGGGACCAAGACTGTTCATAGCTGACTGTTGTTTTAGCATAGTGTGCACCGGTGTAGAGAGAGAGCTTGTGTTAAGAATGAGAGGCCACATATATATATATTCAAAATGAGGATTTATTAATGAGTTATATTCTAGAGATAAGTCCTTACAGTGATGCTAAATGTGATAACACTCCAAACCTACATGGACAACAGGTGTTATCTTTTTCAAATAAACCAAACATCAAGAGTACATGAATACCTCAAACAATTTGACAATAAAAAAAAAAACATTGTCAAATTAAAAAAAAAAAAAAAAAAGAAACAGTTTACCCAAACGCCCTCCTAACCTCATAACCTCCTAACTGATTTAGAAAAACCTGTCCAACATTTCAATGTAATCCCAGAAAGAACAACGCAGAATATCTGATCTTAACTTCACCAGCCTTGTGTCAAATAGCATCAGCAGGTGAATAGCGGTGGTTCTCCCCAGACTGGAGGAACGGTTTACAGCACAGGGCCGTAAGAAGGTCAAACATAGACACCCTTCATCTGCTCAATAATAATGGCATTATTTACTCAAGCGTTCATCTGTTGTAGTGATATGGTTGGTGGTAATGTATAGAATAGCACACATAGTGATGTAATGATCTTAATACCTGGCAGTAGTTCAATCCATTCTAAAGTCCATACGTGGGAGAGGCAATGGCTTTGGTTTGGTTTTAATATCCAGTGGTCACGACTCACTGGACGGTTTGTGAACCTGGGATGAAACTAGGAGAAAGTGGAATGAATAAAATAGTAGCCAGTGAAATATGTTCTTCATTGGCCTCCCCCTGGTCGTTTCAAACTTGTTGTTGTTCAGGAACACTTTAACTCGTACAATTTGGTTTTATTTCATAAAGTTGCTTCATCAACTGATTTAGAACAGGGGCTGAGACTCGTTAATAAAGTAGTTCTAGTACTAAATGAACGACACCGTACATGTGATGGCTCTGAGGAGCATAGAGGAAAGCTCCTGGTCAGAATCTGTTTGGTCACTGTTCCCTCCTCCTCCTCCTCCTCCTCCTTGTCGTGGCTCTAGCCCTGCTTCTGTTTCTTCAGGTAGTGGGCTCGCTGTGACACCAGCATCCCCATCATGTAGGAGGTGACCAGCTTGGCGGGGAGGAGCACCGTGGTGACCCAGCCCTGGGGAGGAGGAGGAGGAGGAGGACACATGTATCAGTGGCTGCTCCTGGAGCCACGGTCACTTAAAGCTCGTCCACTTAAAGGGCGTCCACTTTAAGGGGCGTCCACTTTAAGGGCGTCCACTTAAAGATGGCGGCGTTGCCACTCAGTCACGTCCAAACCGGTCACTTTGTAAAACCCACTCAGTATTATCTTTATTTAAAACATGAGAGCTGTCTGTATACGTCTCTTTATATCATATGTATCATTATGGTGCATTAGAGAGCTGTATATGTCTCTATATGTATCATTATGTTGCATTAGAGCTGTCTCTATATGTCTCTATATATCATATGTATCATTATTGTAGAATATTGGTGTATTTTAGTGTCTCTGTGTTCACATTTCTTAGTCTATGAACAGGCCAGTGCCTCTCCTACTGGTACCAGGTCTTATTCACAACATTCCTCCATTTGTTATATCTCAACGAGGACGAACCAACCCGGTCGTCTGGGGCACAGCCAGGGCCATATCCCTTATCAAGGGGGAGACTGCTTCTGTTCTTTTGTTATTTACATTTTCTTATTATAATACTCGCCCCAAACCTTCGGTTTGGCGAGAAGAGGGATGGACAGCCAAGGAGCACATCAGGAGACTGCTCCTCACCTCCTACACTTTAGATTATTCAACCTAAGTCTGTATCTGGCTGTATTACATCCTGGAATAAACCATCCATTCCACCCTCTGATCCAACCTGTCAAGCTTCCTTGATTTACACTTCAAGAATTACTACTACAATTGGGAATATACACAACGCAGAGACTATACAAACTGTTTAGAAATAAGCTGAAATCTAACATTATGGTGCATTAGAGAGCTGTCTCTATATGTATCATTATGGTGCATTAGAGAGCTGTCTCTATACGTCTCTATATGTATCATTATGTTGCATTAGAGAGCTGTCTGTATACGTCTCTATATGTATCATTATGGTGCATTAGAGAGCTGTCTCTATATGTATCATTATGGTGCATTAGAGAGCTGTCTGTATACGTCTGTATTAAGGATGCACCGAAATGAAAATTCTTGGCCGAAACCGAAAACCGAAAATGAGGAAACCAAGGCCGAAAACCGAAACACAGAAATAAATTATTATGCCAATTATTAGTAGGCCTACCATTGCATTTATAGCTATGACTGTGTACTCACTAAAATCAAGGCATTGCAATTCAAAGAATAAATCAATTACAATTATTAAAAGTATAAAAATATTTATTTAGCACTGAAAAAACAACAACACCGTTTTCCGTTTAGCACTTTGCAGACGGTCCCTAAGCTCCGGATGATAGCCGACAGTTCATAGAAGCTGTCGGCACTTTGTGGACGGTCCCTAAACTCGGCTGATAGCCGACAGCTCATAGAAGCTGTCTCATAGCGAGCCGTCGCTAAAGACGGCTCGTTTGGATGAAAACAAGGTTGTAGCTGATCCGTGGGTCTTTTTCAGATATATGGAAATATGCCCACACCGCAGACATGTTGGCGCAGAGGCGCTTATCCAGACAAGCGTGTGCTGGCCGCGGTTTTTATTTGCGTCATCACAATTTCCTGTTTCTAACTAATTATTTTTTGCTTTGTTACAACGCCGTTACTGTTACTGACAGTTAAATGCAGTGCGTTACTATGAATTGATTGAATAAACTGCGTAATCCGAACGCACCCCTGGCTGCACACACAAACTGCTAGTGAGGAGACCGGGTTTAACAACGAGATAAGTGATTATGATTGGCTAATGCAGAGTCATGTTTCATGGTAGCCAATCGGAGCCAGTGTTTTTACACACAAGCCAGGCCACACACACACACACACACACCAAACAGATTCGATGAAGCAGTAGAAATGGCGAGTCCGGAGCAATCCGATGAAAAGTTGGCATTTTCAAGGTGGAGATATAAGCACTACTTCAAATTCATTGAGGTCAAAGGCAAGAATGTGCATGTAAAGTGAACATTATGTCCGGGAGCAAAGACTTTGTTGACATCCGTTGTAAGCAACTCTAATATAATGAAGCATCCCACAACGACGCATGTGTAGTGCCGGAGGAAAAGGAGGACGTAGGCGACGTAACAACCACTTCAAGTTTTAATTGAACAACTCAACATACCAATGATTCGTAGTGCATGGTAGAACTATCAGTGCAACACTAAAAAACCGTCCCTCTAGACCCCGTGTCTCTTAACCCGTTCCCTCCCACTAGATCACTCCCAGTAAGAGGGGAACACGAACACATAATGTAGTCACTACACCAGCCCCCCCAGTGTTCACCTCAATATTCAAAAACCTCACGGCGAGGAGGGCGTATGGCCCGGCCCCTACGACTGTAGGCAAAGTCAGGAGGTGCGGGAGGAGGCGTGACATCGTCCATCACATCCCCCTGTTGAGCGGGGCGGGGGGCAGCGACGACTGGAGGGCCGCAAGCTGTGGGGGGTCGTAGGGTTTGGAGGGGGGGACGGCCACGGCGCGGCAGGGGTTGCAGGACGGGCGGGCGCCCCCTTCGCGGTGGGATGGCCAAGTCTGGAGGCAGCTCAAGGTCCAAGTGAGCCGGTTTGAGGCGATCGACAGACACACACTCAGGCTTACCACCCACGTCAACCACAAAGTTCTTGGCTCCCACCTCGACGACACGAAAGGGTCCGTCATAGGGAGGTCGCAGCGGCGTCCTGTGGCCGTCGTGGCGGATGAAAACAAAACCCGCCGACTGCAACTCCGGGGGCACCCGGGAAGCAGGGACGCCATGCTGCGTGGTCGGGACCGGGGCGAAGGCCTTGGCGCCGTCCAGCAGAGAGGCGCGCTGAGCAGAGGCGGACCAGGGCTCGGTCGACCTGGGGATGAAGTCACCCGGGACCCTCAGCGGTTGTCCGAACACCAGCTCGGCCGACGATGACTGGAGGTCCTCCTTGGGCGCTGTCCTGAGCCCCAGCATGACCCACGGCAGCTTGTCGAGCCAGTTGCCGTCCGTGAGGCCGGCTCGAAGGGCGGCCTTCATGGAGCGATGAAAGCGCTCAACAAGTCCGTTAGCCTGCGGGTGGTAGGCGGTGGTGTGGTGTAGCTTGACCCCCAGATTTTCCGCCACCGCCGCCCACAGCTCAGAAGTAAACTGCGGGCCACGGTCAGAGGAGAGATCAGCAGGAGTGCCGTAGCGGGAGACCCACACCGCGATGAACGCCCGGGCCAGGTCGGGGGCTGTCGTTGAGGAGAGTGGGACTGCCTCCGGCCAGCGTGTCGTCCTGTCGACCATGGTAAAGAGGTATGTGAAGCCGTGCGAGGGGGGCAGGGGACCCACCAGGTCCACGTTGACATGGTCAAACCTCCGCTCGGGCACCGAGAACCGTTCCAGGGGGGCCTTGACATGGCGATGCACCTTGGCACGCTGGCAGGCAGCGCAAGTGTCGACCCAGGCCCTCACATCCCTCTTGAGCCCGTGCCAGACGAACTTCCCTGACACCAGCCGTGAGGACGGTTTCCTTCCCGGGTGCGATAAGCCGTGAACCGCGTCGAAGACAGGGCGTCTCCAGTTGGCGGGGACTACAGGTCTCGGCCGCCCCGTGGAAACGTCGCACAGGAGCGTGGTCCCTGCATCACTGAAGAGCACCTCCTCCAGGCTCAACCCAGTGTCCGATGACTTTAGAGCTTGGATGGAGGGGTCGGCGGCCTGATCCACAGCCATGCGGGAGTAGTCCAAGCCCAGCTGGACTGCACCGACCACCGCCCTGGAGAGACAATCCGCGACCACATTGGACTTCCCAGCCACGTGCTGGATGTCCGTGGTGAATTCGGAAATGTAGGCGAGTTGGCGCTGCTGGCGGTCGGACCACGGCTCCGCCGTCTTGGACATGACGTGTGTGAGCGGCTTGTGGTCCACGTAGGCCGTAAACTCGCGGCCTTCCAGCAAAAAACGGAAGTGCCTGACCGCGAGCCACAGCCCGAGGAGCTCCCTGTCGAAGGTGCTGTACCTGCGCTCTCTGGGAGACAGCTGGCGGCTGAAGAATGCGAGCGGCTGCCAGGCATCCCCAACCCACTGCTCGTACACCGCCCCCACGGCAAAGTCTGATGCGTCCGTGGTGAGAGCAGTGGGCGCAGAGGGCGAGGGGTGGGCCAACATGGCCGCACGGGCCAGGGCCGCCTTGGTGTCCTGGAAGGCCTTGACACGTTCTGCCGTCCAGTCGACCGGTTGCTTCAGAGTCTTGCCCTTCTGAGCCTCGTACAGCGGTCGCAGGATGTGAGCTATGTGGTGGAGGAAGCGATAGTAGAAGGTCACCATCCCGATGAACCCCTTGAGCTCGCTGACTGTGCAGGGGCGTGGGAAAGCTGCAACCGCTTCCACCTTCGAGGGGAGGGGGGTCACACCCTGCGCGGAGACCTGGTGCCCGAGAAAGTCAAGGGTGTCCCGTCCGAACTCACACTTCGCCGGATTGACAATCAGCCCGTGTTGGCTGAGCCGCGTGAAGAGGGTCCGGAGGTGGGACAGGTGCTCCTCTTCCGTGGTGCTCGCGACGAGGATGTCATCCAAGTAGATGAAGAGGAAGGGCAGGTCTTGGAGCACTGAGTGCATGAGGCGTTGAAAGGTCTGCGCAGCGTTCCTCAGGCCGAAGGGCATCCGAAGAAACTCGAAGAGACCGAAGGGGGTGACGACGGCCGTCTTAGGGACATCCTCTGGGTGCACCGGCACCTGATGGTACCCCCGCACCAGGTCCACCTTGGAGAAGACGCGTTTGCCCGCCAGGTGCGCTGCAAAATCCTGAATATGCGGGACCGGGTAGCGGTCAGGCTTGGACGCGTCATTGAGGCGGCGGTAGTCCCCACATGGTCGCCACCCACCGTCTGGCTTAGGGACGATGTGCAGGGGGGACGCCCAGGGGCTGTTTGAGCGCCGAACGATGCCCACCTGCTCCATGTGCGCAAACTCCGCCCTGGCGACGGATAGCTTCTCCGGGTTGAGGCGCCTGGCCCTGGCGTGGAGGGGAGGCCCGTTGGTCTCGATGTGGTGTTCCACTCCGTGCTTCACCGTGGGCGCGGAGAAGGTGGGTTTAGTAAGGTCAGGGAATTCGGCGAGCAGCCGAAGGTACTGGTCGTTTTCGGCGAGCGTGTTGGACAACCCGCTGCAGACCGCCTCCCCCTGCGTACAGGCGAAGGAAGCGAAAGTCTGTGAGTTGACCAGGCGCCTGTTCCCCACGTCCACTAACAGGTTATGGGCGCACAGAAAATCCGCGCCCAGGAGGGGAAATGTGACAGCTGCGACGACAAAATCCCAGGTAAAGCGTTGTCCACCGAAGCACACGTCCACCGCTCTAGTGCCATAGGCACGGATAGGCGTGCCGTCCGCACCCACCAACTGTGGACCGTGCTCTCCCTTCGCCACCTCCGATCTCCCTGACGGAATGATGCTCCACTGGGCACCTGTGTCACAAAGGAACCTGCGACCGGAGACGGTGTCTTGTATGAAGAGCAGCCTGTTGGTGACACCAGCGCTCAGGGCTACTACCGAGCGCTGGCCCTGCCGTTTCCCGTCTGGCCAAAGGTGCAGGGCGAGCGGCACCGTTTGGCCTTGGTGCCAAAAGTGGCGTGGTAGAAACAATGGCCCGCAGCGTTACCCTGCTGGCCAGAGGGCCCGGCGTCATCCTTCGCCTTCTTGCGACGGTCCTGAGGCGGGGCAGCTGCGGGAGCAAGCAGGTCTGGGGACCGTTGAGGCATGGCCAAGACGAATCGGTCCGCCTCCTTGGCCAGGGCGCGGGGTCCCACGATGGTGGTGTTGGCCAGCGCCATCCTGACCTGAGCTGGCAGTGTGCGCATAAACAGCTCTGTGAAGACGATCATGGGGTCTTCTGCACCGAGCAGGTTCAGCATCCTCTCCATACGTGCAGAGGGCCTCTCGTCCCCCAAGTCTGACATGTCAAACAAGCGGCGCACCCTCTCCGCGGTGGACAGCTCAAATGTCTCCAGGAGCAGGGCCTTCAGGTGCTCATATTTGTTTGTCGTCGGGGGGGCGGACAGAAACCCCACCACACGCGCTGCGGTGGAGCTGCCCAGCATAGCCACAGTATGGTTGTACCGGTCGTCGTCGTCGGTAACGTTGCTCTTGTTGAAATGTGCCTCCACTATAGCGAACCATGCGGCAGGTGTCGAGTCCCAGAACTCCGGCAGCTTAAGAGTGGGGGCGCGCACGTCCCGCGTCGCCCTGACAGGAGACGGTGATGTCTGCCGCTGTGAACGTCTTCCTCGGCCGGACATGTCGCAGAATTGCAGTGTTCGCTCGCGCGGTTTTTGTAAACAATGAATAACAAAAACGAACGTCGGGGTCACCAGTGTAGTGCCGGAGGAAAAGGAGGACGTAGGCGACGTAACAACCACTTCAAGTTTTAATTGAACAACTCAACATACCAATGATTCGTAGTGCATGGTAGAACTATCAGTGCAACACTAAAAAACCGTCCCTCTAGACCCCGTGTCTCTTAACCCGTTCCCTCCCACTAGATCACTCCCAGTAAGAGGGGAACACGAACACATAATGTAGTCACTACACATGCATCTATAAAGGTACTTTTTTTTTTTTTACAGTAACGCAAATAATTACTTTCCCTGGTTACTTTTATTAAAGAGTAATTCAGTTACTAACTCCGTTGTATATATTGAATAAAAGATGCATTTTTCATTGAAGTACCCATCTTTCTTGTGTTTATTATCATTTGCCACATAATTCAAGCAACCTCATGCTAAATTTAAGAAAAATTTAATAATTATCAGATTAGTCGACTAATCGTTTCAATAGCCGGTGACTAGTCGACTATTAAAATAATCGTTAGTTGCAGCCCTAAGGTCTGTATCATTATGTTGTGTGTAAGAGGGAGGTGGAGCAGACTCACCAGGACGGCATGGGGGACTGTCTCTATACGTCTGTATCATTATGTTGTGTGTAAGAGGGAGGTGGAGCAGACTCACCAGGACGGCGTGGGGGAAGTAGCCGCTGCTCTGGCTCTGGAGCCCCACCGTCCGCAGCGCCGCCGCCACGTAGCGCGCCGGCGTGGGCTTGTCCAGCGTGGCGCGGCGGATCTTACTGAGCTTGGTCGCCACGAAGGACGGCAGCACGCTCTGAGGGGAGGAGTCAGTCAGTAACTACTACTACTACCACCACCACTACTACTAACCCAGCCAGTAACCATAACCACCAGCAGAGATATATAAAGTACTAGAGACCCAGACTTAAGTAAAAGTACTGTATCAAAAAAGTGACTTGAGTAGAAGTAGTGGGTGTTTAAAGTGTTCTTTAAAACCCCACTTAAGTGGAAGTACTAAGTATTCAAAATGTTTTGTACTTAAGTATTGCAAGTAGTTTATTTGAAAATGTACTACTCAAGTACTGAAAGTAACAGTAAAATGATTGTGTTATGTTTATATTACAGAAAGCAGTCAAAAGTTTGAATATCATATTATTTATATTATCTCAAATATTTAAGGACACACAATCCCTTTGGCTGTAGCAGCAGTACAAGCACAGGAATACATACAGAGCTGTCTTAAAGCTGTCAAAGGCCACATACAAGTGTTTATGTAAAGACAAACAACTAAAACATCTCAGAGGCCAGAGGGCTATTCCAAGAAAACGGTGACAAACATGGGTAAGTTAAAGAACAATTCCGGTATTTTGAACATTGAGCCTCTTTCTGGTTTGTCTAGGTTGTAATAGAGTGGTTGACACCAGCATTTTGACTATTGGTCTCGGGTATTTGGCTCATTTAGAATCGCCCCTGCCTGCTTCAGAATGGCTGGCGACGTGTCCTTAAAACAACCCTAAACATTCGTTTTCAGAAATGTGCAACTCATAGAGTGGTTAGTGGTGTTTGTTGATGTTCCAAATCAAGTATCGTAGCGAAATACAGTTTCTGTCGTGTTTGATTGCTATTTTATCACATTTTGTAAATCCATTGATTTCTGTTGGAAGACTCGTTGCTCGTTGGCCGGAAATGGAAAGGGGGGCTTTTTACGTTTGGTTGTAGTCTTTTCGTTCGGTTCTAGCCCTACTGTTGAGATGGAGAACCGAACGAAAAGACTACAACCAAATGTAAACAGCCCTCCTTTCCGTTTCCAGCCAATGAGCAATGAGTCTTCCATCAGAAATCAATGGGATAACATTTTTATAATTGTAACGAGTAACGATTCAGCACATGAAAAATGTATCGGAGTAAAAGTATTAAACTCATCATAAATACGTAGTGAAGTAAAAGTGGAAGTAGGAGAAAAAATAATACTTCAGTAAAGTACAGATACAGCATTTTAGTACTTAAGTACAGTAGGGAAGTAGTTCTACTTCGTTACTATACATCTCTGACCACCATCACTACTATCACCTCCACCACTACTACTAACCCAACCAGTCAGTCATCAGTCACTCACCCAGTCAGTCACTCACCAGTCATGACTGACTTCATTCCATCCACAACCTTTCTTCTGACCAACAGCTTGATCAGTAGATTGTCAAGTAGGTTCATTCTGATTGGACACCAGCACTAACAGCGTTAATTAGGTTCATTCTGATTGGACACCAGCACTAACGGTGTTAATTAGGTTCATTCTGATTGAACACTAGCACTAACGGTGTTAATTAGGTTCATTCTGATTGGACACCAGCACTAACGGTGTTAATTAGGTTCATTGTGATTGGACACCGGCAGGCACTAATGGTGTTAATTAGGTTTGTTCTGATTGGACGCCGGCACTAATGGTGTTAATTAGGTTTGTTCTGATTGGACGGCGGCACTAATGGTGTTAATTAGGTTTGTTCTGATTGGACGCCGGCACTAATGTTGTTAAGCAGGTCATTGGTCCCTGAATCTCCTCAGCCCCCCTCAGCCTGGGGGGTCCCTCAGCCTGGGGGGGGGGGGGTCCAGAGGCCTGGAGAGGGGGTCCAGAGGCCTGGAGGGGGGGGGGGGGGTCGGTCTCACCTGGATGATGATCCCCTGGTTCTTGTACTCGGCCTCCAGACCCCGCGAGAAGAAATCCACGAAGGCCTGAGGAGACAAGGAGACACCATACGTTAGGGACCGCCTCCATCGCTCAGGACAAACCACACAGACATGAGGAGACCTTTACTCCTTCTCCTCTCCTCCTCCATGAGGAACCCTTTACTCCTTCTCCACCATGAGGAGCCCTCTCCTCCTCCTCCTCCATGAGGAGGCGCAGCAGTAGAAGCCGTTCTGTGCGTCGCTAACGAGCGTTGGAGGAGAACATCTGGGCACAGTGTTGTCATCATCACACAGGAAGTGACATCACTAAGGCACTAACATCAGCTATAAAACATTGAGCAGCTCTGCAGAGGACGCATGCGTCATGATAAGAGGCTGCTACAAAGGCCTATTGCTTTGACCTTGTGACCTTCGACCCTCCTTATAGGGTTGAGGGTTGAGGGTTGAGGGTGACAGCTGCTACAACATCATTTACATTTATATTAACACCACTGAGCTGCTGCCACCAGGGTTAGAAATCACCCTTCAGACACAAGCCAGGTGGCAGCTCTCCCCTCTGGAGCCTCACTGCACTAGAGGCCCACTGCACTAGAGGCCCAGTGGACTAGAGGCTGAGGCCTAGTGCACTAGAGGCCCAGTGCACTAGAGGCTGAGGCCCAGTGCACTAGAGGCCCAGTGCACTAGAGGCTGAGGCCCAGTGCACTAGAGGCCCACTGCACTAGAGACTGAGGCCCAGTGCACTAGAGGCTGAGTTCCACTGCACTAGAGGCTGAGTTCCACTGCACTAGAGGCTGATGCCCAGTGCACTAGAGGCTGAGGCCCAGTGCACTAGAGGCTGAGGCCCAGTGCACTAGAGGCTGAGGCCCACTGCACTCAAGGCTGAGTTCCACTGCACTAGAGGCTGAGTTCCACTGCACTAGAGGCCCAGTGCACTATAGGCCCAGTGCACTATAGGCTGAGGGCCACTGCACTAGAGGCTGAGTTCCACTGCACTCAAGGCTGAGTTCCACTGCACTCGAGGCTGAGTTCCACTGCACTCGAGGCTGAGTTCTACTGCACTCGAGGCTGAGGCCCAGTGCACTAGAGGCCCAGTGCACTAGAGGCTGAGTTCCACTGCACTATAGGCTGAGTTCCACTGCACTCGAGGCTGAGGCCCAGTGCACTAGAGGCCCTCACCTTGCTAGCAGAGTAGACGGTGAGCAGGGGGATGGGGGTCAGGGCACTGGCAGACGAGATGTTCAGGATGGCTCCCTTCTTCCTGAGAACAGACAGAGTTCAATGTATACGCTCTAAACCAACCGCCCGTTACCGACGGGATGAAGACGTCCTAATAAATACTGTTCATACCTCTGGACCATTCTGGGGAGGACTAGGCTGGTCATCTGGACACCGTGTGGAGGGAGAGGGAGAGGGTTTAGACATGAGTCATGAGGGACAAGGTGACACTAGACTGAGTGTGTGTGGGGTACCTGGCACACGGAGGTGATGTTGACGTTGATCAGGGTGTTGATGAACTGAAGAGAAACAATAGACACAATAAACACACTGAGCTGCTCTTCATCAGCTCGACTGATGTATTCAAATGGAAACATGAGTCAATAAACACCAAAGGACAAACAGGAAAGTCCCAATGGTTTTATTCTGGCCGCCTCTGCCACTGTTTTGTGTATGTTGAGGTTTATTTGGGAAAATGGCCATTGTGCAGAATTACCAGTCAATCTGTAAATTTACCAACTCAGCGGTCATTATGCACGGTAAATGTGCATAACATTTCATGTAATGCTGTGCGCACTGTATCATGACAGCACGCACACAGCAGCGATAGACTTCAGAACTGTCCAGTGAGAAACCGCAGTGACACATTGTGGCTTGGCTTACATGAGATGTTGTTGGTTTTGTGTGGTAGGGCTATCTGCTGTCATGCGTTTTGCACCCCGGGCCGTTGTCATATTCTACTGAAGTGCACACACAGCTTGTGTGATGATGCGATTGTTTGTCGGGAGGATTTGCATTTTGCTTAAGCTTAAGCTGTTTTTAGTTTTGGTGATAACTCTCACTCTCTCCATGCAGTTTGCTTGCTGCATTGCTAAGGCTGGACTAGCGTATTCATTTTTATTTCAGAGCTGGAATTGTCATAGGTAACTTTTGCAGTAGGACTATAGAGAGGACACAGTAAGCTAAGATGGTGGTTTGCTTTTTTCGCGATGGGGGAAGGGGGGTCAGAGGGCCAAGGTTTAAGAGTCACGGTTCGCTACTGATATATATTTAATTTAATTTAATTTAATTTAATATGAAAGAAATATCTTCCCTGCATGGCAACATGCCCTCTACACGTTGTAAAAGTGTGCTTCAGCATTTCCTTCACCAAACATTAAAGTCTAGTCCGAGGCCCAGCTCCTATAGTTCTGGTAGATTCTGTGTGTGCTTTCGTCATCCACATCATTGTCTGATTCTGATGTTGAGTAAGGAGCGTTATCTGTACGGACGTACGCTGTCCAGGTTGGGGATGCTGAGGAAGAACTCGGGGTACGCGTAGGAGATGCCCACGTTGTTCACTGAGGACAGAAGAACACAGCGCCGCAACAATCCTCAATCAGTCATCCTCCAGGACTCAATGCTGCATAAAACATCAATAGAACCAGAGACACGTTGGACTGCAGTGACATAATCCAGTCTTAGGAGGGCAGCAGAGCTGCACAATTAAATATGATCACTTGACCGAATGAATGTGTTGAGATGCATCACTAATATAAGTTTACCCACTGCGTTTTTTGTCTCACACACACACACACACACACACACACACACACACACACACACACACACACACACACACACACACACACACACACACACACACACACACACACACACACACACACACACACACACACACACACAAAACATGATGAATCATTTAAAGAGGTATCCAGTACCACTGTGGCCTTACCCAGTACCCCTATCTCGAGGCCAGCCAGGCCCTCTTCGATCTTGGGGTAAATGTCTCTGGTGCTGAAGTCCGCTGCGATGGTTTTGGTTTGCACTTCACACTTACTCTCTGAGGAGAAAGAACAAAGTCATGTTTCAGCTAATGACACTCAATTACATTTAAAGGCCACATTTTACTGCAAGAGCACCCACCCACCTACCCACACCCCAAGAGCACCCACCCACCCACACCCCAAGAGCACCCACCCACCTACCCACACCCCAAGAGAACCCACCCACCCCCAAGAGCACCCACCTACCCACACCCCAAGAGCACCCACACATACTTTTTTTTTTTTTTTTGAAAATCCGGCAAGGAAATGTACATTTAAAAATTGTTGCATCGAGATACATCGATAATCGTTTTAGAATTGAATCGTTGACCTCTGAATCAGAATCAAACCGAATCGTGAGGTGCCAATCGAGATTCCCCCCCTACCCACACACCCCCCCCACACCCAAACCAAACACACACCCACACCAAACACCCCCCCACACCCAAACCAAACACACACCCACACCCAAACACACCCCCCCCCCACACCCAAACACACTGCCCCCCACACCCAAACCAAACACACCCCCCCCCCACTCACCTATGGCCTTGGAGACGTCATCCAGCTTCTCCTGGGATCGGCTGATCAGCACGATGTTGAACCCTCTGCGGGCCAGCTGAGAGGGAGGAGGAGAGGGGGAGGGAGGAGGGAGAGGGAGAGGGAGGAGGGGGAAGTGGGAGAGGGAGGAGAGGGGGAGGGAGGAGAGGGAAGTGGGAGAGGGAGGAGAGAGAAGTGAACACACTGATCCTAACGTCCACCAGACACCCCTCAGCCCTCCCTCAGGACCCTTACCTCCTCTGCGTAGGCCTTCCCGATCCCGTCCGTGGCTCCTGTCACCACTAGAACACACGGAGCACAGAGGTTTATTGTTTATTTATTTATAAAAGCAATCATTTAATTTGTTGTACGCGTTGTCATGCACGCAGGCTTCCACTCTGTGGGCTAGGCCCCAGTCTCCAACGGAGGCTTGCCAGCGGGTCTACAGGATCACACTCTGCACAACCCAGTCAGTAAAGAAGTGAACGTCTCGGTCACGTACAACTCGTAGTCAATGATGTCCAAGCATCGGTGGTGATGGCAACTTTTTTTTTTTTTTTTTTTTTTTAAATTGTATCTCTCCGGTCAAATTGTCCGATTGAAATTTGCTAATAATGTGTCTAAATAATAGTCTGCTGACACGGCTCCTCTTATTAAGGCAACCTGGTCTCACAGGAATCTGTGAAATGAGTCGGTCTACGTCCCGTTTACAAAAAATAATGCCCATAAAATGTTTGAATATTAAGGGATGCTTAATATTCGTTCGAATATAAAAAAAAAAATGTAATATTCAAATTATATTCGAATAACGAAGTTCGCCCCTCCCACTCCTAACCCCGAGTTCAGAGAACATGAGAACGGAGAGGAACACACACATCACCGTTTGAATACGTGTTGTTCTGAGGTCATGATGTGTGAGTCTGGTGCTACACTGAGTAACGGGGCTCAGGCCCAGAGAGGCGTTTGGAACCTCTGAATATTCAGACTCAGAGAAACAAGAGGCTCAGTGTGAAACAGCAGCCACACAGAGCGCCATGTCTCCCTCACACACTACCAAGAAGACACACTCTGCTAGGGTCACACACACGTGTGTGTCTCGCTCTCATACAATCATGGGTGTGTCTCTCTCTCTCACACACACAGTTGTGACAGCAAATGAATGACTGTACTGTAGTTGCACAATCATTGAAGAGAGAGCGAGAGCGATAGAGATGTTTTGGTCTTCTCCCCAAAAATAGGATAATGTTTTGATATAATCAAAAAGTCTTATGCAGGCAGGTGAGATATAAGATATGAGATTATCTCACTGAAGGGACATACCGATGTGAATATTGTGTGATCTGTAGAGAGGAGAATGTTGGTATAAGTAAGAATGCAGTTCTACAAGATGGACTTGTAGAAGGAGAAGTCTACAGGTTGCACTTGTAGAACCACAGATTGTGATTCTGGAGGGCTTCATGCTGTCAACGTGGGAACTGAAGGCCGCTGTCATGTGATATCTGCTTCCTGAGCTATCGGGTTCCTCACCTAGCCTCTCCTCACCTCCACTAGCCTCTCCCCCACTAGCCTCTCCTCACCTCTCCTCCACTAGCCTCTCCTCACCTCTCCCCCACTAGCCTCTCCTCACCTCTCCTCCACTAGCCTCTCCTCACCTCTCCCCCACTAGCCTCTCCTCCACTAGCCTCTCCTCACCTCTCCTCCACTAGCCTCTCCTCCACTAGCCTCTCCTCACCCCGCCCTCCGTTCCCCAGGACCTAGAGCCTCACCTGCCCACTGCCCGAGGCTCCCCGGGGTCACCAGCCGGCCGTTCCCCAGGACCCAGACCCGCAGCCCGGCCAGCAGACAAGCGGCGGCGCGCAGCGCGAGCCAGGCAGCCGTCAGCGCACCGAGCACGAGCAGGGGCGCCTCGGCCGCGCGCAGCGCCTCCAGACCGTCCGCCAGCATGGTGCACGTGAAGAACGACGAGTTAACGGAACAATACCGACCGAGGAGCGGAGAGTTAACTGAACAACACCGACCGAGGAGCGGAGAGTCAACGGAAGATAACCGGTTCACCGGAAGAGCGACGAGACGACAGAGGACAGACTAGACCTGTAATGACACTTCCGGGTTGGGCTCGGTGCCTGCTCGATGCTGATTGGTTAAGAACAGCCCCGTTCTCCTCTATTGGTCCAGACAGAAGACAGGTGATCGCCTTACTGAGGCTCAACCCAGCCTCCGGAAAGGGGATGATTTCTTTAGGAATCTGTTTGCTGTTTAAAGCCTACGCACTGCTGCTCGTTGAAGCTTGAAAAAAATAAAAACAATAAAAAAAAACATTTAAAGTTGAGTCTAGATACACATCTGCTCAGTTGCTAAACGCAACGTTGGTTTATGGTACCGTAGGCCTAGGCGGTAGTGATACGGGTGATGGTCGTGTTCCCGTCTGCCATAAAGACATTTCCGGTTTCTTACTTCCGGTGAGCTGTGATTGCCTCAGAACGGTCTCTGAGGTGAATAATAATGCTATGATTTGATATATGTTCTTATCTTATGACACATGATGATAACAACTACAAAAAAACAGAAGAATAGATAGTGCGTTTTACGGAGAATCTATATCGGATATAGCTCTATAGAAAGTCCCTCCCTCTTGCCTTTCGCACCCCAAAAATAGCCTAAATAAAAAAATATATATTTCAAAACATAGAGGCTTTCTGCTTTCCTAATCACCTTAATATATTAACAATATAATCTAGCAATAGGCCTTCATTTATTTATTACAAAACAATCAGATTTCCCCTCATACATTGGATTTCAACCCTGGCCAACCTTTCAACCTGTAGATCCATATTGGCTCAGACCCTCTGATTGGCCGACGGTCTTGGTCTTCGTCCAGAGAGAGGGACTCTGATCCATCATGCCATAGTGTCAAATTAAAGTCACAACGAAGGTCAAGACCACAATGGTGGTTTATAATGAACAGGCTGACCTTCAGATCTATTCAAAGCCCTTAGACACTAACGATGAGGAGTAGGGTCAGACTAAAGGTGAGGAGGAGGAGGAGGAGGAGGAGACGTCTGATGAAGGCTTTGCTGGAACTGAGGGAGGCAGCCTCCTGACCAAAAACAATCTCTAGAAAAATGACTTGATGCTTTGTGGAGATAAGCAGCCAACACACAGCGGGGGCGTAAACAGAGAGGCTGTCTGTGGGCACTGAGGCCGGTACAGGTCCGGGTGTTTAGCGGTGATGTTGTCTGAGCCGCTGAGCTCACAAATGTAGGCCAACAGCGCCCCCACATGGACGTTTGACATTTTGTTGTCTTACCTCCTCAGACTGGCTGTACTGAGGGCTATGAAGCGGCCCCCAGCCCTCTGCTCTGAGACAGGTAGCGTTGGAGTGACAGTTCTCAGTGGACAGATGGCCTCTCAGTCTATTTATGGAAGACACGCGTCTTCCAGCGCTGCCATCACCACCAGCATGTTTCAAACATGTTCCCAACAGAACATGAACAGCAACAACAGAACAGAACAGCACCCTGGGGTGTTCAGGGAGGGGACCCCAGCGCTCACAGCCCCATGCTATTAACATGCTGTACTCCAAGAGTAGTTTGGGGGCCCTGGGGCCCTGGGGCCCTGTGGCCCTGTCTCCTCCTCCATGAGGAGCCCTCTCCTCCTCCTCCTCCTCCTCCTCTCCTCCTCTTCCTCCTCTCCTCCTCCTCCTCCTCCTCCTCCTCTCCTCCATGAGGAGCCCTCTCCTCCTCCATGAGGAGCTCTCTCCTCCTCCTGCTCCTCCTCTCCTCCTCCATGAGGAGCCCTCTTCTCCTCCTCCTCTCCTCCTCCAATGAGGAGCCCTCTCCTCCTCCTCCTCCTCCTCCTCCTCTCCTCCTCCATGAGGAGCCCTCTTCTCCTCCTCCTCCTCCTCTCCTCCTCCAATGAGGAGCCCTCTCCTCCTCCTCCTCCTCCTCCTCTCCTCCTCCATGAGGAGGCGCAGCAGTAGAAACCGTTCTGTGCGTCGCTAACGAGCGTCGGAGGAGAACATCTGGGCACAGTGATCACACAGGAAGTGACATCACTAAGGCACTAACATCAGCTAATAGAAACTAGCTGTGGCTGTTGAACAGAGCAGACACACGCACGCACACACACACACGCACACGCACACACACACGCACGCACGCACGCATGCACACACACACTCTCTCTCTCACAGAGTGGGGATAGCAAATTAATGAATGACTTTGGGGCTGTACTTTAGTTACATAATCAAGTCATTCAATCAGTCATTCAATTGAGTGAGTTTGTGAGTGAGTGAGTGAGTGAAAGAGAGAAAGACTGTAAATGAATGAAAATTAGAAGAAAAAGAAACATCCCCAAAGGGGCCCATAGACATTTCTCTAATATATGACTTGCTGAATAAATAAATAACTGGCGACCTCTACTGGAAACAGAAATAAAAACCTCGGCAAAAAATAAAACCTTTAACTGAGCAGCAACCAATCAGCGCGTCTTCTGTAGATCCAGAAACGGTCACGATTCTTTTGCATTGTGTTTTATTAATTACTCGACATCTATGATAATATACATACATTTATATGAAAATATATTTATATAGAAACAAACAAAAATAACTTCAAATAAGAATAAATGGCATACACAGTTACTTCAAATAGATATAACGTTATACAACATAAATAGTTTAAATTGGCAATAAGGATAAAACTCAAACAGTATCTTCACCACTGAACCTGTAACAAAAAACCTCCTATTTCTGTTTGTCTGTTCATCTCTCTGTCAAATGATTCACCCAGTACACATCAGATGAGTGAAATAAGATCCTTTTGTTCTGGGGTTTTCATTATTTAGTTTAGCTTTATTAATAGGCTATATGCCCTTGAACCACGGTGGGTTCATGTTGGGTTTATTTCAATCAAAATGATTGAAATGTTAAAGTCTAGGAAGTAAAAAATAGAGTACATTTAATGTAAGCTTATGGGTCAGTTGTTGATGTATACGCTGTATGTCAGTCCCCGATAAATACAAATACATAAATAAACATAAAGCAAGCATCCCAAATTGCATTAAATCAGTTAGGGTTAGGGTTAGTTGCTAGTCATTACCCTGATTATGAGTCCTAAGTTGGGTTGTTGGTTAAACGTGTGAGTGTACAGGGCCTAGAACTCAATGCTACACCCGTTCTTCAGTGTTTTAGTTCTTCAGTTCCTCTTTTAGTGTTTAATATATTTCTCAGTTCTCTGCCATCGTGTTGTCGACAGATTAGTACTGAATAAATAACATGTTCAAGCGTAATGGGATGATTTATGCAAAGAAAAGAATAACATAATTTTAGTTGTTTTAAAATCCTAGAGTTGAGGGTTTTGCAAGATACATTTAAATATTAGCTTTAACAGAGATTAATCTACAGTAATTAAATGTGATAACAAGCAGGACATGATGGGAGCTTCTGAGCTGACACGAGCCAGGAGACCACATGAGTCCATAGCATGACTCTGTTATATAAGAGACTCTAAAAATAGAAACGCAGCCATGGCTAACACTAACCTAAGCGCTCAGTTCAAGATTTAAAAAGACAAAATGATGCATGGTGTAAGAAACAGTTGATCTACTGGTCTGGAAACCACTTCAGCATCGCTTCACCACGTCCAACTATCTATTATTACACTGGACTCCAGAACTACTCAATGTGTTTTCATCAGCAATCCAATGGAGCTTTGGAAAACATAATGAGCTGAATAAAAGAAAACTGTGTGTGTGTGTGTGTGTGTGTGTGTGTGTGTGTGTGTGTGTGTGTGTGTGTGTGGACATTTAAATGACA
Organism: Micromesistius poutassou; assembly: GCF_964030765.1. Lineage (NCBI taxonomy): Eukaryota > Metazoa > Chordata > Actinopteri > Gadiformes > Gadidae > Micromesistius > Micromesistius poutassou. The sequence continues at coordinate 7,277,735 of NC_140282.1, forward strand.
GCACCATAACACTTCCAGCATATTCTATCTTAGATTCTCATCCTATAATCAAACACAAAGCAGCCATTTAGTAACTAAACACGTGTACACAACGGTGTGTTAGAAACATTTAATTTCACATTTATAGTTTCATTAAAACCGAAAAATGAAAAAATACATTATATATTAACACATATATAAATATATATATATATATATATATATATATATATATATATATATAAACACATATATCTGTATAATATATTGGATCATAAGTGTCATTGCATGAAAACTACACACACAATAGTTATTTTGTCTTCATTAGGATTTGTTTAGTAGACACAGCAGACACACACACACACACACACACATACACACACACACACACACACACACACACACACACACACACACACACACACACACACACACACACACACACACACACACACACACTGAAGCAGGCTCCTATAGAGTAAAACCTAATATTTTCAAATCCCTCACCTGTTCTCCACTGGAATACAAACCAGTTGATGATGACCCCAGTGCTGAGACCTCACACACAATGAGGCACGTTGGGATAGAAACAGGGCTATTCAAAAAGACACACACAACATACACACTGAACTGAAATCACTTGTTATTTATATATTACATATATTACATATATTAACATATATTACATATATTAACACATTTCCGATGTCTTACCTTCTCTTACCTTTCCCAACATTCCTATGTGGTTTCAATTTTAGTTTTCATAGGGTTCATTATTCATTATTGAATGATGCTCTGATGACAATACTTTACTTCACCCAGTCTCACACACACACACACACACACACACACACACACACACACACACACACACACACACACACACACACACACACACACACTTAAACCCTCATCAGCCCTTACTGAACACCACGCAGCAATCAGGAACTCAGATCAGCTCTGTATGAGGTTTAACTCTCATTAACTCTCAATAACTCTCATTAACTCTCAATAACTCTCATTAACTCTCAATAACTCTCAATAACTCTCATTAACTCTCAATAACTCTCAATAACTCTCAATAACTCTCATTAACTCTCAATAACTCTCATTAACTTTCATTAACTCTCAATAACTCTCAATAACTCTCATTAACTCTCAATAACTCTCAATAACTCTTAATAACTCTCAATAACTCTCATTAACTCTTAATAACTCTCATTAACTGTCATTAACTCTTAATAACTCTTAATAACTCTCATTAACTCTCATTAACTCTCAATAACTCTCATTAACTCATTAAATCTCAATAACTCTCATTAACTCTCAATAACTCTCATTAACCCTCAATAACTCTCAATAACTCTCATTAACTCTCAATAACTCTTAATAACTCTCATTAACTGTCATTAACTCTTAATAACTCTCAATAACTCTCATTAACTCTTAATAACTCTCATTAACTGTCATTAACTCTTAATAACTCTCAATAACTCTCATTAACTCTTAATAACTCTCATTAACTGTCATTAACTCTTAATAACTCTCAATAACTCTCAATAACTCTCATTAACTCTCAATAACTCTCAATAACTCTTAATAACTCTTAATAACTCTCAATAACTCTCAATAACTCTTAATAACTCTCATTAACTGTCATTAACTCTTAATAACTCTCAATAACTCTCAATAACTCTCATTAACTCTCAATAACTCTCAATAACTCTTAATAACTCTTAATAGCTCTTATTAACTCTTAATAACTCTGCTAATAAACAGAAGCAGGTGAGATGAGGATGGTGGTTTCACCTACACACAGATTCCTGGTACCGGAGATCAGTCGACCCCGGACCAACACCAGCCCTGGTCCAGGTCTCCTGGTCCCTGACCAACACCAGCCCTGGTCCAGGTCTCCTGGTCCCTGACCAACACCAGCCCTGGTCCCCCCCCCCCCCCCCCCCCCCCCCAGGTCTCCAGCCTCGTGTCTGCGTCCTCCACGAATGCTTTTTGGGGTAAGGGCTTCCAGATCACGACTCACAGCAAGCCCAGACCGCAAAAAGCATCGTGACGGACCGTCTGGAGCTCAGCGGACCTTCATGTGTTCACAGCCCAGAGGTGGAGGGTGAACGGTGACGTAGGCTCACATCAGCGGGTGGTGGAGCTTCACACTGCAGAGCGCTCCACCCCAGACCCCCGGCCTCCTGCCTCGCACCTCCATCCTGACGGCCTGAGAGCTCTTTACACCGTCAGCCTCCACCTCCACTGACCAGCCTCCGACCTCCACCTCCCTCAGACCTCCACCGGAGACCAGCCGCCTCCGACCTCCACCTCCCTCAGACCTCCACCTCCACTGGAGACCAGCCGCCTCTAACCTCCACCTCCCTCAGACCTCGACCTCCACTGGAGACCAGCCGCCTCCGACCTCCACCTCCCTCAGACCTCCACCTCCACTGACCAGCCTCCGACCTCCACCTCCCTCAGACCTCCACCTCCACTGGAGACACCGATGACACCACCTCCTCATCCACCAATCGGGATCCAGCGTTGAGGCGGACTGGATTTCGGACACTTCAACGTAACATGGTGGATCTAAAAATAGATTTAAAACGTCCCAGAGTCCCGCTGCTCGTTCCGGTCCGCGCGCGGCGCTGGTCGGATCATCCGAGCCACGAGGTGAACTTCAGGTCTGATCTGAACGTAAAGATTGAAGTTGGCGTCGACTCCGAAGCGCACAGACTGCCGGTGCAGAGCCCGCCCCCCCCCCCCCCCCCCCCCCCCCCCCCGCTCTGCTCTGATTGGCTGATCCTGACTTCATCTGGTCCATCTCTCCGGTCACGATCCTCCGTCTGTCTCCGTGCGCGCGGAGAGCCAGACTACTATGACGCAGCGCACCGCGCGCCGCGCGTGCTGCGCGCGTCCTGCGCGCAGCAGTCACGACGCGACCGGAGCGCTAAAAGAACCGGATTATGAATCTAATAGCGGAAGGTTCTCCCGTCGGGGAGATGAATATTACTGCTGCGACGTGATGCGTGATAGTTGCCTTGGCGACTACCGTGAAGGATCTTCTCTAACGGTTTGAATCCGTTTGCCGGTTCCTCCGGTACCGGGAACCGAACATACAACCTCACACCAAGCATCACTACACGTGCCGGTTCAGCACCGTGGGGTGGACAGCTCCCAGTCAGCTCCCGGTCAGCTCCCAGTCAGCTCCCAGTCAGCTCCCAGTCAGCTCCCAGTCAGCTCCTGACCGGCGCTACCGACCGGATCCTCACGCGGATCCTCTGACACTTCCTCTAAGCCTTCCGCTGAAGAACCGGAGGAACCGCCGCTCGTCACGGTGAACCCGATCTGGAGACCATCTGGAGACGGAACCGGCAGCCATGAGGACTAACGATAAGACCATCAGACCATCAGACCACCAGACCATCAGACCATCAGACCATCAGACCATCAGATCACCAGACCATCAGACCACCAGACCACCAGACCACCAGACCATCAGACCACCAGACCATCAGACCACCAGACCACCTCTCAGGACTCTAGAGACTCCCGTCCTCCAGCAGAAGGTCTTCACTGACCGGAGGAGGTCTGAGAACCTGACGGCTCACGGCTCACCGGAGGAGGAGCCTTTGTTCACGAAACGCGGAAAGTAGAAAGACCAGAAGCCGGTTTACCCACAGTGTCCTGTACTGGTCCACTAGTCCCGGTCCTCCCTGGTCTCTGTACTGGTCCACTCGGTCCTCTCTGGTACACAGTACTGGTTCACTCAGTCCCGGTCCTTACTGGTCCTCTGTACTGGTCCTCTCACTGGTCCCTCCTCCCGGGTCCTGTGTATTGGTCCTCTCCGTGGTCTATACGCTCGATGCCCTCTGTCTATTATCTATTTCTAGTCCTCTCCTCCTCACTGGTCTCTCTACTGGTCCTCTCGTTCCTCACTGCTCTCTCTGCTGGTCCTCTCCTCCTCACTGGTCCCTGCACTGGTCCTCTCCGTGGTCCGCTGTATCCTGAATGGTGCTTTATACGCTCGATGCCCTCTCTGTCTATTATCTATTTCTGGATCACGATCCAACCCTGGTTCTATTTTTAGCGCCTGATCAAAAAAAAAGAGAAGCTGAGGAATGTCGAGCCGTGTGCCCGCGCAGCATGCGCGCCCAGCGTCGGTTGAATGCGCGTACCCGCGTATCATTTAATCATGCATGTTTAAAATGTGCCAAACCGTAATATATACATACACATATATATATATATATATATATATATGTGTATATGTATACATACAGCCTATACATGAAATATAAAGAAATAATATATTCTGTTGTAGGAGGAGCACCATGAGGAGGAGAACCATGAGGATGAGGAAGAGGAGCATGAGGAGGAGCAGCATGAGGAGGAGCATGAGGAAGAGCATGAGGAGGAGGAGCATGAGGAGGAGGAGCATGAGGAGGAGGAGCATGAGGAGGAGGAGCATGAGGAGGAGCATGAGGAGGAGGAGCATGAGGAGGAGCATGAGGAGGAGCATGAGGAGGAGGAGCATGAGGAGGAGGAGCATGAGGAGGAGCACCATGAGGAGGAGCATGAGGAGGAGGAGCATGAGGAGGAGCATGAGGAGGAGGAGCATGAGGAGGAGGAGCATGAGGAGGAGCACCATGAGGAGGAGCATGAGGAGGAGCATGAGGAGGAGCACCATGAGGAGGAGCATGAGGAGGAGGAGCCTCCTCTCAGGGGCTCCTGATGAAGACGAGCCGCAGAGTGATGAAGGTCCGTATCTCAGTGACGGCGTCAATCACAACGCTGACGTCACCTGAAGGATCTCCACTTTAAGGCTGACACACACACACACACACACACACACACACACACACACACACACACACCCTCTCTCACTCACACACACACACACACACACACACACACACACACACACACACACACACACACACACACACACACACACACCCTCTCTCACTCACACACACACACACACACACACACACACACACACACACACACACACACACTCACACACACACACACACACACACACACACACACACACACACACACACTCACACACACACACACACACCCTCTCTCACTCACACACACACACACACACACACACACACACACACACACACACACACACACACACACTCACACACACACACACACACACACTCACACACACACACACACCCTCTCTCACTCACACATACACACACACACACACACATACACTCCCTCACACTCACACAGACACACGCACACACTCTCTCTCACTCACACACACACACACACACACACACACACACACACACACACACACACACTCTCTCTCACTCTCTCTCACACACACACACACACACACACACACACACACACACACACACTCTCTCTCACTCTCTCTCACACACACACACACACACACACACACACACACACACACACATAGGCGGCGTTCCCGGGCTGCGCGGGCAGAATGGGAGCGCGTAGTAACCGGGCGGCGTGCCGGAGCGACGGGGCTATTTATAGCGCGGCGCTCCGGCACGCGCTGCGGGTTTCTGAGCAGAAACATAAACACGCTGCATCACTCAGGGAGCGCCGAGCGGATCACATGCCGCTGATTGATCAGAGCCGTTATGGGGACGGAGCGGCGGTCCTGATGGTCTCTGACCCCTGGACCGCGCTGCTGCTCCGCACAGTCGCTTCTGATCATTGATCGTCTGCTGAATCAACGGCCCCATGGACACTAGAAGACATGGTCGTTTTCTGGAAGGTATAAGATTAATCTCAGACACACAAGAGATTGAGATATTTGGGCAAATATCTGATACCCAACAAATCAAAGCAGAAGGATGCCTCTTACATCCAGACGTGAAGCTTAGTGCAGAGCGAGTGGACTGGGCCGTCACCAGTTACCACCCAGTCCACCCAGTCCACGCTGTTGAGCCTGAACAGGATTCACACGCATTGGAACCCATCCTCCTCTCTGACAGACAACCACCAGCTCACTGAGCAGGGGCTGGGGGGGGGAGGCTGGGGGTCCAGGGGGTCCAGGGGGCTTGGGGTCCAGGGGACTAGGGGGGGCTGGGGGTCCAGGGGGCTGATTGGACCAGGCCGCGGAGCTGTCCATGGTAGCCACAGGGAGCTGAAGCCATGCTTCTCTTCTCTGGTGCTCAGAGCTCAGTGAGTGGTCAGGAGGCAGACGGCCTGGTCCAATCAGAGTGGAGCCTGGGTGAGATCAGACCACCGTGAAGCCGCCAGCTGAACCTCAATGAACTCATTGGATTAATTCATGATTAATGAAAGGCAGCCTGAATGATGTCCTTGTTTTGTCTTGGTCTTTCAATATTCAATATCCTTAACTATATATATATATATATATTTGTGACATCACAAATGGTGCTCTAATCATGTGACTGTAAAGAGGATCTGTTCCCTGTATTATTCTATATTAATATGATGTCTGGACGGTGAGGACATCAGGGTTACATCTCAAGCTTTCATTTAACGACATGCTCCCTGATTGGCCGCCTCCTTTCTCCTTATGAAAGGAGAAAGGCATGAAGACGGGTTCCTCAGGCCAGGAGAGGAGGAGGAGCTAAGCCTCCTCACCACCAGGAGAACAGGAGGAGCTGAGCCTCCTCACCACTAGGAGAACAGGAGGAGGAGCTGAGCCTCCTCACCACCAGGAGAGCAGGAGGACCTGAGCCTCCTCACCACCAGGAGAGCAGGAGGAGGAGCTGAGCCTCCTCACCACCAGGAGGGCAGGAGGAGGAGCTGAGCCTCCTTCAGCTGCTCCCCGTCCTGCTCCTCTTGACTCCTCCTCTCCTCCTCATTCAGAGCGTCTGTGTTACACAACGGCCTCCCACTCCGAGGCGACCAGCCACGCTCTGCTGCGCATCATCTATTTATACCCTGGACCACGCTGGTCACCGGAACACACCCGTCAATTATTCATCAGCAAACATCTCCAAACAGATCGGAGTGGGACGCAAATACTGCTGGGGGGGGGGGCTATAGCATAATAATAATAACGGTCATTAACCAATGGGGCGCTGCGGTGAGTGGTAGCATGTGGAGGCAGGTCTCTGCTCTGGACCCATCATGTTATGCAGTATTTATAGTCGTGTGTTCATGTACTTCAGCCTCCCTGGAGTCCCGCTGCTATAAATAGATCTGCAGGCTGTCTGTGGTTTTGGGACAGCACTGAGGGGGGGGGGGGGTCTTCTCCCAGATATGGATTTTCTATCAAGTGAACGGACAGCGTGTTCTGTTTAATCTACATGCAGTAGAGCGCGATAAGGTTCTATATTTAGTAACACACATTCACTTCAGCTTTTGCATCTTTTTGAGATTGGTAGACATATTTTGGTGTAATTGTAGTGTAATTTACTAAATATTTAATCAGATCTTCGTTTAGATAACTAAAATTGACGTAAATTGAAACACAGCTGCTCTCATGATGAGTGTTATTTTTACTTATTGTGCATGCATTGTTTCAATGCAGGCTTCTGTTCATTCTTGAGAACGACGCATTACCAAAATTTGTTCATTGACTTATACGCAAACTACTCGTGCATCTTTCCAAGAGACCATTAACGCTCTTAATTTAACGACTATGGTGACCTGAGTGAGGAGGTAGGGGAGATCCTGTGTGAACACAACCTGGATAATCAAAGTTTAGATAACACTATTCAGTGGCCATTGACTTTTCTAACAATTATTCTACAGAGTGGATATTTTCACGTGTGTAAACAAGGTGTGCTACACATGGTAACAGCAAATCTAGATCCTGAGTTTGCCTCAGCACCACTCAGTGTGCAGACATTGGCCGTTCGTCACAGGCGGGCGTGTCCACCTAGATGTGTGACAGTTGGATGAGCAACGTCTGGTACGGTCCACTGGGTAGGCTGGTGGACTGATCTATCAACACACATCTAGGTGGACACGCCCACCTGTGATGTCAGAAGACACGTCTAATCGCCCTCACACCTGGTGGCACTTTGTGGAGCTTTAAGGAGACACCTTGAGGTTAGGATGACCTCCACAGGGTTAGGAGAAGGGCTGCTCCTCTCAATGTTGGAGGTAGACTAAAGCATTGTACTGCTGACGCACATTAAACAGGTAAAGAAACACACTGACAAAGCAGGAGCCAGAAGATTCCTTAATACTGTACATTTAATAACAGGTATGTGCAATAATGTAATTATGGGCAAGAGCAAATTTATTTGAAACACAAGTTTGATAAATTAATACGCCAGATTGTTTTAAAAACATTTGTAGAGCGAAAATCAAAACAACCATCGGTCCCACATAAATAGGAATGGTGCAAAATAAAACAAGTGATGAACATAATTTCTGACTGATGGTTTGAATGGTGGAGGACCTCGTGTTCTCAGTCTCTAAAGGCTGGTCCTCTCCTCAAACACAGAGCAGGTCCTGTGTCTGGAGAGGAGGACGGCCCAGAAACACATCTGCTCCTGGCCTGAGGGACGAGGAGCAGAGCTGGACGAGGAGCAGCCGAGGAGCTGAACCAGGAGCAGAGGTCGTTGTGGTTGCCAGGTGATCAGGCTGATTAATGAAAACCAACTCCATGATTTCAGCTGTGAGGTCTGGCTGACGGAGCGGGACGCCTCGCGGTAATATCTACAACTGATTTAGTAACGATCTGAAGCCTAGTTTGATGAGATTATTACGGATCGCTCTTTGAGTTCAGAGCGGCTCACATGAGAAACACTCGCGCGCAGATGGACACACAACCCTGGGTCTGCAGAGTGTAGTATAGTGTATCTAATGCGTGTGTGTGTGTGTATCTCTGATGTGTGTATGTAGTGTGTGTCTCTAATGTGTGTGTCTCTGATGTGTGTGTGTGTCTCCGCTCCCTCTTAGTCAGCAGCTAGCACTGGGTGGTTCTAGTGTGTGTGTGTGTGTGTGTGTGTGTGTGTGTGTGTGTGTGTGTGTGTGTGTGTGTGTGTGTGTGTGTGTGTGTGTGTGTGTGTGTTCAGGGTTGTCTCCTCTCCCTCTTGGTCAGCAGGTAGCACTGGATGGTTCTCAGCCGGTCTTTGGCCGGAGCGAACTCAGGCTGCAGCTTCAGGGTGGACTCGTACCAACGCATGGCCTTCTCAAACTCCTCCTGCACACACACACACACACAAAGATATAATGTGAGGTAAGAGGCTAAGAGGAGCGCTGAAAGGTGTTTGTTTGTGTTTGATTGTTCAGCTGTTCTTCAGAGGGCCTGTAAGACCGCTCCCCTCTCAGGGCATCTCTCCTGTGATTGGTTAAGGTCATCTCTATGGCCCAGGTACTTGACATGCAAGTCTTCTGGATGACATAGCCACGCCCCCCACCCCTCCTACGCACTTATTGTGTGTTCGCACTTAATGTACACACTTATTGTGTGTTGTACATCCTGGCCCTTAATGTACACACTTATTGTGTGTTGTACCTCCTGGCACTTAATGTACACACTTATTGTATGTTGTACCTCCTGGCACTTAAAAACAGTACTTAGGGTTAGCATGGTGTAGCGTCTTATCCTAGCTATCTGTGTTGTATACGGGGAACGGGTTAACCTAGTGATGGTTAGTGTATACGGGGAACGGGTTAACCTAGTGATGGTTAGTGTATACGGGGAACGGGTTAACCTAGTGATGGTTAGTGTATACGTGGAACGGGTTAACCTAGTGATGGTTAGTGTATACGGGGAATGGGTTAACCTAGTGATGGTTAGTGCTTGGCACTTGGTTCTATGAACATCCTCACTGTACCCACAGAGATATATTGTTGTTTCTCTTTCCTTTGACAGATGTTGTTATTGTAAGTCTCTTTGGATAAAAGCGTCTGGTTACCATGGCGATGTAGACGTTGGCCAGTGTGAAGTGGTTGACCACGAAGTGCGGGGCGATCTCCACAGCCATGCGGGCCACGGTGAGGGCGTCCTCCCACAGACGGGCGTTTTGGAAGATGTTGGCCAGGCTGATCAGAGGCACGTCCTACACACACACACACACACACACACACACACACACACACACACACACACACACACACACACACACACACACACACACACACACACACACACACACACACACACACACACACACACACACACACACACAAGCCAGATTTGAGCTGGTCTGAGGTCAGACTTCAGAGATCTCATCCCAAAAGAGAGGGACCAGTGTGGGGGTCAGAGTGGGGGGGAGGGGAGAGCCTTGCCTTCATGTGGTGGGGGGCGTAGTTCAGGGCCTGGCGCAGGCAGTCGATGGCCCTCTTGCCCTGACCCTTCACCCTCCAGTACAGCGCCGCCATACTGGACAGCACCCAGGACGTCTGGTTCTGGGGGAGAGGGAGACAGCAGTGAGACCAGACTCCACGGTCCACAAGACACCAGGAGAGGAGACCTGAGGGTTCTGTCGCTCTGGGACCACTTGGTTCTTCCAAAACAAGACCGTCTCCTGTTATTGAAGACAGTTTTGGTTTCTGCGTGGTATCTGTCCAGAGAGACATGGACCCCAGCGCCGCCCGTCCACCCCACAGGGCTGAAGTCTCCCTACCTTCTCCAGCACCTTGGCGATGCGCGTGCCGACCTGCTCGAAGGACTGGGGGGGGAATTTCTCCTTGCCCAGGTTCTGCAGCACCTGAAGGAGAACCGGAGGAGAGAACGTGAGGAGCGAACAACACAGCTCCAACGGACAGAGAACCGTCTGTGACCCCCCCCACCGACACCAACGACACACCACCACTGGCCATGAGACGGATCAGGTGGTCAGTGGCTCTGGTGCTGCCCCCTACCTCCCCACTACCTCCCCACTGATCTACCTCTCTCAGCTGGATCTCCCCGGTGTAGTGGATGGCGGCGCGGTTGGCCACGCCCAGCAGGTGGTCCAGCGTGTGCATGCTGGTCGGCAGGTTGGCGTTGCAGAGTGGCTCGGCGGCTGGCTCCTGGAGCGGTGTGGCGAAGTCGATGTGCTCCGTGATGCTGTGCACACGCATACACACACACACACATTTTAATAAACACCATACTAAAATAAACCACCAGGCAGACCGTCAGCGCCCCACCGCGGGGAGGGTCAGGGGACAACGTACTCGATGTTCTTGGCGGACACGGCCAGCCAGGTGCTGGCCACGGTGGTGAGGTCCACCCTCCGTGTCCGCTGGCACTCCTCCGGCCCCGGCCAGCCCAGGCTGGCGTAGTCCCGCCAGCGGCCTGCGGACAGCAGAGACACGAGTCAGGAAGGGCCTCACAACACTCCTCTAGAGGGAGGAGAGCCTAACAATGCTCCTCTAGAGGGAGAAGAGCCTAACAACGCTCCTCTAGAGGGAGAAGAGCCTAACAACGCTCCTCTAGAGGGAGAAGAGCCTAACAACGCTCCTCTAGAGGGAGAAGAGCCTAACAACGCTCCTCTAGAGGGAGAAGAGCCTAACAACGCTCCTCTAGAGGGAGAAGAGCCTAACAACGCTCCTCTAGAGGGAGAAGAGCCTAACAACTCTCCTCTAGAGGGAGGAGAGCCTCACAACACTCCTCTAGAGGGAGAAGAGCCTAACAACTCTCCTCTAGAGGGAGGAGAGCCTCACAACGCTCCTCTAGAGGGAGGAGAGCCTCACAACACTCTAGAGGGAGGAGAGCCTCACAACGCTCCTCTAGAGGGAGGAGAGCCTAACAACGCTCCTCTAGAGGGAGGAGAGCCTCACAACGCTCCTCTAGAGGGAGAAGAGCCTCACAACACTCTAGAGGGAGGAGAGCCTCACAACGCTCCTCTAGAGGGAAAAGAGCCTCACAACACTCTAGAGGGAGAAGAGCCTCACAACGCTCCTCTAGAGGGAGAAGAGCCTCACAACGCTGCTCTAGAGGAGGGGAGCCTAACAACGCTGCTCTAGAGGGAGGAGAGCCTCACAACGCTGCTCTAGAGGAGGGGAGCCTAACAACGCTCCTCTAGAGGGAGGAGAGCCTCACAACGCTCCTCTAGAGGGAGGAGAGCCTCACAACGCTCCTCTAGAGGGAGGAGAGCCTCACAACGCTCCTCTAGAGGGAGGAGAGCCTCACAACACTCCTCTAGAGGGAGGAGAGCCTCACAACGCTCCTCTAGAGGGAGGAGAGCCTCATAACGCTCCTCTAGAGGGAGGAGAGCCTAACAAGAGGGAGGAGAGCTTCAGTGGGAACGGGCTTCCCCACTGAGATCTGTGCTATGGATAGATCCTGGGCCGTAGATACTTCTTCTATTCTTCTTCTTATTACTTCTATTCCACCCTCTACCGGATCAACTGTATATAGAGTTTCTATAGAGTGACTCCAGGGGGTGTGCTGGGCCTGAGCAGAGGTAGATGAAAGGTGTACCCCACCTGGGGGGGGGGGGGCACATTGCAGTGTCAAATTATTCTTTATTCTCCCAGCAGGAGCTAGCGACTGACAGAGGCCTACTCCAGCCTCTCCTCTACGAGGCAGCAGGCTGAAGGAGGAGGGCGGGTGGGCTGGAGGGAGGAGGCACCTGCAGGTCCGGGCGAGGGGATGGTGGGCCCGCTGATCTCCAGGACCGAGTGGCCCCCGGGGAGCAGCTCCCCCTGCTGGCCGTCGTCCGCTCCCGAGCCCTCCGAGCCGTCCAGCTTGGACTTCCTGACCCGCTTCACCTGGAAGGTGATCTGACAGCAGAGAGGAGGGTGATGATCTATAGGAGGGGGTTGATGATCTGACAGGAGGGGGGTGATGATCTGACAGGAGGGGGTTGATGATCTGACAGGAGGGGGGTGATGATCTGACAGTAGGGGGTTGATGATCTGACAGGAGGGGGTTGATGATCTGACAGGAGGGGGTTGATGATCTGACAGGAGGGGGTTGATGATCTGACAGGAGGGGGGGGTTGATGATCTGACAGGAGGGGGGGGTTGATGATCTACAGGAGGGGGGGTGTTGATGATCTGACAGGAGGGGGGGGTTGATGATCTGACAGGAGGGGGGGTTGATGATCTGACAGGAGGGGGGGTTGATGATCTACAGGAGGGGGGTTGTTGATGATCTGACAGGAGGGGGGGGGTTGATGATCTGACAGGGGGAGGGGTGGGGGGTCAACAGTCACTCACCCACTCGGCGCCGTCGTCGTCCTCACAGTTCCCGAAGCAGGGCCCCCCCCCGGCACGGGCCCCCATCACCCGGTCGTTCTTCAGCACGCGGATCCCCCGCAGGTCGCCCCGCTTCCCGCCCACGTCCAGGGCCCCCTCAAAGGCCCCCATCAGGTCCTCCTTCAGCTGCCACTCCTCCTCGCCCTCCGCCCGGCCCCCGCCCGCCCCCGGGCCGGGCGAGGACTGGCCGAACCCTGCCACCGAGGGGGAGGGCCGCGGCTGGCCCCCCGCCTCCCCCGACCCGTTGCTGTCCACCACCACCACCTCTGGAGGGGGGGGGGGGGAAATCATCAGACACCCTCGTCCACATGGAAGAGTCACACATTACCATCGCTGAGTGAAGCGTTTGGTTCATCTGTTTCTATGTGTTAGCTTCAGGGTCCTGCAGACCGTCACTAGGCTGAGCTCCTTACTCTCAAACAGCAGGGCCTCCTCCACGGTGGGCCCCGGGGCCAGCCCCCCCGCGTCCTGGCTGCTGGGGTCCGGACCGCTCTCCCACTCCTCCAGCTGGATGGCCAGGCTGTCCTCCGCCATGCAGACAGCTCCCACTAGAGGGGAAACCACGCCATTACAGTCTGATAGGACACAGGCCTGGTCAGCGGGACACAGGGACCACACACTTCATCACACCACACAGGTGAGTCCTGATCACACTCTTCATCACACCACACAGGTGACCCCTGATCACACTCTTCATCACACCACACAGGTGACCCCTGATCACACTCTTCATCACACCACACAGGTGAGTCCTGTAATATAAATAACTACACTAACAACCAGTGATGGAGATCACATCAATTATAGAGAAACCTGCTAAAACTGATTTCTTTGGGTATAAATTCTGATGACTAATGCAACAGGACGGCTCGGTCACATGTGTGTCTTAAGTATGGACGTCTATCGCACAAAATGTGTATTAGTATCCAGATGCTACTGGAGTACAATAAAAGGGAAATGTTTGTATTTGAGATGGTATAAATATTACAGTATAATGAGATGTGAACCCTGGCTAGGTTCCACAGAGGGGCTCCAGGTGGACCACACTCAAACTGATCTAATGAGAGACGCTCGTTACCTATGTTACTAACTCCCCTCGTTGGAGAACACACACACACACACACACACACACACACACACACACACACACACACACACACACACACACACACACACACACACACACACACACACACACACACACACACACACACACACACACACACACACACACAGTTCCTGCATGGCGTGTCTTGCCTGGGAGCAATATTTAGCTCTGGTGAGTAAAATATAGAGCCTTCTAAATCGGGTGGCAGCTATTTTCAGCCACCTGAATTATTGAGCAGCCAAATCTCTCCACTTCAAAGCGCTCCCCTCCCCACTCCAGCTAACACGCAGAGGGGAGTTAAAGAAACACAGGCGCTGGTTCCAGCAGTGATTATTGGTCTCTTATTGAGCTACTGCAGAACAACAGCACAGGGTGAGAGGGACCACTTGGTGAACGCCGTCCGCTGGCTTTCTGGTATGAGGACTGTAGCAGTGGGATCAAGAGAAACAGAAAAGGTTTAAACCTTTGTTTTGATGGGCTGTGTCGGGATACGGTCATGCCTCCGTTTGTTATAGTCGTGTTGTATTCAAACGCTCTCTTTGAACTCGTTCTGACAGAGATGGGCGACGGCGTGCCTTCTGAAAGCTCAGCCCCTATTGGTCCAGATCCTTCAGCAGCCAGGAGGACCCAGCGAGTGAAGCTGTGTCTGTGCTCCTCATCACTCTAGGGGTGGGAAAAACTATCGATTCTTCGATGCATCGCAATTCTCTCTAGAACGATTCCATCTCGATGCAGATAAGATAATAATCTGAATTAAAAAAAAAAATATATATATTTTTAAAATCAAATTTGTTGGCCTGCTGCACCATTTTGTTGGCCTGCTGCAGAGCACTACAGAAAACTCTCCTTTCTGCCTGCGGGTTCTCTGTGCAGAGAACCGACTTTACCTAATATAAAATATTAGACAAAGTAATTCATCTGTTGATTGTCTTAATTGATTATCACACAAGTAGGAAGTGATTAGCAAATTCAAAAAAAAATTGTTGCATCGAGATGCATCGATAATCGTTTTAGAATCGAAACGTTGACCTCTGAATCGGAATCTAATCGTGAGGTGCCGAGAGATTCGCACCCCTCCATCATTCCAGGCCAAGCTCCTGTGATTCTCTTATTGTGATCCATTACTGAAATCAAGGTATGATCCTGGCTCAAAACTCTCACCATCAACTGATGAAATCAGTGTCATCATATTTGAGATTGTAGATGAATGAGCTCTGATCTTAAAGGTGCAGTGTGTGGATTTGCTGCCATCTAGTGGTGGGGTTGCAGATTGCAGCCAACTGAAGGAGTCTGGCTCATAAAAGGTTATATGTTTGTGTCCCTGGCTGTCCCAGGAGTTATATTCTGCTAATGAGCTATGAGGTCGCTTGTTCTAGGCCAATAGTGTGCAAAAAGCTGGAACAATAAAAATAATTATTCATTACATTTACATACACTTTTCTAGACACCCAAAGCACTTTACATATTTAGAGTGTGTGTGTGTGTGATATGACACCTCATTCACTACCAGTGTGTAGCACCCACCTGGGTGACGCAACCAACCATGAGCAGCAGCACAAGAGTAAAAACAACACGCAGAAAGACCCACACATATTCTGATGCCTGCCAAGCAGCGCCTACTACTGACGCTCCCTTCAGCTGAAATAAGAAGCACCGCTCCATTTCTATCCTCTTGGTCTTACTACCACAGGGTCTGTACGCGTGTGGATACGTGCCTGTGCGTGTACGCATGTGAGCATGTGTGTGTACGCGTGTGTGTGGGTGTGTATGTGTGTACGCGCGTGTGCGCAAGTGCATGCGTGTGTGTACGCGCACATGCGTGTATGCATGCGTGTGTGCGTTTGTGCGTGCGTGCGTGAGCATGTCTGCAGCAGTGGGGCGGACTCACGTGGGCAGGGCTGGCGCTGGGAGAGGTTGTAGAGGGAGGGGTAGAACTGCAGGCAGCGCAGCAGGGGCAGGCTGGAGCGACACTGCTCACAGCCCTCCAGCGGGGAGGAGGGGGCCAGCCCGGCCTCCAGGGCGTGGCGGAACAGGGCCAGCGCCCCCGTCACATTGCCCTGGGCCAGCTGCACGCTCACCAGGCTCAGCAGGCTGTGGGGCTGGGAGCAGAGAGCACATCCACAGACTGAGCGCGGTGGAAGGGATGAACAACAGGGAAAACAACCGTTACATCTCCCAGAGGATGTGTCCACTAAATGCCTCCCAAACATCTGTTCCAGAGAACATCTCAGGCAGCTCATCACCTGAACCCCATGGCCTGTGAGTGGATGCTCATTGGTCACCCGCTTGACGATGTGGACAGGACATCGAATAGACTCCACCAATTGATTCGACTTGAAGGAGTTTCAAGGGATTTGATGGAACATCATCATCTGATGCGGTCCTTGATAACACTTAACAACATTATGAGAAGTGAATGACGTATTTCGGTCTGTAAGAATGCTTCACTTAATTAAAAGAACGAGTGCACATGGAGGCAGTAGAGTGGGTCAAATGGATTCAGGAGATGTTCCATGTGCTCAAGATGCTCCGTAAACTTGTTTATTTGATGTTCAAAATACCATACATTCTTTAAAGTAATGCACCAAATACCCAGGTTATTTCCAATGCCTACCTCTATAAATACCCTGCCTCCAAAGCAGTCTTTGTCCCCGAGACCAAGTGGAATTTAATCAAAATGAAATGGATTTTCCAGTGACATAATGTCATTTCTTAAGCTCCTAAAGAGGTTGGTCTCCCTTCTAGAAGGTGTTCCATCTACTCTGCTGTGTCCTCATTCTCAGTGAATGACGAGCAGTGGTCCCAGGGGAGGGTTTAATCCACGTCTGGGGGAGGCATCAGGCCTCTCCTCTACGGACCAACTGAGCACCGCGTCCTGGAGTGGGGCTCCAGGTGGACCCACGGAGCCCTGCACCACCGTGAACCAGGAGGAGAGTTCCTCTGAAACACCCCCCACATAACTCACACTATGACTGGAGAAGAGGTAAAGGAGGCTTCTGGTGGTTCTCCCATCATTCAGGTCTAGACGTCTGCGGACCACGGGTTTTGTAAATTGGGTCAGTGATGAGGGAGAAGGCTGCAGCCCGAATCCTTTGGGGCAACATGTCCTCTAAAAGGGCTTGTTTCAGCCACTGACTGATTCTATTCTATTATTATAGAAAGGATCCCTACAGAGAACGCAACCTTTGACTGTACCTGTCTCTTGATCCCGGTCTGTTTGTTACCGTGTCCAACCGAGTCTCGCTCTACGAAAGTACTCACTCATCTTCGCTCTAGGAAAGTCTCTCTGAAATCTGGATGCTGCAGGAAAGTTCTCTATTGCGATCCCGATCTGGACTCTCCTCCCCCCTAATCCTTTAGATAACAGCAGGCTAGGCTTTCTGTTCAAACTGCTCCCACTCAGGTCAACTAAGAGACTACTCCTGAGCCAGCCTTGGTTGGGTATAACAAAAGCATCAAGCAAAAAGTGAAGGAAGAAGCAGTTTAAATGACAGTTAACCATGACCCCAAGCGGACCCACATCGCCCCCTATCCCATCCCAGTCTGAGCGCCTGGCGGTGGGAGGAGGCCGTGTGAGGGCGCCTCACCTCGGAGGCATTGAGCTCCAGCGCGTGCTGCAGCAGGGTGTGAGCGTGCGTGGCCAGGCCGTGGTGCAGCAGCAGGTTGGCGGCGTTGCTCAGGGCCAGGTGGAGCTGGGCGGGCGGGGCCGCAGCCAGGCCCTGACGCAGGCAGCGCAGGGCGCGGCTCCCGTTGCCGCGGGCACGCCAGAAGACGGCCGCCTCGTTGTGCAGCAGCCAGCGCGGCGCTTTGGCCTGTGGACAGTGGGGGCGGTGAGGGCGGGTCCTCGTACAGGGTCATACCAATCATAAGGTGACTGACAGGCTAATGGGTACCTCTGACCAATCAGGGGGGAGCACTGATTGGTCAGAGATGAGGGAGCCATATTAAATGGACTCACACAGGCGCCTGAGACTCTGGAGAACTCCACTGGGTCAGAGCCCAAGGAGGGCTAGGCCATTCCTAACACATTTAGAAAAATAATAATACCTTTTGAGTTATTTAAAAATATTAATCTATCATCTCCTGATTAAATTAATTAGACAAAAGACAGATTAATCTCTGAGGTAAACCTGGGGGCGGACTTACCTGCTTTAAAGCTTGAGCTATTCTGGAGCCAATCTGGTCCAATGACCAACCTCCACTGCGCACCTGCAACACCTGGACACACACACGGACACAGTATCAATACAAGGACATAGTACACCTGGACACACACGGACACAGTATCAATACACGGACATAGTACACCTGGACACACACAAGGACACAGTATCAATACAAGGACATAGTACACCTGGACACACACAAGGACACAGTATCAATACAAGGACATAGTACACCTGGACACACACAAGGACACAGTATTAACTCTTTTCTCAATGCCAGTTCAAAGCCATTATTCAACATATTTCCAAGGGTTTTTCTGAGTGATGCAATATGTTAAGAAAAACCAGACACTGAAAAGTATTATTACATTTTAATGTTATTTTCTTTTTTATAATAATAACAATTCCTATAATAACGATAAAAAACATTTCAACCCATAAGAGCTGGGGCAGCCTCTGACGGGCCCCAGCGTTCGGGTACCTTGGCGGCGAACAGGTCGGGCAGCTCCTTCTCCTCCAGGGGCCAGTCCAGGGAGGCGGGCAGCAGGGTGGGAGGAGGCTGGGAGGCAGAGCCGCAGTCTGGCAGGGTGGTGGTCTGAGGAGGACTGCTGCTCCCATAGAGGTAATCTGCCACTGGGCTACACACACCACACAGGTTACACACCCCGTGCTGCAGGTTCAGAACCCTTCACTGTGGGTTTAGAGAGCAGCAGACTGACCTGAGGCCCTGGGCTTCCGGTGGGAGGTAGAAGGTGGGCAGAAGGTGGGCCGGAGGGATGCTGGGGAACTCCTGGGCACAGTCCGCCCTGCGAGGCCACAGCATCCTCTGCATGTCCTGAAGAAGAACACACTTTAGTATTCATCCCTGGCAGCCAGTAGGGCAGTAGCAGCGTGTAGCCGCCGGGGGGGGGGGGGGGGGGGCGTGTCTCACCTGGGTGGGGCCCTGCCGGCCGCTCCAGAAGGCCACCGCGGGGTCCTGGTCCCCGGACACAGAGGGGTGGAGCTGGGGGCTGGAGGCGGTGAGGTTGGGGCTGCGGTCGGAGACCAGCGCCACGCTGGAGGCCACAGACACCTCCTCCCCGAACTAGGGAGGGAGGGAGAGGACAACGCTGGGAACGCCATGTGGAAACCTCACTGGAGGATATTGGAAAAGCTTTGTGAACTACTAGTACTACTACTAGTACTACTACTAGTACGAGAGCCAACACCCACCTGCACGTAGTGGACGTGTTCAAACAGGTCGCCACGGTGATAGCGCACAGGGAGGTCAAACGGGCAGAGGAGGTGGCGCTGGGGCTGGCCGAGGCAACACATCTGGTGGTTCCCTGGAAACAGGACCCCACAGGGAGAGACAGACAGATAGACACAGAAACAGACATAGAGACAGACAGAGAGACAGACAGAGAGACACAGAGAAACAGGATCCCAGAAGGAGAGACAGACATAGAGACAGACAGAGACAGAGAGATAGACACAGAGACAGAAACAGACATAGAGACGACAGATAGACAGAGAGACAGACATAGAGACAGACAGAGAGACACAGAGACAGACAGATAGACACAGAGACAGAAACAAACAGAGGGACAGACAGAAACAGACAGAGACAGACAGATAGAAACAGACACAGAGACAGACAGACAGATAGACACAGAGACAGAAACAGACAGATAGACACAGAGCCAGACAGAAAGAGACAAAGAGCCAGAAATAGACACAGAAAATAGACACATCTTGAGTACATTTTAGCACGCCCTATTCTTTATTTATGTTTTAGGTATGAGGGCGTTCTAGCCATAGCTGAATGGATATTGTGCAAGGGTGAAAACATGGTTTCCCAATGAGCCTGTGATCGTATAGTGCCGACTAATCCTACTATGTGAAGAAGGAGGCTGTCCGGGGCGGAGTTACGGCTGTCGCCCAGAACAGAGATATTATACAGAACAGAAACTCATTCAGGTGAGTGGATGAGGCTTACAGAAGAGGGCTTCAATGAGGCTTTCTACGGTGACAAGCCTACCCCGCCCAAAGCAACATGATTGGTGGAAGCTATTTGAAGCGAGAGAAAGTCAAACGCCCGTCTGGTAGTCTGATTCGGGGACAGAGTGCAGCCGATAGTCCACATCAATACAGGCAGTGAGGAATGTTTTCTGTGAGCCATCAACGGGGTCACATTACCAAACAACATTCAAAAAAGTAATTCATTTCCGAATTTGAATTATCGACACAAACAAGTAATTATGTTTTTTACCCCAACAACTACAACTACTACTACTACTTGATTCCAGATTGAATTGATAGTCTATCTAATTGATTCCAGGTCTAATTGATTTCAGGTCTAATTTATCCTGTTGAATTGATTCCAGGTCTAGTTAATTGCATGTGCAGCTCACCCAGCTGGGCCTCCTTGGCCATCTGAGTCTCGTGGATGATGTTGCGCAGGATCTGCTCCTCCTGCAGCAGCTTGTGTTTGTCCAGCGCCTCCTGCTGGCGGAGGTAGTGGTCGTGCTGCTTCTGGTACTCCTTAAGCTCGTTCAGCGTGCGCTGCAGCGACCTGTGGGGAGGAGGTGCACCCGTTGGCATGTGGAGTAACGGAGTAGTGCACGTCGACTTCCAAGCTTTCCCTTCCTTTCATTCCTGATATGAGGGATGTGTGCTTTAAACATCTGGATAGTCTATACGCCGAGTGAACCTTTCAGACTTCTGTAGTCTTTTATATCTTTATAATAGACTACTGTAGGACTAGTAGTCTATAGGACTATAGACTCGCTCCCCCTCAATACTTGAATTCTTTGTTGTGCATTCAGACGGAGTGAGGTTGAGCAGATGTTGGTGCTGTCTCTCCTGTCTGGTGTTGCGGTGAGGCGCTCTGACCTGTGCTGGGCCTCCAGGCGCTGCTCCAGCTTCTGCTGACACAGCACGGCATGCTTCCTGCGCAGGGCCTGCTCCAGGCCGGGCTGGGCCTGCAGGGCCTGCTCGTAGCACAGCACCGAGTGGTTGTACTCGCCCAGCATCTGCAGACCGGGGACAGAGCTGGGGTCAATGCAGGGTCACACGCAGCCACGGCTAGGGCTGGGCCATTCATCTAATTTTGATTGCGATTTCTATTTTAGCGTCAAACGAGTTGAAACATTAATTTTTTTTATTCATTAAATGTTTTATAGAAAGTGCAGAACAGCTGGATACATATCTGTACATTATTTTAGATTTGAACATTTTCTATTTGACCATTTTGTGTATTTTTTAAGGCGAAATTTCAAGTGTTTTTTGGGAGAGACATGCTGAATAAATACATCATGTTTTCAAACTCAAAAATAATCGTGATTTTAATATTGAGCAAAATAAGAGTGATTGTGATTTTTTTCCATAATCAAGCAGCCCTGGCCACGGCCATCATGAGGTCACTGGTAATGACAGCTGACTCTCAAAACCAACTGAATGGCCGTCTGAATAAGATGCTGCTGGTGGTATTGGCCCGTGCTGGTGTTGTGATAAAAGCTAAAGCAGTAATGGTTGGGGCATCCGTTGTGGTGGTGGTTGTGGAATTCATTGTGATTGTTTTCATGGGATTAGTAATGGTGGTGGTACTGGTTGTGGTGCCCATCGGGGTACTGGTTGTGGGGGTGGTCATGGGATTAGTAATGGTTGTGGTACTGGTTGTGGTGGTGGGATTAGTAATGCTGGTGGTACTGGTTGTGGTGGTGGGATTAGTAATGCTGGTGGTGGTGGTTTTTACTGCGTAGATGTTGCCCAGCGTGTAGTGGCAGGTGAACAGGTCAGAGGAGAGGTCCAGGGCGGCGTGGGCCAGGATGGCAGCATCAGCGGAGAAGTGCGCACGGTGCAGGATGTTGGCCATGTTCACCAGCGCCACGTCCTTGTGCGTCCTGCAGCGCACACAACACACACCACACAAACAGGGGTCCCCTTAGGTGCACACACACGCTGTTGGCTTTTACATTCTGCCTGTTATCTTGCAATGTATGGATAACATATAGCTCCATGCACGGACGCTGTGTGTGGCCACGGTGGGGGGGGGGGGGGTGGACCTGATGACGGGGGGTTCTGAGGGCTCCTACCTGGGGGAGAAATGGAGGGCGCGCACCACACAGTCCACCGCCCGCCGCGGCTCGTTCTTCACACGCCAGTAGAAGGAGGCCAGGTTGTAGAGGACCCAGGAGGACGAGTTCTGCAGTGCGCACACACACACACACGCACGCACACGCACACACACACACACACACACACAATGTTTGCCATCAGTTTTTCAACACCTCATGTTAGGCAATATCTTCTTGTTGCTCATCATTCTTGTTGCTTTGTTTCGGTCACATGGTCATAGTTTTTTCCTACTAATGATTATGGTTTTGTCTATGAATCTAAATTCCTGTCTAATGTACTGAACAATAAGTAATCCATGAAAATATGCAACCAATAGGCCAATATAAAGCCAGCCTGATGAAGCCTAGGCGTGAGTGTGAGGTCCTACCCTCAGCAGGCCCTGGTGGATGCGGTGGCCGACCTCGTCGATGTTGTGGCCCAGCTTGTGAGAGAGGGAGGTGAAGATGGGATCCTCCTTAGACAGCAGAGGGGAGGTGAGGTTCACCCTCTCCTGCACCCCCTGGAACACACAGCCAGAGACAGAGAGAGAGAGAGAGACACAGACACACACACCAGGCCGTTAATGAGAGCACAGAGAGCTACAACAGGAAAATGATCAGAAATGTAAATATAAAGTTGCATCGTAATGAACCAAATCCCTCCTCTGTTCCTTCATTGATGTCCAGCATACATAAAGAGCATTATGGGGTCAATAAGAAGACATATCTGGAGATCAGACATGTTGAGCATCTATAAACATCCTGCTTCACAGACAGCATACTGCATCGAAAGAACGGTGACAGGGAACATTTTGAGGAAATCTGTGCTCCAGTCAGTTAATAACTCCAGAGTGACAGAAAAGGGAGGAGTGTTGATCTAGAAGGTTCCTGAAGGTACACCTCTGCTCTAAGGTCCAGTCTGGAGGAAGACGGTCCACTCACCCTGAGATGCTGGAACGCGTGGATGCTGTAGGGCAGCTCAGATATCTTACTGCAGTCCGGTCTCTCCAGGTCTGGTGGCAGAGCGGACCTGGAGTCCACATGCTCTTCAGGACTGAAGACAATTTACAAATAAATAAGTTAAGTTGGTAACATCAATTGATGATCAATACACAAACTTTTGGCCAATTCAACCTTGTGAACGACTACACACATAAAGGACAGAGTGGCGCTGGGCCTGGTCTGCTGTGTGCCTGCTGACCTGATGTCCTTGCTCTCCAGGGAGATGTAGGTGCCGTCGTAGAGGTCCAGGTCGCCCAGAGGCACCTTGGCCAAGACGCAGTCCGAGTCCTCCTTGTAGTGCCTCTGCTCCAGCCCCGTGTCCCGGTCCTCGTTCTCCTCGATGTGGATCTTCTGCTCCACAAGTTGCTTCTGCGTGAAACCAGACCAGGGCAGTCGGTCAGAGCTCATTGGTGGCTGAACAATATGAGGCTAGATAACATGACTGGATGTACTGTGTGTGTCATGAGCATCTGTTAGGTTGTGTTGTTTCACCTCTAGCTTCTTGAGGTAGTTAACCCGGGTCTCCTGTCTCATGAAGATGACCACGTCATGAGGATGCTTGAGGTTCAAAGGAGAGTCCACCTGCAACAACGTGGTTCAGGTGGTCAGTGATGGGAAACAGAGAGCTTTAATGTCATAACCAGAGGAAAACGTAGCAGAATATGTTTATTATTATTCATCATTCATTCACAGTTATGCACACATCAACTGATTTATTTAGAAATCACAGACATTATGATACCAATGTTCCATCTGATGCGTTGGATACGATCATGGAGTATACTATAATAACACATTGGACAGGTCTGACGCCTAGAGCGGCTCCAGAGGACGGAGAACCGGCGGAGAACGTGAAGAGGAGGATGAACCAGGTCAAGAACATCTAGACCCTGACTGAACACACACGTTACCGTGTACGTGTTGAACACACTGACGTTAACGTGGTCGACACCTTACGTTAACGTGTTCGACACCTTACGTTAACGTGTAAGACACCTTATGTTAACGTGTTCAACACCTTACGTTAACGTGTAAGACAGACAGGTGGTAGATGATAGAGAGAAAGAGGAGGAGCTAGGAGAGAGGAGCTAGCGGAGAGAGGATCTAAAGGAGCTAGAGGACAGAGGAGCTAGGAGGGAGAGAGGAGCTAGGAGAGCTAGAGGAGCTAGTGACTAGAGGAGCTAGGAGAGCTAGAGGAGCTAGTGACTAGAGGAGCTAGGAGAGCTAGAGGAGCTAGTGACTAGAGGAGCTAGGAGAGCTAGAGGAGCTAGGAGAGAGAGGAGCTAGTGACTAGAGGAGCTAGGAGAGCTAGAGGAGCTAGTGACTAGAGGAGCTAGGAGAGCTAGAGGAGCTAGGAGAGAGAGGAGCTAGTGACTAGAGGAGCTAGGAGAGCTAGAGGAGCTAGTGACTAGAGGAGCTAGGAGAGCTAGAGGAGCTAGTGACTAGAGGAGCTAGGAGAGCTAGAGGAGCTAGGAGAGCTAGAGGAGCTAGCGGAGCTAGCTGGCGGCTAGCAGCTGTCGGTGTTGTGCCGCTAGCCTGCAGTGCGCCGTTAGCCGGTAGCTCCGTACTTGTTGTTGTATCTTCCCGTCCTCGGTCACCACCCAGTGGGTCGTGGCCCCGCCGCGGTCCGCCAGCAGGAGGAGGGCGCACAAAACCGTCTGGATCCTCCCGGGGAAGTGTGCTTTTCGGGAACCGTTGACGCGACAGAGCGAAGACTCGGGATAATCGTTCCCGAGGTCCGCCATCTTTACGTCTCCTCTGCTGCGGTGGCCCGGGAAAACTCCCGCCACCGGGGGGCGCGCGAGGGCGCCGCCTGGAGCTCCACGCGTTGTCTTGGCGACATCGGGAAAGCTCGTGTGGCGTTGGTGCATCAGTGACTCATCTGCGTGGCCGCCATGTTGGAGCGGTCACCGTCTGTGAATGGGCTGTACCAATGTGAACGGGCTGTACCATTATGAACGGGCTGTACCATTATGTTTTGAGTACCAATATGAAACGGACTTCCCCCCCGTGACGTCTGGAGGATCAGGAAACAAAACCAAAACTTATCCTGTGAGTTGAAAGTTTACGGAAACGCGTTAACGTGGAGCGATAAGCCGGAGTTAGGAGGAGGACAGGTGAGTCTGGTCACCAGTCAGGAGGGCCGTCTGGGCCAGTAGGTCTACTGGCTCCTGTACTGGTTTCTGTACTGGTTTCTGCACTGGTTTCAGGGAGGATGTTGTTAGTTCCGCATCAGCCTCGCCAGGCGGGGACGCTCCACCCAAACAACGCCAGGATGGAGGGGATCGCGTTATGTCACCCAGATGACCCCGGACCTCCAGGCAGACCCCCGCTGAGTCCTCCCGCGACGTGTGACAGAATGGGGGTCGTTAGATAACAGCGGGGTGGGGTCCAGGGCGCCTCCGGGTGGAGCGACGCGCTGCATGCAGGAGACGCGTCTGATGCCGCCTCTGTACGCCTCTTTATGGCGTTTATGTTGGCTGTCAATCAGCCGATCAGTTCTAGATTGTTAGCTCTGTGCTCTACACCCTGCAGATGGCTCTAGATCGGTTGCTCTGTGCTCCTGCAGACGGCTGTAGATCGGTTGCTCTGTGCTCCTGCAGACGGCTCTAGATCGGTTGCTCTGAGCTCCTGCAGACGGCTCTAGATCGGTTGCTCTGTGCTCTGCAGACGGCTGTAGATCGGTTGCTCTGTGCTCCTGCAGATGGCTGTAGATCGGTTGCTCTTGCTCCTGCAGACGGCTGTAGATCGGTTGCTCTGTGCTCCTGCAGACAGCTGTAGATCGGTTGCTCTGTGCTCTACACCCTGCAGACGGCTGTAGATCGGTTGCTCTGTGCTCCTGCAGACTGTAGATCGGTTGCTCTGTGCTCCTGCAGATGGCTTCGTGCTTCGACAGCGAGAGGGACAGCCTGGAGGCGGAGCGCGGCGGGCTGGCCGGGGAGCTGTCCAGCTGTGCAATGGCCATGCTGGAGAAGGAGCGCGAGTCGCTGCTGAGCCCGGCCGAGAGCTCGGGGACGCTGTTCGGCAGCACGCCCACCTCCCTGCTGGCCGCCGCCCCGCTGCAGGGCTACGACGTGGAGTTCGACCCCCCGCTGGAGAGCAAGTACGAGTGCCCCATCTGCCTCATGGCTCTGCGCAACGCCATCCAGACGCCCTGCGGACACCGCTTCTGCAAGCACTGCATCGAGAAGTCCATCCGGTACGTAGTGGAGCAGCACCGACCGCTGGGCTCACTACGACAGACTGCTCCTCTAAAGCATGGCTCACTACTACAGACTGCTCCTCTAAAGCAGGGCTCACTACTACAGACTGCTCCTCTAACAGGGACTAAAGCAGCATTATGTCACAGGGCTACGTGGGCACAAGACTCATGATCAGAATGTACTAGTAGTTTTCTAGTAGTTTTCTAGCTGACATGTTGCTGTAGTTCTATAGGTTCTCATTATTGTCACACTCTGTGATGCTGTGACGTATGTTTGAGTGTAACCAATGCGTTCTAACGACGGCGCGTCTCCTCCTCTCCAGCGACACTGGGCAGCGCTGTCCCGTGGACAACGAGATGCTCTCCGAGGAGCAGCTCTTTCCTGATAACTTTGCCAAAAGGGAGATCCTGTCCCTCACGGTCCGCTGTCCCAACGACGGCTGCAAAGACAAGATGGAGCTCCGGCATCTGGAGGTAGAGCCGCTGAACTAGTGTGAACGTCTGCTGACAACAACATGTAGACAAGCTGCTGTAATACCATCCGAGAGTGGTTAAGAGAGAGAGCAGAAGAGAGCTTTATAACAACCAAAGAGAAGAGCGGCGCTCTGGTTGGTCAGAACAGAGAGTTGAGGGACTCATTTTGGACCAGATCTAAACCAATCACAATGCTCTCATGCTGACGGATAGCTTTATCATTTCTAACTAATTTCACTCAAATAATGGGTCTCAACTCTTGCCTGCAGCACGTTTCTTAAGCAGGCAAGAATATCCTCCAGACCTGTGGTGTTTAGGAGGTGAAGGAGTGTTGAGTCTGACAGCTGACCTGCCTCCATGTGTCCCCCATGTGTCCTCCATGTGTCCCCCATGTGTCCTCCATGTGTCCCCCATGTGTCCTCCATGCGTCTCCAGAACCACGTGAGCCAGTGTCCCTTGGCCACCCTGCTGTGCCCCCACTGCCAGCAGGCGGTGCTGAAAAGCAGCCTTGAGGAGCACGCCACGCTGCACTGCCACCGTCGACTGGTCTCCTGCCCCGACTGCGTGGCCAGCTTCGTCTACGATGAGCAGCAGGTAGAGCATCTCACACACTATGGGACACGCAGACCTCCTCCCACGCAGACCTCCTCCCACACAGACCTCCTCCCACACAGACCTCCTCCCACACAGACCCCCTCCCACACAGACTTCCTCCCACACAGACTTCCTCCCACACAGACCCCCTCCCACACAGACCTCCTCCCACACAGACCTCCTCCCACACAGACCCCCTCCCACACAGACTTCCTCCCACACAGACTTCCTCCCACACAGACCCCCTCCCACGCAGACCTCCTCCCACACAGCGGAGAGGAGGAGAAGTCAGCAGCCCCACGTATTGAATCACTGATTGATATGAAATGATGAAAGCTGCTCCTCTGAGCCTCTGGTCTCCTCTGGTCTCCTCTGAGCCTCTGGTCTCCTCTGGTCTCCCCTGAGCCTCTGGTCTCCTCTGGTCTCCCCTGAGCCTCTGGTCTCCCCTGAGCCTCTGGTCTCCTCTGAGCCTCTGGTCTCCTTCTTGTCTTCCAGCTCCACGAGCTGCAGTGTCCGTTCGCTAACGTGAAGTGCCAGTACTGCGGGCTGGAGCTCATCAGGGACCAGGTGGGTGTTATTACCATTGGGTGGGAGCGTTCCTGTGTGTGTGGTGGATGTGAGCGTTCCTGTGTGTGGTGGATGTGTGTTCTCCAGTGACCTGGTCTGTCGTGTTGCAGATGGAGTCTCACTGTGACACCGACTGCCCCAAAGCGCCCATCGCGTGCACCTTCAGCACCTTCGGCTGTCAGGAGCGGGTAAGAAGGAGACGTCCGGGTGGCCGCGGTGTCCTCAGCCCGCCCGGGTCCAGCCTCATGAAACACTGTGATTGGTTCCTCAGATGCAGCGGCACAACCTGGCGCAGCACACGCAGGAGTTCACCCAGATGCACATGCGCTACATGGCCGAGTTTGTGCGCAGCATGAGCCTGGGTGAGACCACGCCCAAACCGCTGTGGACGCCGGCCGCATCCTGCGCGTCCTCAGAGGACCAGGGGGCGGCGGCGGGGCCCCCCCCGGGCCCCTGTGGCCCCCGGGGGTCCTCGATGTGGAGTGGGGGCAGTGGCGGGGCCTCGTGTCTGAGCAGCGAGGTCAGCCAGACGCTCCGGGAGATGGACGGACGCCTGGTGACCCAGGACCACCAGCTGAGAGAGCTGATCATCGGGAAGGAGACGCAGGTAACC
Source organism: Micromesistius poutassou (assembly GCF_964030765.1). Lineage (NCBI taxonomy): Eukaryota > Metazoa > Chordata > Actinopteri > Gadiformes > Gadidae > Micromesistius > Micromesistius poutassou. Next base: position 7,306,668 of record NC_140282.1, read on the forward strand.
ATCACCCCCTAGAGACACAGGTAACCATCACCCCCTAGAGACACAGGTAACCATCACCCCCTAGAGACGCAGGTAACCATCACCCCCTAGAGACACAGGTAACCATCACCCCCTAGAGACACAGGTAACCATCACCCCCTAGAGACACAGGTAACCATCACCCCTTAGAGACACAGGTAACCATCACCCCCTAGAGACACAGGTAACCATCACCCCCTAGAGACACAGGTAACCATCACCCCCTAGAGACACAGGTAACCATCACCCCCTAGAGACGCAGGTAACCATCACCCCCTAGAGACGCAGGTAACCATCACCCCCTAGAGACACAGGTAACCATCACCCCCTAGAGACACAGGTAACCATCACCCCCTAGAGACACAGGTAACCATCACCCCCTAGAGACACAGGTAACCATCACCCCCTAGAGACACAGGTAACCATCACCCCCTAGAGACACAGGTAACCATCACCCCCTAGAGACGCAGGTAACCATCACCCCCTAGAGACACAGGTAACCATCACCCCCTAGAGACACAGGTAACCATCACCCCCTAGAGACACAGGTAACCATCACCCCCTAGAGACGCAGGTAACCATCACCCCCTAGAGACACAGGTAACCATCACCCCCTAGAGACACAGGTACAGCCTTAGAGACACAGGTACAGCCTCTATAGAGACACAGGTACAGCCTTAGAGACGGGGTCCAGTCTGACGGGGTCCAGTCTGAGGGGGTCCAGTCTGACGGGGTCCTGGTTGTCCCCCTGCAGGGCGGGCAGCTGGCGGAGCTGCGGCGGCGGGTGGCAGTGCTGGAGGAGACGGTGAAGGAGCTGGAGGCGCAGCAGTGCCAGGGGATCTTCGTGTGGCGGCTGCGGGGGTTCTCGGCGCTGCTGCGGAACCAGGAGCAGGGCGTGCCGGTGGTGGAGCACAGCCCCGGCTTCTACACGGGCCGGCCCGGCTACAAGCTCTGCCTCAGGCTGCACCTGCAGACGCCCAACGCCCCGCGCTGCTCCAACTACATCTCCCTGTTCGTGCACACCATGCAGGGCCCCTACGACGGGCAGCTGAGCTGGCCCTTCCAGGGCACCATCCGGCTCACGGTGCTGGACCAGGGCGCCGAGGGGCTGCACCACACGGAGGTGATGGATACCAAGCCCGACCTGCAGGCCTTCCAGAGGCCCACCATCCAGCGCAACCCCAAGGGCTTCGGCTACGTCACCTTCCTGCACCTCAACCAGCTGCAGCAGCGCTCCTACGTCAAAGACGACACCCTGATGGTGCGGTGTGAGGTCACGCTGCGCCTCGACGCCGCGCTGCGCCGCGAGGGCGCCGCCATGACCGCCCGGGGCCCCGAGGACGTCTAGGGGCCCCAGGACGTCCCGGGGCCCCTATACGTCCTGGGGCCCCAGGACGTCTAGGACCCCGGGGGCCTGAGAGCGTCTAGGGGCCCCAGGACCTCGAGGACGTCTAGGGGCCCCAGGACGTCTAGGGGCCCCCGGGATGTCTAGGGTCTGGGGACCTGGGGCCCCGGCCTGGGACGGGACTCGGAGGGGTTCAGGGGCCCGGGATGGGGCTCAGAGGGGTTCAGGGTGATGGGATTATTGACGTTCGCTAGGCTGTTATGAAATTGTGGGAATTTATTATTTTAATTTTTTATATTTTCAATTTCTTTATGACTACTTTCATGGCTCAGTAATTAGGAGTTAATTCCTCTAATTTAAAACCTTCCTTTGGCTATAAAATCATTCACCTATAGTCAGGAGGGTTATGTACTCATGTATTCATCTGTCATTATAAGAGCTGTGTGTGTGTTGTTTTTGCTACTGCATCAGACCCGCCCCCACATGGACAAAGTCTGGCATCCTGAACCCATCCAAGAAAAACACAATTTCTTTGTGCTGCTTATTTTCAGTATTATTACATTCTGCTTACCGTTCTGGATACTTTAATGTCACTACACTTTAGGACGGCTACAGCAACTGACATGCCGTGTTGGTTGATGTCACATTGAGTCTATGTTGACTAGAGTGCTAAAACGACACGATTGGTCAGAGGACGATGTGGTTGTTGGTAAATGCTGGATCCAGAATGAACAAAATGGTTTCTGTTTAAAGTTGTCATCTTCATTGGCAGTACGATCAGTACGATAATCGTTTTTATTTCTGGTCTTGATAAACTTTACGGTCATCTATCTCCACAGAGCTGTTTCCTATTAGTTCAGCTATTGTGGAAGACAGATTTATTCGAATGAAATCAAAAAAGTGTAAAATGTTTGAGAATGACGGAAGGCACCAACATGTCACTCAATACTCTGAGGTCAAAGAAGCGTTTGTGACTCCAGACCAAGAGAAGACTGAAGCCAGAGTCATCGTATTATCTAGAAGGTCTTTTATTATATAAGAGCTCCTTCTGGACCTGAACACTGCCTCTTGAAGAAGACCCCCTGCAGGCCAGAACTCATATGACTGCGATATTTGATGGTTTATTACACTTTGTTACTTCTACTTTGTATCAACTGTTGTAACAGACATTGTCAACACTTATTCTTTTCGATAAATCAAATGTGCTTTTGGACAGTTTGTGTACAGAAAGCAACAGCCTATTTAGTGCCTTCCTCCGTTGGGTGTGTGTGTGTGTGTGTGTGGTGGATGATAAGACACTTGGAGACACGCAGTCGAACCACAGGAGGGGGTCACTCACCCTGCTCATGGCGGCCAGTGGACCACAATCTGCCTGATTTGTTTGTGCTTGGGTGCTTTTAATCGTGAGTTGTCAACACAATCTAGCAGCTCCGCGTTAAGGAGGACCACTGTTTAAATCTGATTAATCCGAGTCACTGGATGATTAATCTTTTTTTTTTCCACAGCTTTGAAAAATCACAGTTGACATTGTTTTAATAAAAGAGGAACTGAATAATAAACACAACTAGTGGAGTGAAACATTTTAATTGTGTCTCTACTAAGGTGGGTCCTCACCTCGAGTGAAACAAAAGCTTTGAAACATTTGGTCCCGACTCAACTTAAGTGTTATATCAAAAGTGTTGTATTCGTCTTCATCTGAATTAATATCCTGTATGGAAATGAGCAAACGCACAGTGGATCTCCTGGCGTCCGTCTAGCGTTCCTCCTCGTCGATGTAGGGGAACTTCTTGTTGGCTCCGTAGCCTTGCTGCCTCGCTCGTGGCCTCGTGGCCTCGGCAGTCTCTTCCTTAGCGGCCGGAGGCAGAGGCTGCTCTCTGCTGCTCCCCTCCTGGGCTCCTGACACTTTAGCAGCAACAAAAGTCATTAGGACCCGTCTCCTCATCCAGTACCAGATCAGATCCAGGGCATTTAGAGTCTCTTTCATCCAAAGCGACCCACAATAAGTACATTTGTCAGAAGAAGGTGAAAGAATACTTAAGTACATTAAGGAGTTCATGTGTTCTGTTGGAGGATGATCTGGTGATCAGCCTCACAGACTCACCGGGAGGCTTGGGGGCATCTCGGCCGCACTTCAGGGTGCTCTGAGCGAAGCACTCGGCCAACCAGGACAGAACCTCCCCGCAGTACCGCACCTGGGGAGCAGAGACCACTGAACAGGACAGCAGCGACTCCACTCCAGGCTGGGTGAACTCCGCTCCAGGCTGAACCCTCCCAGTCCCCCTGAGCCTCCTTGAGTCTGAAGGTTTCTGCTCACCTGGGCTTCAACGCTCACCATCCTCCTCTCCTGGTCCTTAAAGCCCCCGGCCATCCTGAGCAGGCTCTGCACCCTGAGAGGGACAAAGGTCAGAGGGACAGGTCAGAGGGACAGGGGACAGGTCAGAGGGACAGGGGACAGGTCAGAGGTCAGAGGGACAAAGGTCAGAGGGACGGGACAGGTCAGAGCGACAGAGACAGGTCAGAGGGACAGGTCAGAGGTCAGAGGGACAGAGGGAGAGGTCGGAGGTCAGAGGTCAGAGGGACAGGGAGCAGGTCGCCTGCTGTGTGTGTGAGGTGATACGTGGAGGAGGAGGAGTTACTTGGAGGAGGAGCATTACTTTGAGGAGGTGTTACGTGGAGGAGGAGCATTACTTGGAGGAGGAGGTGTTACGTTGAGGAGGAGGAGGTGTTACGTGGAGGAGGAGCATTACTTGGAGGAGGAGGAGTTACGTGGAGGAGGTGTTACTTGGAGGAGGGGTTACGTGGAGGAGGAGGGGTTCGTGGAGGAGGAGGAGTTACGTGGAGGAGGTGTTACTTGGAGGAGGACGGGTTACGTGGAGGAGGAGGTGTTACGTGGAGGAGGAGTTACGTGGAGGAGGAGGTGTTATGTGGAGGAGGAGCATTACTTGGAGGAGGAGGGGTTACGTGGAGGAGGTGTTACTTGGAGGAGGACGGGTTACGTGGAGGAGGAGGTGTTACGTGGAGGAGGTGTTACGTGGAGGAGGTGTTATGTGGAGGAGGAGCATTACTTGGAGGAGGAGGAGTTACGTGGAGGAGGTGTTACTTGGAGGAGGACGGGTTACGTGGAGGAGGAGGTGTTACGTGGAGGAGGAGTTACGTGGAGGAGGAGCAGGGGTTACGTGGAGGAGGAGTTACTTGGAGGAGGTGCTCCGGAGGCGCTCCTCGCTGCTCTCCAGGTGCCGGCACTCCTGGTGGGCGAGGCAGTTCTCCTTCTGGACCGTCTCCCAGGTCATCAGACGCTGGTCCAGACCGGCCGAGAGCTCCCTCTCTAGAGAGAGAGAGAGAGAGAGACTCTTGCAGGTGAGAGCGAGCGCAGCAGACTTGTCCCCTGGATCTTCCTCTAAACGCTCCAGAGACCGGGGAGGTGGTGCGCCCTGTAGCCCCCTGTGTAGCACTGGGGGCGCTACACAGGGGGCGGTACAGGTGGAGCCCACAGGGGGCGCTACAGGGTGGAGCCCACAGGGGGCGCTACAGGGGGCTACAGGGGGCTACAGGGGGCTACAGGGGGTGCTACAGGGTGCTACAGGGGGTACTACAGGGCGCTACAGGGGGCTATAGGGGGCTACAGGGGGCTACAGGGCGCTACAGGGGGCTACAGGGCGCTACAGGGGGCTACAGGGGGGGCTACAGGGGGCTACAGGGCGCTACAGGGGGCTACAGGGCGCTACAGGGGGCTATAGGGGGCTACAGGGGGGGCTACAGGGCGCTACAGGGGGCTACAGGGGGCTATAGGGGGCGCTACAGGGGGCTACAGGGGGCTACAGGGGGCTACAGGGCGCTACAGGGGGCTATAGGGGGCTACAGGGGGCGCTACAGGGGGCTACAGGGGTGCTACAGGGGGCTACAGGGCGCTACAGTGGGCTACAGGGGGCGCTACAGGGGGCGCTACAGGGGGCTACAGGGCGGTTGTCATACCCAGGTGCTCCTGCTTGGGCTCAGCCCTCTTCACCAGGCTGAGCAGCAGCTGGGACAGGTGGCTGATGATGATGAAGGGCGGGGCCAGCGCGGGCCGGCTGTGGTACTCCACGATCAGGTGGTAGCGCTGGTACTTCCAGTAGATGTCGGTGTGCTCCTGCACCACCTGGAAGGTGTAGCTGGGGGGAGAAGGAGGGTTGATGGAGCGGTTCTCATGTGGCGGAGCAGAAGGAAAATGTTCAGAGCACAGATGAGCGTGGCGTGTTTGTAGTGGCGACCGTTCAGTGTTACACGTGGTATACATATCGTTAGGTGGAGCGAATGGTTGCAGGTTTAAGTCACTACTCTGCAGGTCATACACCATCTGGGTGTATGACCTGGTCGTCCTCATCACATTATGTACAACATGTTTATGTACATAATACATCATGGCAAAACCATTCTACAATCGATTCTATTTTAAAGCAGACTAAATCTGTGGTTTTTGGAGTGACTTTTCACCTATTGAAGGGAAGCAAATGGTTTTGTGTTTGTGTGGAGGACACATGCTCCTCACTTCACCACCGCCACAGAGAAGTCCTCCTCTGGTCTCTGGGACGCCTCGCCCACGCACCAGCTCACTAGTAACCATCTGGTCTGCGCTGGCTCTGGCGGGGGTCTGACCTGAACATGGCAATGAGGAGGTTGAGCAGCAGCACGTTGGTGACCAGGAGGAAGATGACCAGCAGCAGGATGACCAGCCAGTTGGCGTAGACGTTGGGGCACGGCGGCAGGCTGCCCATGATGATCTCCTCCGGGACGTCGGTGCAGTTCATGTCCGGCATGCGAGCCGCTGTCAACACAGGAGGAGGAAAACCAGCGTTAGTAGAGCCTTCCACCCAGGGCTCGCTGCCAGCACTAATGAGGGTGTGCCTCCGTCAGGGGCCAGTGGCGGGGGGCGTCCTGACACACCGACCACATCATCTGGAGAGCTCATTGACCTGAGTCTGTTGGGTGTGTGCACTGCGGTCGGCCGTCGGTCGGAGTGGCGTGTCAGGGCCTTTACCTGCACGGGTTGACTCGGGTAAGAGTAGCAGACACGTACAGCAGCAGTAGTAGTGTTATGACACCTACGAGCTCTGTGGAAAGGGTCTACAGACGAGGGGAGATGAAGCCATCGTCACCTGACAGCGGCTAGGACCTTTCATCTTCATTTGAGATAGGAGGAAATGGCCGCCCCATCCATCTAGAGGGATGGCTGGGCAGACGGACAGAGAGATATCCTCCAGGCCGGAGCAGAGAACCTCCTTCCTCAGGGAGTAATGGAAAATCCATTCCCATTCGGGCCGGAGCCTCACCATCTATCTCTTCCAGGGGATCTGTCCGAAGATGTGCAGGTAGGGCCGGTAGAGCGCCCTGCGGAACACCCAGTCGATGCGTGGTCGTTAGGGTGCAGCAGGGCCTGGTGGCCACGCCGTACGCTATCATCCACACGCTCAGGAAGAAGAGGAAGAAGAACACGTCCTTCATCTGGTGAGAGAGAGAGAGAGAGAGAGAGAGAGAGAGAGAGGCAGAGAGAGAGAGAGAGAGAGAGAGAGAGAGAGAGAGAGAGAGAGAGAGAGAGAGAGAGAGAGAGAGAGAGACAGAGACAGACAGAGAGAGAGAAAAGAGAGACAGAGACAGAGAGAGAGAGAGAGATGGGTTCACTGGCTGGAGTGTGGAGGTCTGTCTGGGTCTG
>NC_140282.1:7313919-7331419 GCF_964030765.1 Micromesistius poutassou
GTCTCTCTCTCTCTCTCTCTCTCTCTCTCTCTCTCTCTCTCTCTCTCTCTCTCTCTCTCTCTCTCTCTCTCTCTCTCTCTCTCTCTCTCTCACCATTCGTTCCACGATGATGATCTTGGGTCCGAGCTGCTTGTGGATGGCGAAGATGTGGATGAGTCTGAGGGTGAAGACCATGAAGTCCAGGGCCAGGACGGTCCTGCCCGCCTCGTAGGTGTTTGAGGACATCCTGAAACAACAGGATGCTTCTAGGAACTTTCTTCAAAAAGTGTTGATTCACTTTGTTCTCAGCCTTTGTCACTGAGGCGCAACGTAGGAAACAACTGAAGCTCATTAGGTTAATTAGGGCTCTGTCTGTGGCCAGCGCCCATAATTAATGTCATGAGGTCCACCTGTGTTGACCCCTGATCACCTCTGTCAGCCAGGCCTGGTCCAGGGAAACGTTGTGATAGTCCTGCTAGTAATGAACCTTGTTTGTTCCCAGGGACCCAGAAGATGTTCCTACCTGCAGGACAGCCCGACCACGAACAGGGAGATGGCCACCATGTCACACTTGTTCCAGTTGTCCTCCAAGTAGAACTTGATCTTCTTGAAGATGTTGATCTCCTCGTCTGTAAAGAAGCTCTAGGTGTCGACACACAGAAAGAAAACTGTGAGCCTAACTCCTCCTACTCCTTTAAGTAATTTAATACCAAACAAGATTATTAGATCTTATACAACAGTTAGTTCCGACCGGTCCCAACCGAGCAATTTGATTGGACAACGAGACATTCCATAGTGCTGATATACAGTATAACAGCACTGGGACTTTTCACAGACATAATCACTCCGCTGTACGGGCGTTCTAATAACCGTTATTAGCTAACGTTACATCAGCTGTTAAATAGCCTGAATGTTTATGTACTGTATATGTGTTGCCTGGCAACAGCCTAGTCTCCCTTCAGTTGCGGAACTATTTTTGTTGGCGGAGCCGAATAAATGATTACTAAACAAACAAATCATAATCTCTTGTTTCTTATTACTGTTAACTAATAAAATGTGCTCGTAGCACTGTTGTATAAAAGCAATATCACACTCGAGGTCGTGCTGTTGTACTGTATATCAGCACGGTGTGATTATCTGCGGCACTCGGCCTGCGGCCTCGTGCCTACGACCGAATCACAGCCGTGCTGATATACAGTACAACAGCACTCCCTCTCGTGTGATATTGCTTAATTATTAATTACCAAAATGATATTGGTTATCAATGCCGAGGGATGACCAATGGAATTCCCCAATTGTGATCAGTTGAATGAATGTCCCTCAACCTCATCTTGACCATAGTGCAGGGTGAGGGTGAGGGTGAGGGGTTAGGATTAGGGATAGGGATAGGGTTAGGGGTTAGGGTAAGGGTGAGGGTTAGGAGTAAGGGATTAGGGTTAGGGTTAAGGTTAGGGTTAGGGTTAGGGGTTAGGGTTAGGGTTAGGTTAGGGTCTGTCACCTGTCGTATCTCCTCCAGCACCAGGGTGAGGTTAGGGTTAGGGTATGGTTAGGTTAGGGTTAGGGTGAGGGTGAGGGTTAGGTTAGGTTAGGGTCTGTCACCTGTCATATCTCCTCCAGCACCAGGGTGAGGTTAGGGTTAGGGTAGGGTTAGGTTAGGGTGAGGGTGAGGGTTAGGTTAGGTTAGGGTCTGTCACCTGTCGTATCTCCTCCAGCACCAGGGTGAGGTTAGGGTTAGGGTAGGGTTAGGTTAGGGTGAGGGTGAGGGTTAGGTTAGGTTAGGGTCTGTCACCTGTCGTATCTCCTCCAGCACCAGGGTGAGGTTAGGGTTAGGGTATGGTTAGGTTAGGGTGAGGGTGAGGGTGAGGGTTAGGTTAGGTTAGGGTCTGTCACCTGTCGTATCTCCTCCAGCACCAGGGTGAACACCCAGAAGTAGAGCATGACCTCAGGCCCCCCGGGGCCCTGCGGCGGCGGGGGCCTGAAGTCCAGCAGCAGCACGTAGCTGAAGAGGCCCAGGAAGGCGAAGTACATGATGACGTTCCCCAGGAACACCGTGACCGGAGCGCTCCAGAAGCGGTGCCAGCGCCGCAGGAAGAAACGCCACCACACAGCGGCACAGCTCTGACCCGCGGTGTGGGGGGCCGTGGCTCTGGGGGGGGGGAGAGGGGCTGAGCACAGGCCAGCGGTACGGGGCTGGAAGTGGGTTGGTCACTTACAGGGAGGTCATGGGGGGGGTCAGGTGTAACGGGGGGGGGGGGGGTCAGGTGTAACGGGGGGGTCAGACGGGGGTCTTACAGCGGGTCGTCGTCGTCTGTCAGCAGCAGGGCCTTCTCCGTGTCCAGACTATCCAGCTCCGTGAACGGCTCCCCGGAGCTCCGGCTGTCTGACTCCTCCTCACTGAGGAGGAGAGAGGAGAGAGGCTGTCTGACTCCTCCTCACTGAGGAGGAGAGAGGAGAGAGGCTGTCTGACTCCTCCTCACTGAGGAGGAGAGAGGAGAGAGGCTGTCTGACTCCTCCTCACGGAGGGGGGAGGAGAACACAGACTGAGAGGAGGAGCAGAGAGGAGAGAGGAGCACAGGGGGTCACCTGAACTTGATGAGGTTGGTCCAGATGAGGGGGGGGCAGAAGAAGGAGAGGACCAGCTTGGAGATGCCCGTGTCGGTGGTCATGGCCCCCCACCAGATCTTGGTCAGCATGGCCTGCACAGCGGGGGGTTAGCTCTGACCTCATTCCTCTCTTAGCCTACAGGCTGTGGCCCAACGCCTCGGAGCATCATAGACTCACATCATATATCATAGAAAACACACTTTCATATATTCAGAGAAGAACAACCAGACGATATGAAGATAAGGACAATCAATTATTTGACAAAACAACAAACGAAACATTTAACAGACTGATCTCCCTCTAATAAAGACCCCCTTGCTCCTGAACACATGCTCCTCCTCTCTCTCCTCTCCTCCTCTCTCTCCTCTCTCCTCCCTCTCTCTCCTCTCTCCTCCTCTCTCCTCCCTCTCTCTCCTCTCCTCTCTCCTCTCTCCCCTCCTCCGTCTTTCTCCTCTCTCCTCTCTCTCCCCTCTCTCCTCTCCTCTCTCCTCTTTCTCCCCTCTCTCCTCTCCTCTCCTCTCTCCTCTCCTCTCTCTCCCCTCTCTCCTCTCTCCTCCCTCTCTCTCTCCTCTCTCTCCTCCCTCCCCAGAACCTGTGAACGTTTCACAAGGTTACATTTAATTTAGGATTAAGGTTTTCCACACATTCTATAAAAACTGTTCCACATGAAAGATTATCAACACATATCCACGCCATTCGGTGGACAGTCTTTAATATATTAACCCCTAAATAAGGACCAGCAGCATCTCATTGAAGCTCTGAGTACCACCACTAGAGGGAGTGAGGAGCCTACTGATTGAGATGCTCTCTGGAGGGGCTGATATCAGCTTCAAGTGGAAACTCAATTTCCTCCTGGCATGAAGCATCGGTCTTTCCCCAGAACGTGAAATGGGGTCACCTGCTCACTGACGATATTAAGCCACAAACTCATCAGAACCACGATTTGTTTAATGGACCATCATTCTCTAGTGAATGATGAGTGAGAGAGGCTGGATCAAAGCGTCTTGTTTCCTGCTGTGTTGCCTAATTGATAGGCTGCTTGTCCAGGCTCGCCTTTCATTGTTCATCTTCTAATAATGAAACCATTTAGATTCATTATGAATTCATTAGAATAAGGCCTCGACTGAGACTCTTTCAGCATGAGAGGTGATTAAAAGGGAACTGAATTGAATCCTTTGTATACAAAAAATCTTCTTTGATAAAACTAGACTGTTGCCAGCCTCAGGGCCTCACAGCCTCACTACCTCACAGCCTCAGGGCCTCACAGCCTCACTACCTCACAGCCTCAGGGCCTCACAGCCTCACTACCTCACAGCCTCAGGGCCTCACAGCCTCACTACCTCACAGCCTCAGGGCCTCACAGCCTCACTACCTCACAGCCTCAGGGCCTCACAGCCTCACTACCTCACAGCCTCAGGGCCTCACAGCCTCACTACCTCACAGCCTCAGGGCCTCACAGCCTCACTACCTCACAGCCTCACTACCTCACAGCCTCAGGGCCTCACAGCCTCACTACCTCACAGCCTCAGGGCCTCACAGCCTCACTACCTCACAGCCTCACTACCTCACAGCCTCAGGGCCTCACAGCCTCACTACCTCACAGCCTCAGGGCCTCACAGCCTCAGGGCCTCACCGCCTCAGGGCCTCACAGCCTCACTACCTCAGGGCCTCACAGCCTCAGGGCCTCACAGCCTCAGGGCCTCACTGCCCCACAGCCTCAGGGCCTCACAGCCTCACAGCCTCAGGGCCTCACAGCCTCCGGGCCTCAGAGCCTCGTCCGTTACCTGGACTCCGTCGTGGGCGAAGAAGGACTTGGCGTCGGCCTCGGTGGCGAGGTTGAGCACGGTGGTCTTGCTCCAGCAGCGTGTCTGGCGGACCAGCAGGGCGTAGGCGCGGTCCTCACTGTTGGAGTAGCACTCCCCGAACAGGTCTGGGACAGGGAGGGGGGGGGGGGGGGGGGGGGTCAGGGGAGGAGCCTGAGGTACGTCTGTGGCCCCTCTGCTCCAGATGGTTGAGGCTCCAGACCTCCGGAGCGTCATGATTTAAAAAAAGTATCTTTGATGCAGAGAACATGAACAGCATTCCTGTTTCGCTTCAATGTGAATAAAAAAAGGAATGATTCCAGATTTAACCTAACCCCAAAAACTATTTCCAGGTCACCAAGGGAAGCGGTGTCCCTGCTCACGTGACCTCCTGTCTGCTGATTGGTGGAGGGGCTCACCCAGGGCCAACTGCTCGTACTTGGCCTCCTTCATGCTGCGGGCCGACTCAGCCTCCGACTCCAGCCGCGCCATCTCCTTCAGGATCTTACAGCCGGCCAGCGCCGCCGCCACCGCCTCAGGGCCCTGAGGTCACAGGGGTCAGGAGGTCAGGAGACTGACAGGAGGTCAGCTCTCACTCTATCACCCTCTCACTCTATCACCCGCTCACTCTATCACCCTCTCACTCTATCACCCGCTCACTCTATCACCCGCTCACTCTACCACCCTCTCACTCTATCACCCTCTCACTATCACCCGCTCACTATCACCCGCTCACTCTATCACCCTCTCACTATCACCCGCTCACTCTATCACCCTCTCACTCTATCACCCTCTCACTATCACCTGCTCACTCTATCACCCTCTCACTCTATCACCTGCTCACTCTATCACCCTCTCACTCTATCACCCTCTCACTCTATCACCATAGGCGTCAGTTACGCTGGGGACGCTGGGGACGAGTCCCCACCAGTTTTCGTCAAGATTAATTTTGTACCCACCACTTAAAAAGACAAAAAACTTGAGTTTAATTATTATGGATTATTACACGGCTCTTCTCAATGCTGTGGTATGCGCTGTTCACTTGCATGGTCCTTCCCGACTTGCAGTGGTGAATTATTTTTCGATAATTGACCGTTGCATAATGTCCGCTGTCAAGGAAAGTGACTCTGATTCACGTCTCTCGTATCACTCCGCAAGTAGTCCGGTAACTTATCAACCCCAGCGTATTTGGTTGCTAAGCAACGTCAACGTCTTTGGCAGACTATTTCTCTGCTGATCAACACTACGAATAGTAATAACAAATGAATTGTAAAAAGACACACAAAAAAAAGGTGCGATCGGGATTGTTGACGGGGCGGGGTGGTTGTTGACGGGGGGGCGCGCAATCGGGATTGTTGACGGGGGGGCGCTCATGTTTCATTTGGGTGCCCCCAACACATTTTGCCGCCCTAGGCGATTGCCTAGTTTGCCTATGGCAATCGCCGGGCCTGAGAACAAGCCCCTTCAGGGCGAGACACCTTCGCATCGCGCGGTGTCCGGTTCGCCCTGTCCGCCCTGTCGGGGCTTATTTTCCCGATAATGACCTATGTTCTATAGATTATCCCTTACTTATTTTTGTATGAGCTGCCAGCCTGGCTTGGACAATGAATGAGGTATTAATACCAATACTCTTTGGCTGGGATGCAATGATGAGGCATCAGACAATCAAGTCATTTTAGCCTGAATACATGAAGGTAAAAAGCACCAGAGCAGGTTGGTAGTACCATGGACATACAGAGCGATAACCTGTTGAACTAAATGGATGTGGCAGGCTACACCACGGGATGCATCTGCAGACCATTGCCACATAAATAAAGGTAAGATGCAATATTTATTGCTTAAGATTTGCTGGTGCTTTGGTGAGGTGTTTTGTGTTTTTTTGCACTCAAGTGGTCGGCTGTTTTAACTCGATTGAAGTTAGCCATAGCCACCAAGTAGCCTAACTTATCCATGGTTTGCGTTCATACAGTGTTGGGTAGTGGAGATGACGATAGTGGAGTAATTAGTGGAATAATCGTGGTGGGGGGGGTGCATGAGTTTTGGTCAGAATGCCTGATGTAGATTGGATGGATGCGTGTTGTGAATTGAGAACAGCCAGCTCATGATGTGATACAGCGTTCAGCTGTGCAACAAATATCTTTTGCCCTTTCAATCTGTTTCGACATCTGTAGTGCTGTGTGTAGCCACACGTTTGCCCCTTCACAACTTAAACACGTAGTTAATTTGCTTTCCTAGCTCCTCTTTGTTTGTGTTGGTAGCTTTCCACTGTCGGTGGAAAAGCGACAATAGTGGGTCATACTCATAGCCTATGTCCAATGCTTTTTGGAAACGCTTTCTTCATAAAACGTGTCAGACATCAGTTTTTTGTATACCTTTTATTGAGAGCGTACATGTTCCCCGGGTCTTATGTTCCCCGATCACGACTGTATTTTTCGTAGGCGGAATCCGGAAAAGGTTCCGCCTCAAGCACTAGGATTGGACAGGTAGCCTGTCAGGCAAACTCACACGCTGACTCCTCAACCTAAACCTAACCCTAACCATAACCGTAACCGTAACCCTCACCCTAACCATAAGCGTAACCCTAATATTCATGATTCTTCTGGATTCCACCTACGAAAAACACATTCGCTCCCCGGTCACATACAAAGCGGGTAACATAGGACCCGGGGAACATAGGGATGACACCCTTTTATTCATTAGTAAGCTACATGGGTATGCCGTCTTTCAGAACCTTTCATTACCTGCATTAAATAGAAAAAAAAGATTGCATCCTCATTGTACCCAGCACTTCTGAAAATGCACTTTGGAACGCGTCTCTGTCCCCAGCACATTTCAAACCAAACTGATGCCCATGTCTATCACCCTCTCACTCTATCACCTGCTCACTCTATCACCCGCTCACTCTATCACCCTCTCACTCTATCACCTGCTCACTCTCACCCCAGCTCGTCTGTGTTGCAGCAAACGGTTGGAGCTTCCTTTGCATAATGTGGTCAGACGTCAGATGGCCTCCAGTTCACCCTGTGGTTGCGTTCTGTTTGCTGAGCCCGTTTATCTGGCTTTATATTGACGCATGTGTGAACAGGGCTGCTCCGGCCCGGCACTACGCAAACCCCGGAGGCTGGCTGAGTCTGTGTGGACCGGAGCCTCCCCTGGTGGAGCTGGGCTTTGCCCTCCTGGCTCTGTGGACTAAAGCTCCAATCGTTGTGTTTGCATCAGACTCCTCACATCATATTTGATTCATGATTCAGTTTTGCGGATGAGAAGCAGTGAGGGTGTGATTCATCTGAGCCGTGCCGCGAGGGACGACTTAGCTCAGCGCCGCACGCTGGGGGAGCACAGCCCGCAGCGCCGCTAGCCTGTTAGCACGTCCTCATCTGTTAGCCTGTTAGCACGTCCTCATCTGCTAGCCTGTTAGCACGTCCTCATCTGCTAGCCTGTTAGCACGTCCTCATCTGCTAGCCTGTTAGCACGTCCTCATCTGTTAGCCTGTTAGCACGTCCTCATCTGCTAGCCTGTTAGCACGTCCTCATCTGCTAGCCTGTTAGCACGTCCTCATCTGCTAGCCTGTTAGCACGTCTTCATCGATGCTACTACACGCTGGACTCTGAGAGGATGAGGAGGAGCTGAGACTGACCCCGGCCCAGAAGGAGAGGAGGAGGAGGAGGAGGAGGAGAGGAGGAGCTGTTCAGACTGACCATGGCCCAGAAGTAGTTGGCCATGTGCTGGCGGTTCTGCAGCACGGCCCAGAGGAAGAGGTCCCTCCAGGGGTGATCACAACACTCCTCCAGCTCCGCCAGACTCTTCTGCTGGTGGAAGAGACGGCCCTTAGCCGGCTTCTCCTGACACACACACACACACACACACACACACACACACACACACACACACACACACACACACACACACACTAGATTAGTGAAGTTCTGGTCATTAATTCTCCAATTGATTCACTTGATAATTCGATTTCTTTACATTTTTGCTATTACATTATTGTATTAGCATATCATGTTCCGATGCATCACTCTAACATGTATATATGTATATATATATATGTATATATGTATGTGTCAGCAGAGTGAGTAGTCCCAGTGTGTGAGCTCGGTATCTTAACCCCAGCTGGTTCCTCACGCTGGGGATCTTCTGGTAGAAGCCCTTGCAGGAGTCGTGCAGGAAGTCCTTCAGGACCTTGGCCACCTCGTGGAGGGTGAAGCGGGGCTTGCGCTCGCCCTGCTCCGGGGGGTGGTGTCCGGGCGGCCCGGGGGTGCGTGCGGCCTTCAGCAGCAGCTGCTTCTCCTGGTACTTCTTGAGGAGCAGGTGGTACAGCAGGCTCTTCTCCGACACGGACCAGTACAGCTCCTGCAGCCGGCCATATGTCAGGAAGTCGCCCAGGTTCACGCCGTTGTCCACAAAGAGGCGCACAAAGTCGGGCTTGTCGTTGACCAGCGCGTCCATCATGACCTCCTCCAGGTCCTGGGCCTGTGGGGGGGGGGGGGGGGGGGGGGCGTCACCATGGAGACCAGGCTGAGGCCTCCATCCCACTCAGCACTGGTCTCCGTCTGCCCTGCTGCCGCTCGCTCTGTGCTCTCAGACTCGGCTCTACTGACACCATCTTTATTGACATCGTCACATTTCTGTTGTCACCAAATCAACAACAAACAGCACTCCTACTCCACGGAGACACCACACCCAGCATTCTATTTAAGCAATAGATCACGACAGGCTGTGGTACAATGAGCGTATACCACTGACTGAAGTGATCTGTTGCTCTTATAAAACGGTTACGTAAGTATGGCAAAATGAAAGTCATACACACCCTCAATTTTGAAAAAGTGAGAAAGTCGGAAAAGCATTTTTACGAATTTTTTTCAACGAATACAAAAAAGTATTCCCTCCTGGCTGCCTGCAAAGTGTACGGCGGTTGCTATGCAACACACTGTAGCGTCCTTCAGAGAGAAGGCTAGAGACGGTAGCTCGGTTCGCCGGGCAATTTAGCCTACTATCGAGTTCACTCACCGTGTGCCTATTGCTTTACAACATTTCCACCCTCTCCAGCAATCAACATGTTTTTAGGCTTCAGTGAACTATGCTATTGCTTTTATATATAAATAAACAACAGTTCAAGTTAGGCGCAGAGTGATACTGAACTCTGTAAACTGAACGGGCGTCATAGCTGTGTGTATACGCTCAATATACAACAGTTGGGAACCAATCAGATTTAAGCCACCCGTTTTATAATATAATGATATAAAACAGTCATATTTGAATAGCAGCAACAATAACAGCATTAGATGGATTAAGCAGAAGGTGCAGAGTGCAGTGCTGACAGGGGTCCTGTGTTACGGCCTCTCCCCACCTGCCACTCCACGTCTCCGTTGAAGATGTCGCTCTTAGCGATGTCCACACGGTTCCACGCCACCGCCAGCTTCAGCTCGTCCAGGAAGTCCTGAGCCTGCTGGCTCTGACTCTTACAGGCTGACACACGCGCACACACACACACACACACACACACACACACACACACACACACACACACACACACACACACACACACACACACACACACACACACACACACACACACACACACATGCACACAGGAACACAAACCACAAGCATCAAAGTCAAGTTTTTTTTTATCTGGGGTGAAAAGTTTCCCCATTTGTGTGTGCAGCGCGGCTGAAAGGCTTAGCAGCCAAACGTTACCCTTAACCAGAGCTTTGAGGATCACCGTGTCCAGCTCAGAGCTCTGCTGCTCAGGGTCGTGGACCGTCAGCAGGTGGCCGTGGTCCAGGATCTTCTGGATCTGAGGGGTTTGAGGACACACACGCACACACACACGCACACGCACACGCACACACACACACACACACACACACACACACACACACACACACACACCCATCAATCATTCACTCATAGTGCACAATCATCAGTTCACGTCCACTTACGTGATTAAAGTATTCCTCTCCATCTCATTCTGTGAAGCCCTATGTGCTGGTCTCTTACCAGTTTGATCCAGGTCCTGAGGTGGGCGCTGGTCTCTTACCAGTTTGATCCAGGTCCTGAGGTGGGCGCTGGTCTCTTACCAGTTTGATCCAGGTCCTGAGGTGGGCGCTGGTCTCTTACCAGTTTGATCCAGGTCCTGAGGTGGGCGCTGGTCTCTTACCAGTTTGATCCAGGTCCTGAGGTGGGCGCTGGTCTCTTACCAGTTTGATCCAGGTCCTGAGGTGGGCGCTGGTCTCTTACCAGTTTGATCCAGGTCCTGAGGTGGGCGCTGGTCTCTTACCAGTTTGATCCAGGTCCTGAGGTGGGCGCTGGTCTCTTACCAGTTTGATCCAGGTCCTGAGGTGGGCGCTGGTCTCTTACCAGTTTGATCCAGGTCCTGAGGTGGGCGCTGGTCTCTTACCAGTTTGATCCAGGTCCTGAGGTGGGCGCTGGTCTCTTACCAGTTTGATCCAGGTCCTGAGGTGGGCGCTGGTCTCTTACCAGTTTGATCCAGGTCCTGAGGTGGGCGCTGGTCTCTTACCAGTTTGATCCAGGTCCTGAGGTGGGCGCTGGTCTCTTACCAGTTTGATCCAGGTCCTGAGGTGGGCGCTGGTCTCTTACCAGTTTGATCCAGGTCCTGAGGTGGGCGCTGGTCTCTTACCAGTTTGATCCAGGTCCTGAGGTGGGCGCTGGTCTCTTACCAGTTTGATCCAGGTCCTGAGGTGGGCGCTGGTCTCTTACCAGTTTGATCCAGGTCCTGAGGTGGGCGCTGGTCTCTTACCAGTTTGATCCAGGTCCTGAGGTGGGCGCTGGTCTCTTACCAGTTTGATCCAGGTCCTGAGGTGGGCGCTGGTCTCTTACCAGTTTGATCCAGGTCCTGAGGTGGGCGCTGGTCTCTTACCAGTTTGATCCAGGTCCTGAGGTGGGCGCTGGTCTCTTACCAGTTTGATCCAGGTCCTGAGGTGGGCGCTGGTCTCTTACCAGTTTGATCCAGGTCCTGAGGTGGGCGCTGGTCTCTTACCAGTTTGATCCAGGTCCTGAGGTGGGCGCTGTGCTGGTCTCCCGGGAAGGTGTGGACCAGCAGCTCCTGGACGCTCTCCGTGTCCCAGGATCCTTTGCTGAGCAGCGTGACCAGGATGTCGGCCAGACCCCCCGACCCCGCCAGGATCAGCCAGGGGGTGGAGTTACCCATGCCCGTCATCATCCTCTGAGAGAGAGACAGGTTAGAGAGAGAGACGGGTTAGAGAGAGAGACGGGTTAGAGAGAGACGGGTTAGAGAGAGAGACGGGTTAGAGAGAGAGACGGGTTAGAGAGAGACGGGTTAGAGAGAGACGGGTTAGAGAGAGAGACGGGTTAGAGAGAGACGGGTTAGAGAGAGACGGGTTAGAGAGAGACGGGTTAGAGAGAGAGACGGGTTAGAGAGAGACAGGTTAGAGAGAGACGGGTTAGAGAGAGAGACGGGGTAGAGAGAGAGACGGGTTAGAGAGAGAGACGGGTTAGAGAGAGACGGGTTAGAGAGAGAGACGGGTTAGAGAGAGAGACGGGTTAGAGAGAGACAGGTTAGAGAGAGACGGGTTAGAGAGAGAGACGGGTTAGAGAGGGACGGGTTAGAGAGGGAGACGGGTTAGAGAGAGACAGGTTAGAGAGAGACGGGTTAGAGAGAGAGACGGGTTAGAGAGAGACAGGTTAGAGAGAGAGACGGGTTAGAGAGAGACGGGTTAGAGAGAGAGACGGGTTAGAGAGGGACGGGTTAGAGAGGGAGACGGGTTAGAGAGAGACAGGTTAGAGAGAGAGACGGGTTAGAGAGGGACGGGTTAGAGAGAGAGACAGGTTAGAGAGAGAGACGGGTTAGAGAGAGACGGGTTAGAGAGAGAGACGGGTTAGAGAGGGACGGCTTAGAGAGGGAGACGGGTTAGAGAGAGACAGGTTAGAGAGAGACGGGTTAGAGAGAGAGACGGGTTAGAGAGAGACAGGTTAGAGAGAGAGACGGGTTAGAGAGAGAGACGGGTTAGAGAGAGACGGGTTAGAGAGAGAGACGGGTTAGAGAGAGAGACGGGTTAGAGAGAGACGGGTTAGAGAGAGAGACGGGTTAGAGAGAGACAGGTTAGAGAGAGACGGGTTAGAGAGAGACAGGTTAGAGAGAGAGACGGGTTAGAGAGAGAGACGGGTTAGAGAGAGACGGGTTAGAGAGAGAGACGGGTTAGAGAGAGAGACGGGTTAGAGAGAGACAGGTTAGAGAGAGACAGGTTAGAGAGAGAGACGGGTTAGAGAGAGACGGGTTAGAGAGAGAGACGGGTTAGAGAGAGACGGGTTAGATAGAGACGGGTTAGAGAGAGACGGGTTAGAGAGAGAGACGGGTTAGAGAGAGAGACGGGTTAGAGAGAAACAGGTTAGAGAGAGACGGGTTAGAGAGAGAGGCGGGTTAGAGAGAGACGGGTTAGATAGAGACGGGTTAGAGAGAGACGGGTTAGAGAGAGAGACGGGTTAGAGAGAGACGGGTTAGCGAGAGAGACGGGTTAGAGAGAGACGGGTTAGAGAGAGACGGGTTAGAGAGAGACGGGTTAGAGAGAGAGACGGGTTAGAGAGAGACAGGTTAGAGAGAGACGGGTTAGAGAGAGAGACGGGGTAGAGAGAGAGACGGGTTAGAGAGAGAGACGGGTTAGAGAGAGACGGGTTAGAGAGAGAGACGGGTTAGAGAGAGAGACGGGTTAGAGAGAGACAGGTTAGAGAGAGACGGGTTAGAGAGAGAGACGGGTTAGAGAGGGACGGGTTAGAGAGGGAGACGGGTTAGAGAGAGACAGGTTAGAGAGAGACGGGTTAGAGAGAGAGACGGGTTAGAGAGAGACAGGTTAGAGAGAGAGACGGGTTAGAGAGAGACGGGTTAGAGAGAGAGACGGGTTAGAGAGGGACGGGTTAGAGAGGGAGACGGGTTAGAGAGAGACAGGTTAGAGAGAGAGACGGGTTAGAGAGGGACGGGTTAGAGAGAGAGACAGGTTAGAGAGAGAGACGGGTTAGAGAGAGACGGGTTAGAGAGAGAGACGGGTTAGAGAGGGACGGCTTAGAGAGGGAGACGGGTTAGAGAGAGACAGGTTAGAGAGAGACGGGTTAGAGAGAGAGACGGGTTAGAGAGAGACAGGTTAGAGAGAGAGACGGGTTAGAGAGAGAGACGGGTTAGAGAGAGACGGGTTAGAGAGAGAGACGGGTTAGAGAGAGAGACGGGTTAGAGAGAGACGGGTTAGAGAGAGACGGGTTAGAGAGAGAGACGGGTTAGAGAGAGACAGGTTAGAGAGAGACGGGTTAGAGAGAGACAGGTTAGAGAGAGAGACGGGTTAGAGAGAGAGACGGGTTAGAGAGAGACGGGTTAGAGAGAGAGACGGGTTAGAGAGAGACAGGTTAGAGAGAGACAGGTTAGAGAGAGAGACGGGTTAGAGAGAGACGGGTTAGAGAGAGAGACGGGTTAGAGAGAGACGGGTTAGATAGAGACGGGTTAGAGAGAGACGGGTTAGAGAGAGAGACGGGTTAGAGAGAGAGACGGGTTAGAGAGAAACAGGTTAGAGAGAGACGGGTTAGAGAGAGAGGCGGGTTAGAGAGAGACGGGTTAGATAGAGACGGGTTAGAGAGAGACGGGTTAGAGAGAGAGACGGGTTAGAGAGAGACGGGTTAGCGAGAGAGACGGGTTAGAGGGAGACGGGTTAGAGAGAGACGGGTTAGAGAGAGAGACGGGTTAGAGAGGGAGACGGGTTAGATAGAGACGGGTTAGAGAGAGAGACGGGTTAGAGAGAGAGACGGGTTAGAGAGGGACGGGTTAGAGAGAGAGAGACGGGTTAGAGAGAGAGACGGGTTAGAGAGGGACGGGTTAGAGAGAGAGACGGGTTAGAGAGAGACGGGTTAGAGAGAGACGGGTTAGAGAGAGAGACGGGTTAGAGAGAGAGACGGGTTAGAGAGACAGGTTAGAGAGAGACGGGTTAGAGAGAGACGGGTTAGAGAGGGAGACGGGTTAGAGAGAGAGATGGGTTAGAGAGAGAGACGGGTTAGAGAGAGTGACGGGTTAGAGAGAGACGGGTTAGAGAGAGAGACAGGTTAGAGAGAGAGACGGGTTAGAGAGAGAGACGGGTTAGAGAGAGAGACGGGTTAGAGAGAGAGGGAGGGAGGAAGGGAGAGAGAGAGAGGGAGGGAGAGGAGGGAGGGAGAGGAGGGAGGAGGGAGAGGGAGGAGGGAGGAGGGAGGAGGAGGGCGTACGGTGAGGATGCGGGGTTCCCCGTGGACCAGCAGGCAGAGGACGGGGATCTCAAAGCTCCCGGCGCCTGAGGAGAGAGAAGACATGAAGAACCATAAAGAACCACAAATAACCATAAAGAACCATCAAGAACCATAAAGAACCATAAATAACCATAAAGAACCATCAAGAACCATAAAGAACCATCAAGAACCATCAAGAACCACCACTCAGACGTCTCCACCTCGCTCAGACGTCTCCACCACGCCCCTAACCACCACTACCACCACCACCCTCTAAAACACCTTCCTAATGCACCACCACCACCCTCTAAAACACCTTCCTAATGCACCACCACCACCCTCTAAACCACCTTCCTAATGCACCACCACCACCATCCTCATCTAAAACACCTTCCTAATGCTGCCTTGGAAGCAGCAGTTCAAGTCTTTAACTGATTGGTGGAGAGGCCCTCCACGCTGGTGTATTTGGGATCTCACTGTACATGTAACACCACGTTACACGAGTTTCAAACAACTGTTAA
The DNA here is from genome assembly GCF_964030765.1 of Micromesistius poutassou. Lineage (NCBI taxonomy): Eukaryota > Metazoa > Chordata > Actinopteri > Gadiformes > Gadidae > Micromesistius > Micromesistius poutassou. The sequence goes on from NC_140282.1 coordinate 7,329,053, forward strand.
TTAGCCTCAATTAACGATGGTGAGCTGCTAACCGTCTGAAACACTCTCGCCCCCAAAGCGTCTGTCAACAGACACTTAGTTCCCTGATTGCGCGGTAAACGGAAACAAACAGATAAACAAGATCCAGAGCATCCGGCCTGAGGTTCTGAGAGGACCACGGAGTGGAGGAGACATTTACGTGTTGCTTGGCAACAGCCCAGTCCAGTGGCAGAACTTTTGGATAAACGGTAGGATAAACAAACAAACCCTAACGCGTCGGCCCTCTGTACCGGTAGATGTGTTGTATAAAGTGATCATATGGAGAGGCTGTTGAGACCCAACAACCATGGGATTCAGAACAGAAGCACTACAGAGGGATGGTTATACATATACATATAGATATACATCTATAGATATACATATACATATAGATATACATCTATAGATATACATATAGATATACATCTACATATACATATATATCTATAGATATACATATACAGTACATATAGATATAGATATACATGTAGAAGATATAGATATATAGATAGATATACATATACACATACAGATAAACATAAAGATAGACATATATAGACATATAGATATACATATATATATAGATATAGATATAGAAAGACATATGGATACACATATACACATACAGATAAACATAGATAGATATATATATATATATATATATATACAGTATATAGACATATTGATATACATATATATAGACATACTCTATATATACATATATACATGTAGATAGAAATAGATTGACATATAGATATACATATATATATATACAGATAGATATATACGTATAGATATACATATAAATACATATCATACTGATAGATTGACATGCAAACATAGAGATGGACACACACACACACACACACACTGTGGTAACCCGGTCCACAAGAGTCAAAGGTCTCATGGCAAGTACCACGCAGAGGTTCCAAATAAAGCCGTATTCGGCGTTTATTCACAGGTAAGGCAGAGAACAGGTAATACATAAACTATACTATGGCCTCCGAAAGACTCGCGTAAAAGGATGTATCGTCGGCCTTCTGCTGGGTCATCGTTCCTGCTTCTCCCTGGGTTGAGTTCCCGGTCTCCTTTTAAGATTTTGTTTCCACCCTCCGGCCAGGTGTTCCCCATTGGGCTGATTGCGTTGAGTGAAGATGTGCTCACTGCCGCCGGCTAGTGGATGGCGGCGGTACACACCTTCCACCACTAGCCCACGGTTCCCCCTGGTGGGGAGCGGGTTGCCACACTCCTTCACCGCTGGCTGAAGCCTCTGGTCGTCTGGGGTCCAGCCCAGACATGCATCCCGGCGTGACAGAGCGTCGGCGTTGGCGTTCTCCTTGCCCGGACGGTGGTCCACCTTGAAGTGGAAATCCTGGAGGGCCAGGAACCACCTCGTCACCCGGGCGTTGGTGTCCTTGGCGCTGGCCATCCATTTCAATGGGGCATGGTCGGTGACCAGGGTAAACTCCCGACCTAGGAGATAGTATCGGAGTTTATCCAGGGTCCACTTGATGGCCAGAGCCTCCTTCTCCACCGTGGAGTAGTTCCTCTCGTTGGGCAGGAGTTTCTGGCTGACGTAGGTGATCGGGTGTTCCTCTCCGGCCCGGACCTGGGAGAGAACTCCCAGGTGTATGCCGCTGCGTAGGCCTGGTGAGGTCGTAGGATCTGGTCCATCATTCTCTGGAACGTGGCCGGGGCTCCATGGACGCCGAAGGGGAGGACGGTGTACTGGTATAGTCCTCCCGGGGTCGCGAACGCCGTCTTCTCCCGGGCTGACCGGGTCAACGGCACAATACCAATACCCCTTGGTTAGGTCCAGGGTGGTGAGGTACCTGGCTGGACCGAGTCTCTCAATTAACTCATCCACCCTGGGCATGGGGTAAGCGTCAAACTCGGACGCCTCGTTCAGCCTCCGAAAGTCATTGCAAAAACATCAGGTTTGGGCATGAGGACGACTGGGCTGGACCAGGCGCTGCGTGATTCCTCAATGACCCGGAGCCGAAGCATTCGGCCTACCTCCTCCTGGATGGCATCCCGGCGGGCTTCTGGGACTCGGTATGGAGGGACTCGTACCCTTACTCCTGGTGCCGTCCGGATATCATGGTGTGCGACCGATGTTCTCCTGGGGATCTCCGAGAACACATCCTGGTGTTGCATGACGAGCTTGCTTAGATCCTGCTTCTGGGCTGGGCTGAGGTCCTCCCCCACTGGAACCACTGGGATGTCGCGTTGGGCCGCCAACACCAGGGACGCCGGGTCTGGAGGGTCCGCTCCCCCCCTCCACTGCTTCAGGATGTTGACGTGATACAACTGGGTGGGCTTACGTCTCCCAGGTTGTCGTACCCGGTA
>NC_140282.1:7333919-7348919 GCF_964030765.1 Micromesistius poutassou
GCTGGCCAGCGAGTGGTCGCGCACCGCCTGGCCCAGGTGCTTGGTGATCCCGAAGCGGAGGCCGTTGGTCAGGATCCAGGCCCCTGGGGGGGGGGGGGAATCAAACAATTATTAAGGTGACCCTTTGCAATAATGGTACATTAGTTGACCATTAATTAAACATTAATAATGTCTTACATTAACCCCAACCCTAACTCTAAGCCAATGCTCTATAATGATGCTTATTACTGCATTAACTCATGTTGATTGGTGGTTGATTAATGGACCCTCCATTGTTAATCTTCTGAATGCCATAGACCCTTTCAACAGAGGGCTGGTCTTAGGACTCTGCACTGGGTTCTTCTACAGAAGAGAGCCGCTCTCTGGAACAGCAAAGCAGCAGACCTGTGATAGGGGGGCGAGAGTGGTTTCACCCCCGTGAGGGTGGAGATGTGTTGGTTCCACTGTGGTGAGGGTGGAGGAGGTGAGGGTGGTTTCACCGTGGTGAGGGTGGAGGAGGTGAGGGTGGTTCCACCGTGGTGAGGGTGGAGGAGTTGAGGGTGGTTCCACCGTGGTGAGGGTGAGGTGTGAGGTGTTAGGGTGAGGGTGGAGATGTGTTAGGGTGAAGTTGGAAATATGTTAGGGTGAGGGTGGAGATGTGTTAGGGTGAGGGTGGAGATGTGTTAGGGTGAGGGTGGAGGAGGTGAGGGTGGAGATGTGTTAGGGTGAGGGTGGAGATGTCTTAGGGTGAGGGTGGAGGAGGTGAGGGTGGAGATGTGTTAGGGTGAGGCTCTCTGTACCGGTGCTCTGCGCCGCCTTCACCAGCCCCTTCCTGACGGTGTTCCTCAGCCAGGGCTTCATCTGGGCCAGCTCGTCACCGCCCACCAGCGCTACCACCAGGTGGGGCGGGGCCAGGCCCCACTGCTCCGTCAGCATCCGGTAGATCAGCACAGGGTCGGTGCTGCTCTGCACCCGCACGAACTGCAGCAGGAACACAGGAGAACCTCAGGAACCAGAGGAGAACCTCAGGAACCACAGGAGAACCTCAGGAACCAGAAGACACAGGACAACCTCAGGAACCAGAGGACAACCTCAGGAACCAGAGGACACAGGACAACCTCAGGAACCACAGGACAACCTCAGGAACCAGAGGACACAGGACAACTTCAGGAACCACAGGACAACCTCAGGAACCAGAGGACACAGGACAACCTCAGGAACCACAGGACAACCTCAGGAACCAGGACCAGGTGAACCCTCACACACTGTATGAATACACACACACACACACACACACATACACACACACACACACACACACACACACGATGCCTGCCCAGACGCCTGCCCAGACGCCTGCCCAGACCACTGGCGGATTTGATCCACACACATACTGGTTCCTCGTCGCTACACCAGGAAGTCCCACGCGGTGCCACGCCAGCACAGAGCGTTCGTGTGTGAATACGTTTGTGTATTTGTAATTTGCTATAAGGCACCATTTTTCCCATGTGGGAACATTAGCAGAGTAGGTAGAGGTCCCGGCTGATTCACATCCCATTTATTTCTCAGTAGGACAGTTTGGTCCCCAGAGTTAGGGTTAGTTAGGGTTAGTTAGGCTTTTCTTTCTGTTTTGTTATCTTTCCTTTCGTTGACTTAATAACCGTCCCGCCATATGTGCAAAGCAGTGTCTCTAAATAAAACCTCTGCTTTCCAACGCAGGCCTTGATCTCCAGCCTGTATGTTATTCGGTCCGGGGTGTGACCAGTGTTTCGTAACACACACATACATACATACATACCTACACACACACATACATACACACATACATACACACATACATACATACCTACACACACACATACATACACACATACATACACACATACATACATACCTACACACACACATACATAAATACACATACATACATACACACATACATACATACAGTACATACACACATACACACATACATACACACATACACACATACACACATACAGAGGCTCCTCTAGGTGTAGTGCGGTCGGTTAGAGGAGCAGTTCTACTGCGTACTCTTGAGTCGTAGTGAACGGGTGAAGGTCTCCCACCTTGGCCTTTGTGCGCGTGGGCCCGGTGAATTCCACGTCGCCCACCCGCCCGGCGGCCCACTGGCTGCTCTCCATGTCCTCTCTCCCCGCCGTGCTGCTCGACCTCCTGGTCCCAAGGTCGCCGGGCGCCTCGCAGCTCTGACAGCCCAGCAGGGCGCTGAAACCATGACAACAGTGCTGCAGGACGGTGGCATGTGCGGACGGACATCTCTGATCTGCTGATATCCTGTCTGCACTCTGCAGTCACACCCACCGCGCCGCGGGCACATGCACCGACACACAACACTGTCGCAAAAACACACATGCACTCGCACACACGGGCACACACACCCCACACGCACGTATGTGCACGCGCATGCACGCACGCACACAAACACACACACCACACACGCACACACATATACACACGAACGGCATGATTATAATTATACACAATCACACACACGCTTGCACACAAACTGAGACACATGTGCACACAGCTGATACCTGTGTTCATCGGACCACTCCAGGTAGTCACCACAGCGCAGACATCGGCTCTGTGAAGGGAACGTCTTCTAGAAAACACAAACACAACAAGGCGATTCATTGTATGCGCTTCCTGTGAACCTGGACGTACTCTGCTCCCCCAGCCTGCGTGGCAGCCAGACGGGAGCCTTTCGTCGATGCAAAGCAGGGAGCTCTTTCATTTGCACTTGACATGCAAAGTGACTTCCTGCCTTTCATTTGCACAACCTGTATTCTCTTTGCTTTCTCTCCAAAGTGCACAGAAAGAATAGAGAGATAAAACATTGTAAAAAGTGTTAACCACCAGCACTCTGAATGTATTACTAAATAGATCATATCTGTGACAGTAAGCAGGTACTGTTTCCCATTTAGGTTGTTGTTGTTAAGTCGTTTTTTATAAATGGCCTGAATTAACTCATGGCCTGCTTTTGAACTCAATTCCATACAAACTCTAAAAACGATTAAAAATCTAATGATGCTGCATTAAACGTGCAGTTACACCTTATAGTGTGCTTTGTTATGTACGCCAAAAACGTTCATTCATTTCCATAAATGATGGGGGTTATGGGCCATAATGAGCCGCTCGTATGGACCACATGGTTTGGCAGATTCTTGGGGTGACTTGCAAAGGCATTAATCATCTTGTGAGGATCTGATTTGACTAGCGCTGTGTTCAGAGAGACGAGTACTGGCCATGCAAAGGAGCACATTTACATCCCCCCTCAACGAAAACCTCCTGCACACGTCACCTGACAGCCTGTGTGTGTGTGTGTGTGTGTGTGTGTGTGTGTGTGTGTGTGTGTGTGTGTGTGTGTGCGTGTGTGCGTGTGTGCATGTGTGTGTGTGTGTGTGTCTCATATTCAGGTTTTCTCTCTCTTCTCGCTCTCTCTTTTTCGGTCTGACAGAACAGAACCCTCTAGAAGTTCCAGGAGGGAGCCTGTGTGTGTGTGTGTGTGTGTGTGTGTGTGTCTTATACTAACACAATTAAAAGTTCAAGCCTGCAAAGATTCATCAATGTCCGACAACACAATTACTGACAAGGGATAAAATGCATATCATCTTTTGTCTACGATACACGGCCTACAAAGACATAAGAAGGTTAGCGCTGCGGGGACACTCCCCACCACTCACTGCACGGAGAACGCTCTCCTGCGGTCACCGCTCTGCCAGACGTCACGACCCTAACAGCTCATTAAAGACATGGACCTAAAAAATGAACGCTAATAATAATTCACTGAGCAGCTTTGGAGGAAGTCTGGCTCCAGCTGAGACGCCCCTAGCTCACCCCGCCGGCGCTGGCTGAACGGCAGGAGACCGTCTGGTCCTAGGAGGAGAGGAGCCATAGAGCGTGGTTACTCACCATAGGAGTGTCTTTAGTCCCCTGCATGCTGCTCACACACCGGCCTCAGAGGATCCAATGGGCCCTCTCCGCCCATCGGCCAGGTGTACAGGTGAGCCTCAACCAATCACAGAGCAAGGCCTGGACCTTATCATTTGCATGGGAGCCACAAAGAGCTTATATTGACCCAATCATCATGTAAATGAGTTTGTCAGTGGTTCTGATGTTATCAGTGGTTCTGAGGTTTTCGTTGCATGGGTACTGGTCTCAACAGAAGCCCACACGCATGCAGAGCTGTATACTTGGATATAAAGGCTACTTAGGCATGAATCCAGATATAGTGAATAGGCTATAAAGCTGCACTAAGCGTTACAGCAAGTGCCTTTCGGGATGGTTCTCGATCAAACATTTTTATGTCATTAGTTCTTTACTTTAATGATAATGCATGTTGATATTGATCATGGTTATACATGTTGATATTGATTATGGTTATACTACATGTTGATATTATTTAAGCAATAGATCACGACAGGCTGTGGAATGTTCTCATTATACCACAGTCGGCGACCCCCTTAACTGTGGTATAATAAGAACATTTCACTGACTGAAGTGATCTATTGCTTTTATCGAATCTAATTTTTAACAACAATTTTCCCAACAACGGTTGGGAACCAATCAGATCGTTTGATTTAGGCCCCCCGTTTTATAATAAATATTATAAAACGGGCCTAAATCAAGAAGCCCACACAATCAGATCGTTTGATTTAGGCCCCCCGTTTTATAATGAATATTATAAAACGGGGGGCCTAAATCAAGCGATCTGATTGGTTCCCAATCAGATCGTTTGATTTAGGCCCCCCGTTTTATAATTAATATTATAAAACGGGGGGCCTAAATCAAGCGATCTGATTGCCTGTCGTGATCTATTGCTTAAATGTATAATGTATCATTTTCTATGTATATTGTATAATTAGAATGTTTAATGGCCATATGACAATAGTAGGCTATAGCAGTCCCTCTCGTGTTGGCTGATGTTGCCTAATTCCTTAATAAGGCCTATATATAAGTTATTATATACTATATATTATAGTATATAATATAGTAGGCTATATAATATATATTTATAAATGTATATACTATATATGATATTATAAACGGTATATCACAGTATATAATATAGTAGGCTATATGATATATATTTATAATAATATATATAATATAGTATAGTATAGCCTAGTATATAATATAGAAAGACATTTCTGCGACCTGTCTGCTGTGTTCTTTTTCTTTTCTCTTCTTTCTTTTCATCTTGAGATCAAAGCAGAAGTCATTTTGGCGGGATCCCAGTCGGTCCTCATGGGAGCAGATCGGGTTTGGTCAGCCAATCAGAGAGCTCCATGATGTACACAAACACAGCAGCGTGGAGGAGACCCTTAAATAGGAGCCTCACAGAAGGGTCTGCAGCCCCCCGAGGAACCAGACCTTACCTCCAGACCTCCTATCGGGAAGACCTCACAGACCAGGAGAACATCATGACCCGGTCCCTGGAGAGGACCTGCACCGCCCCTCAGACCGAGGAGAGCATGACCCGGGAGAGGAGGACCAGGACCTCCACCGCTCCTCTCTGTAGGAACCTGTTCGGAGCGGTGGACCACGAGCAGCTGAGCCGGGACCTGAATCGGCAGCTGCAGGAGATGGCCGAGCGCGACCAGCGGCGGTGGAACTTCAGCTTCGAAACGGACGAGCCTCTGGACGGAGAGTACCGCTGGGAGTCGGTGCCCTCGGACCGGACCGCCTCGTTCTACCAGGAGTCTGGAGCGGGAGAGGCCGAGGTCCCGGAGGAGATCCACGTCCTACCGAGTCGGCTCGAAGATGAAGAGAGCAAAGCGAGTCTCGCCGAGACGAACCGGGAGAACAACTCCAGCGTCTCCAACACGCTGAGGTTCCCGAGTGAACGGACCCCCGTCCGGAGGAAGAGGACCAAAGCGTCCCCAGACAACGCCCGCATCACAGGTAACCCCCGGCCTCCGTCCCTCAGTGTACATTTACACCTTTACAGCTGTTATTTACTAAAGTCAATGGAAAACAAGAACGAGTACTCATTGTATTTTACTTTTCCTTCCAGATTTCTTGGTGAAGAGGAGGAGGTCTTCAGACTCGAGGCCCCTGAAGTCTCTAAGTTTCCCCGGCGAAGCTCTCTGTAAAGGACTGCGCTGAGCGGAGCTCTAAGACTTTCTCCACATGTTCCTCCGCACCAGGACACCGACGCTACAAACTGATTGGACATTTTATTTTCTTAAATTCATTCCAACTAATATCTATGATTTATTTAATTTAGCTTTTTGGCTGCAATTTTACCAATCAATGTTTTATTTATTCATTTATTTATGTTATGTTATTCTATTATTTAACTGTTTTATTCATGTTTATTATTCTCATCTCTTCTGTCTAGCTTTTTTAATTTATTTTTTCACAATGTCTGGAAAAAATAAACCAAACTAAATATCCCCATAATGACTGGGTGCTCATCTATGCTATTACCATCCCCAAACATTAATAATGCAGCCCACAAAATGTAATGCAGATTGCATTACACAACATATTATGTCTTAAAATAATAATAATAATGTTTTAATATAATATTTCATGTTGCTGTTCATAGCCTAAAAAGTGTGTAGACTATAATTACCCTGAACCAATGTCGACAGTTGATCAAGACCCAGAACTACTAGCCTAATGCAGAACTGCTCAGGGAGTTTACTCAGTCTAGTCCTCATCACAACAAATCAATGTCAAATGTTTTCATGTTTGTGGGATTAACACGATCCAGCATGATAGATAAAACCTTCTGAGAAAAATAAATCTGTGTATAGGTTCAGGGTTCAACCACTGTTGGATTGTTGAAGACACCATCTGGAACGTTCCATCTGGAACGGGCTGGAGAGAAGAAACAAAGGATGTGCCGTCATTTACACCTGAAAAGAGCCAGCAGAGAGCCTACAGAGAGGCTGCAGAGAGCCCAGCCTACAGAGAGTCTACAGAGAGGCTGCAGAGAGCCCAGCCTACAGAGAGCCTACAGAGAGGCTGCAGAGAGCCTACAGAGAGGCTGCAGAGAGCCTACAGAGAGGCTGCAGAGAGCCCAGCCTACAGAGAGTCTACAGAGAGCCTACAGAGAGGCTGCAGAGAGCCTACATAGAGGCTGCAGAGAGCCTAAAGAGAGGCTGCAGAGAGCCTAAAGAGAGGCTGCAGAGAGCCTACATAGAGGCTGCAGAGAGCCTAAAGAGAGGCTGCAGAGAGCCTAAAGAGAGGCTGCAGAGAGCCCAGCCTACAGAGAGCCTACAGAGAGGCTGCAGAGAGCCCAGCCTACAGAGAGTCTACAGAGAGCCTACAGAGAGGCGTTGTGGGTCAGTGGCTCCCTGGCCATCCCTCACCTGCCTCTCTCCTCTGTAGTACTGGTTTGATGTTCCCCTGCACTCGTGAATTCAAAGTAAATGTTTAAATGTATTCTAACATTTCAAATGCCTTTGATTTCCTTTTGCAAACCACAACTATTTGCACTAAACATACACACACACAGAAAGACACACACACACACACACACACACACACATCGTACACAACTATCCATACAGACAGGATCCAGTCAGTGGTAGAATGCGGCTGTGTGGTGGAATGCGATCAGTAGTGGGGGCAGTGTCTCCACAACAGGACCAGATGGCTTCTGTTTGAACGCACAAAGACGACTAGTTTACAGTCAGCTGATCAGGATCAGAGCGTCCCTCAGCTCCACCCCGGTGAATCCCAGGAGGACCCAGAGCCGTGTTCTGCTGTGGTTTGACAAGCCTCAGCTACGTTGTTAACGATGGAAGCATTAACTCTACAGTCCAGCGTCGGGTTGAGGCGTCAGTGGATGTGAGAGTGGAGGAGGAGATGGGCGAGGGAAACAAAAGCCAGTGTGTGTGAGGAAGGAGTCAGCAGAGAACCCTGCAGTGACTGCAACAGGTCTCAGTTTAACATCACCTCTGCATGAAAAATAAATGCTAAGAATACATTGTGAGGCTGGGTGTAGAGAAACGGGTCAGAAGGAGTTTCTTCTGCTGTGGGCGTGAGGCTAGAGGATGGTTAGTGGCCTGTTTTCTCTCTCAGTGTCTACTAGCATTCTTAGTGTGTTTGCTCATTGTCTCCGATAGAGCCCATAAACACCGTCGTCCTCCCCCGCCGCCTCCCCCACCCCTCCCCCTCAGCCCAGAACAATGCCCCCGTGCCGCCCTCCCCCCCCTTCCCCCTCCCCCCAGCCGGGCACAAAGGCCGACCACACTTCCACACACCTCAGAGGCGGCGGCGGCGGACCGGAGGCAGAAGGCCGCTCCAGATGGTCATTTGGATCTTCATTCATCTGCTGCTGCTGTGGAGGAATGTCCAGGCACCCCACGGCCCGCGTGTATGGGGGGGTCACCCCGCGGACCCAGTGTATGAGAGGTCACCATCTGCTGCTAAAGGTCATCTGGCTGAAAGACCCCGCTATTAACCCAGGGGGAGGGGGGCTGATTGTGACCCCCACCCCCCCCCGGGCACCAAGGAGGTAATCCACTGACCTATAGCCCATTAAAGATATGGATGGAGAGATATATATGTTTTTATATATATATATATATATATATATATATATATATGTGTTTATAAAGGGGCTTCAGCTGCAAGAATGTCATTTGGTTTTGCCTTGTGAGGATTTTGTGTAAGTAATAGTGTGTAAGTAATATAATAATAATAATAATTAATAATTTATTTAATTTGTAATGCACTTTTCATCGGCACGATCTCAAAGTGCTACAATAAAAACAACAAAGCAGGGTTAAAATCACTATGTGGTTAACATTTAAAGGCCTTTCTAAATAAAAAGGTTTTCAGGCCTGTTTTAAAAGAGTCTAAGCTCTGAGCAGCCCTCAGCTGGGTTGGGAGGCTGTTCCAGAGGCGTGGTGCAGCCGAGCAAAAGGCTCGGTCTCCCATGGTGGAAAGCCTGGTCCTAGGGACTTGGAGGAGCAGAGTATTGGTGGATCTGAGGGTGCGGGTGGTGGACTGTAAGGTGATGAGTTCTTGGAGGTATGTGGGTGCAAGTCCATGAATGCATTTATGGGTAAGTAACAGGATTTTGTAATTGATACGGGATGAAACAGGGAGCCAGTGCAGCGATTTGAGGATGGGAGTGATATGTTCGTGTTTACGGGCCCTCATCAGGACCCTGGCAGCGCTGTTTTGGATGTATTGCAGCCTCTGGATGGTTTTGCCAGGTATCCCGATGAGGAGCCCGTTACAGTAGTCCAGCCTTGTGGAAATGAATGCATGGACCAGTTGTTCTGCTGCTGGGAGGGATAGAGTGGGGCGGAGTTTGGAAAAGTTGCGGAGATGGTAGAATGAAGTTTTGCACAGATGTTTTATGTGATCGTTGAAGGTCAGGTGGGGGTCAAACCGGACTCCCAGGTTTGTTGCTGAGGAGGAGAAAGGAATGATCTGTCCGTCAAAGGTAAGTTGAGATATGGGTGAGGAGTGAACCTGATGTGGGGTACCAATGAGGAGTGCTTCCGTTTTATTGCTGTTTAGTTGAAGGGAGTTGTTATTCATCCATGTCTTGATTTCCTCAAGGCAGGAGGTGAGGGATGACAGGGCTGTGGAGGGGTTAGGGGCGGTTTTGATGTATAATTGTGTGTCATCAGCATAACAGTGGAAGGAGAGTCCGTGTTTGCTGATGACTTGACCGAGGGGTAATATAGTTTATTACTTACTTTATTACTTAGTACAATATCGCTAACAAAAATAAAATGTATTCAAACAATAACAGCTATTATCCTATATAGGTGAATGACAAGACACATTGATAACTGACTAAATCTGTAATTGAAAGGGAATTATAATCTTCAATCAATCAAATGAAACATAACATTTTTTTAATTATTGATTGTCTTAATTCATTCAAATGATTCAACTCATGGGTTTCAAATAATTAAAATCTCATTAAAATCAAAATGCTCACTTCAAAAATAAATATATGCTAAAAATAAATATGTCCAAACCCATATTGGAGTATATTATAGCAGAATGGACATTTGAAGCAATGCCCAGAAGGATTAACAGCAATGCGTAGATATCGTTATTGTTGACGAAGGATTTGAATAAAGGATTTGCATAAAGGATTTGCATATCTGCAGATAATTAAGATATTTTCTAGGTGTCCTTTTGGCTTGTGTGTTTTTTAATAAAGTCAAATGTATGACAGTGAAAGGGAGACTCCCCTCCATGATAACGTGTTCCTCATCTATAAACACGTCTCCCATACTCCGTATTGACCCGACGTCTGAGGCTCCCTCTGCTCCTCACCACCATCTCTGAACAACCAGGAGACGGTAGAGGAGGGAGGGGGGAGGAAGGACGGTGAGCAGGAGGAGGGGGGAATTAGGCCAGGAGACACTGGGGGGCTGCAGGAGGAGTGAGGGGGGGGGGGCATAGCAACAGAGGAGCAGACAGGAGAGGTAACAGAGAGAGATTAGGTGCAGATTCATGCCGGATGCATCGGGTGGCAGCACACCGCGTGATCCATCATTAAAAAGGAGATCAGGTTGGAACGGCGTCGTGGGAGGGGGGGCGGGGGTCCGGGGGGCCGGGGGGGTCCAGCCCTTAGGAGCTGTCCTCCTGGACCATGGTGCTGCCGGGGGCCACACTGCTGCTGCTGAGGACTGTAGGGGTGGAGGAGGCGGCGGTGGTGATGGAGGTGGAGGAGGTGGTGGAGGAGGCGGCGGTGGTGATGGAGGTGGAGGTGGAGGTGGGGGAAGTCTGGGCGGTGGGGACGGAGGAGGATGGGGACAACTGCTCGTAGCCAGGCAGCTCGCTGTCCCCCCGGCCGGGCAGCTCGCCGTCCCGCTGAGCGGTCAGGACCCCATCCGGAGGGACGGGGAGGACGTTCCAGGTCCTCCCTCCGTGTGACGGCCGCCTGCCATCCCGCCGGCCCCCCACTGGCTCCGCCCCGCGGCCCCTGGGCCTCCCCGGGTCCAGCAGCAGCGCCAGGGAGTCGGCCACGCGGCGCAGGGTGTGGTCCATGTGGCTGATCTGCTCAGTGAGGAGAGGGAGGAGAGAGGAGGAGCAGGGAGAAGAGAGAGGAGGAGCAGTGAGGAGAGAGAGGAGGAGCAGTGAGGAGAGAGAGGAGGAGCAGTGAGGAGAGAGAGGAGGAGCAGTGAGGAGAGAGAGGAGACCCAGTGAGGAGAGAGAGGAGGAGCAGTGAGCAGAGAGAGGAGGAGCAGTGAGGAGAGAGAGGAGGAGCAGTGAGGAGAGAGAGGAGAGAGAGGTGGAGCAGGGAGGAGGTGATCATGAGTCAGTGTAAAGCCTCTGATGGGTGCTGCTGCGTTAAGAGATGACGACGGCCCTACCTTCTCCTCCATCCTGTGGAGCCGCGCCCCGATGGTGTTCGTCCCTCTGTCCTTCAGTCTGTCTGCAGGGAGGCAGGGAGGCAGGGAGACAGGGAGGCAGGGAGGCAGGGAGACAGGAAGGCAGGGAGACAGGAAGGCAGGGAGACAGGGAGGCAGGGAGACAGGGAGGCAGGGAGGCAGGGAGACAGGGAGGCAGGGAGGCAGGGAGACAGGGAGGCAGAGAACCAAACAATGAGACGAGAATAGAGGCGCCATTAAAAAGATACACAGATCGATTTAAATGGCCGTACCTGAGGAGGTCTGGAACAAAGTCAGCTTCCCCAGAGACTGGTCCATGCTGGAGGCAGAGATGGGGTTTGAATCAGAGTTTATAGTTGTCTTCATCTCTCTCACTCTCTCTTACTCTCTCTCCTCTTTCTCTCCATTTCTCACTTATTCGCCCTCATTTCTGTCATGAAGCATCGATCCAATGAATACGACCCAGAGGGACACCAGTCCATCGCTCTACACTGCAGTCCGACTCATCCTCTCATCCATCTTCTCATGCATCCTCTCATCCATCCATCCACCCACCGGCTCCTACCGTTAACCCCAGAGAGAGAGAGAGAGAGAGAGAGAGAGAGAGAGAGAGAGAGAGAGAGAGAGAGAGAGAGAGAGAGAGAGAGAGAGAGAGAGCACTGTGTTCACCGTCGCTGCAGCTCCTTGATGCGCACCATGAGGTGGAGGTGACCCTGGGAGTACTGCTCGATCACGTCCCTCACGTCATACGGTTTACGTGCTTGCTGTAAAAGAGTTCAGCCAGAGGCGTGGAGCGTGTGATTAGCTTCAGATCTGCTGGATGAGGGCTCCAGCCACAGGGAACAGAGGGACGCTAAACCTTTCATTGTGCGACGCCCTGTATCTTCTTTTCATTGTTTAGTTCTGTGTTTTGTACATTTTTTTAGGAGCTAGTATCATGTATCATGCGGGAATGACATGAAATATTTTTTCAATTAAAGTGTATAAAGAAACCTGATGCTTCATGAAATCCGTAAACCATAAGCTAGCCGTTACCTCACGTAAACCATAAGCTAGCCGTTACCTCACGTAAACCATAAGCTAGCCGTTACCTCACGTAAACCATAAGCTAGCCGTTACCTCACGTAAACCATAAGCTAGCCGTTACCTCACGTAAACCATAAGCTAGCCGTTACCTCACGTAAACCATAAGCTAGCCGTTACCTCACGTAAACCATAAACTAGCCGTTACCTGGAACTTCTTCTTGGCCACGAAGTAGCGCAGCCTCTGGAGCACGCGCACGGCGCTCCGGTGGGCCTCCGTCATCCTGGGGAGGAACAGTGAAGTGGATTCAGAGACGCTCAGGACACACATGGAGCTCCAGACACCAGCACATTGTGTCTGCATCACCATGACACCATGAGATGCAGTGAATATGAGATGCAGTGAATACGAGATGCAGTGTTTACGAGGTGCAGTGAATACGAGATGCAGTGAATACGAGATGCAGTGAATACGAGATGCAGTGTTTACGAGATGCAGTGTTTACGAGATGCAGTGAATACGAGATGGAGTAAATACAAGATGCTTTGTGTAGCAGACAGTCCATAGAAAGGCATCCTGGGCTCTATTGTAATGCTGTGATTTACAGTAGCAATGGTCTGTCAGCCTTTATTAACTTAAGAACACAATGAATGACCATAAGCAAAGAGGCCATTTATCTTACGGCCGTAGCAATTCTCCTTGTCACTTCTAGTCTAGTATAGTGACTGTACACATGTTGTGTGTGTGAGTGTGTGTGTGTGTGTCTGTCTGCATAATGAATGCAGTGTGAGTGCAGCTCACCACCATCTATACTTAATGGGCAGGGCAGTTGAGGATCCATTATTTGTGGTGTATGATGATGATGAGGATGTGTGATGAAGATGAGGATGTATTCCACTTTGTACTTCATGAGTTTCTCCACACGTGCAATATTAATGGAGAGTAGAGCAAAGCTTGTAAGTAGATAATTATGTAATTAGGTTTCCTTCTATTGTCAATACTACTGTCCTCCTAACATGGCAGGGAGTAGGCCACACAGGGGAACAAACAGCCATTCTCCGTGGCATTTTGTGTAAAGATGTTTTTGTTGTCGGCGGCTGAAGCGTTACAAACCACGAAAAAATACAATCCGACAGAGCGACATGTTGTAAAGGTCATGTTTTCTGCCTTGTTGTTTGTGGAAACAAAATTGAAGCCTTGACAAAGAAACGAAACACGAAACGTTTCCCTGACGAGACGCAGTCACAAAGTCAATACTAAGTGCTGTTTGTCGTGCATCGTGAAGCAGGGAGAGAAGGGTGCAGTAAAGTGATGCTTCAGCTCACAGCGCTACGGAACCATCTCTCCTTCATTGTAACAGGAAGGAGCCAACGAGAAGCACTTGAAAAACAAGGATCATGGCTCTGGGCTGGGTCAGAGACAGGGGTACGGGCTGGGTTAGGGTGGTGATGTTGGTTAGGGTGGTGATGTTGGTTAGGGTGGTGATGTTGGTTAGATGTTGTTTAGGGTGGTGATGTTGTTTAGGGTGGTGAAGTTGGTTAGGGTGGTGATGTTGGACTGGGTGGTGATGTTGGTTAGGGTGGTGATGTTGGTTAGGGTGGTGATGTTGGTTAGGGTGGTGATGTTGGTTAGGGTGGTGATGTTGGTTAGGGTGGTGATGTTGGTTAGGGTGGTGATGTTGGTTAGGGTGGTGATGTTGTTTAGGGTGGTGAAGTTGGTTAGGGTGGTGATGTTGGTTAGGGTGGTGATGTTGGACTGGGTGGTGATGTTGGTTAGGGTGGTGATGTTGGACTGGGTGGTGATGTTGGTTAGGGTGGTGATGTTGGACTGGGTGGTGATGTTGGTTAGGGTGGTGATGTTGGTTAGGGTGGTGATGTTGGTTAGGGTGGTGATGTTGGTTAGGGTGGTGATGTTGGTTAGGGTGGTGATGTTGGTTAGGGTGGTGATGTTGTTTAGGGTGGTGAAGTTGGTTAGGGTGGTGATGTTGGTTAGGGTGGTGATGTTGGACTGGGTGGTGATGTTGGTTAGGGTGGTGATGTTGGTTAGGGTGGTGATGTTGGACTGGGTGGTGATGTTGGTTAGGGTGGTGATGTTGGTTAGGGTGGTGATGTTGGACTGGGTGGTGATGTTGGTTAGGGTGATGAGGCAGCTCGAGCTACGGAGACAGAGCCGTTTCCAAGCTAGTGGAGCACAAAACAATCTGGGCCACAACAACATCGCTGCCCCATAATCTCAACCCCATCATAATTCCATCACTTCCCAGAGAGGGGAGCGAGTGGGACACATTATGCACACTGTTTATTCTATTTACATAACCCCTCCGTGCTATCAGAGCCAGCCCCCGTCAGCCCGTCTCAGGGGCTCAGCCCCCAGTCCTCCACCAGGGAGGAGCACAACCACTGTTGACGTGATGGAAGGCAGCACGCTACACCTGGGATATGATACGCTCTAGATATATACTATATATATATGTGTATATATACTGTCATAGTTATGCATATACCAGGTTCAACCGAAGAAGAAGAAGTATTAACACGCTTTAATGATTTGGATTTTCAGATTCTAACGGTGAAGTTTCTAATCCCACGGTTCACTAATCACTAACTAATGTTTAATTGTGTGTATCAAATT
>NC_140282.1:7353919-7363919 GCF_964030765.1 Micromesistius poutassou
AATATTATGGTTTGTTCTCTTTGGCCCACTACTCAGCGGTCCAGACAGCGGGTCTGCCCCCCCCAGTATGCCGGCCATTATACCAACAGCCATCATGCTGCTGAATGGAAGGGCTTTCATCAGTGGCTCCGTCTCCGATGTGTCACCTCATTGGCCGATAGACACAAAAAACATCTTTTAAATGTATCTCTGTTATATAATGTTTATAATCTGTCTGCTCACAGACTTCTTGTGCTTGGGGCTGGGAGGGCGAACTGGTCTCCTCCTCAGAAACATCTTGAAGGTTGCAGACTCCGGGTTCTCCACCGCAAAACACCTCCAGGCCGTCTGAGGAGCAGAGAGAGAACGTCACGTCGAGCTCCGTCGTCAGGACGCGTTGTCACGGCGACGCTGAGGACCTGAATGAGGCAGGCGGCCGCCGGGATCTGTCTGTTGAAGTGCTTCTGCCTCTGCTTCTGCTGCACCTTCAGGGCGAAGCCAGAGCCCAGGATGCCCTGTAACACAACACAACACAACACGACACAACACAAGTCAACACAACACAACGACCAGAGCCCAGGATGCCCTGTAACACAACACAACTCAACACAACACAACACAACACAACACAACTCAACACAACGACCAGAGCCCAGGATGCCCTGTAACACAACACAACTCAACACAACTCAACACAACTCAACACAACACAACACAACACAACACCACGACCAGAGCCCAGGATGCCCTGTAACACAACACAACACAACACGACACAACACAAGTCAACACAACACAACGACCAGAGCCCAGGATGCCCTGTAACACAACACAACACAACACGACACAACACAAGTCAACACAACACAACGACCAGAGCCCAGGATGCCCTGTAACACAACACAACACAACTCAACACAACACAACACAACTCAACACAGCACAACACAACACAACACAACTCAACACAACACAACACAACACCACGACCAGAGCCCAGGATGCCCTGTAACACAACACAACTCAACACAGCACAACACAACACAACACAACACAACACAACACAACGCCAGAGCCCAGGATGCCCTGTAACACAACACAACTCAACACAGCACAACACAACACAACACAACTCAACACAACACAACACAACACCACGACCAGAGCCCAGGATGCCCTGTAACACAACACAACACAACACGACACAACACAAGTCAACACAACACAACGACCAGAGCCCAGGATGCCCTGTAACACAAGACAACACAACACAACACGACACAACACAAGTCAACACAACACAACGACCAGAGCCCAGGATGCCCTGTAACACAACACAACACAACTCAACACAACACAACACAACTCAACACAGCACAACACAACACAACACAACTCAACACAACACAACACAACACCACGACCAGAGCCCAGGATGCCCTGTAACACAACACAACTCAACACAGCACAACACAACACAACACAACTCAACACAACACAACACAACACGACCAGAGCCCAGGATCCCCTGTAACACAACACAACACAACACAACACGACACAACACAAGTCAACACAACACAACGACCAGAGCCCAGGATGCCCTGTAACACAACACAACACAACTCAACACAACACAACACAACTCAACACAGCACAACACAACACAACACAACTCAACACAACACAACACAACACCACGACCAGAGCCCAGGATGCCCTGTAACACAACACAACTCAACACAGCACAACACAACACAACACAACTCAACACAACACAACACCACGACCAGAGCCCAGGATGCCCTGTAACACAACACAACACAACTCAACACAACACAACACAACTCAACACAACACAACACAACTCAACACAGCACAACACAACACAACACAACTCAACACAACACAACACAACACCACGACCAGAGCCCAGGATGCCCTGTAACACAACACAACACAACACAACTCAACACAACACAACACAACACAACACAACACAACACAACGACCAGAGCCCAGGATGCCCTGTAACACAACACAACACAACACAGCACAACACAACACAACACCATGACCAGAGCCCAGGATGCCCTGTAACACAACACAACACAACTCAACACAACACAACACAACACAACTCAACACAACACAACACAACGCCAGAGCCCAGGATCCCCTGTAACACAACACAACTCAACACAACTCAACACAACTCAACACAACACGACACAACACAACACCACGACCAGAGCCCAGGATCCCCTGTAACACAACACAACACAACACAACACAACACAACACCACGACCAGAGCCCAGGATGCCCTGTAACACAACACAACACAACACAACTCAACACAACACAACACAACACGACCAGAGCCCAGGATGCCCTGTAACACAACACAACTCAACACAGCACAACACAACACAACACCACGACCAGAGCCCAGGATGCCCTGTAACACAACACAACACAACTCAACACAACACAACACAACACGACCAGAGCCCAGGATGCCCTGTAACACAACACAACTCAACACAGCACAACACAACACAACACAACTCAACACAACACAACACAACACGACCAGAGCCCAGGATCCCCTGTAACACAACACAACTCAACACAGCACAACACAACACAACACAACTCAACACGACACAACACAACGACCAGAGCCCAGGATCCCCTGTAACACAACACAACTCAACACAACACAACGACCAGAGCCCAGGATCCCCTGTAACACAACACAACACAACTCAACACAACACAACACAACGACCAGAGCCCAGGATCCCCTGTAACACAACACAACACAACTCAACACAACACAACATAACGACCAGAGCCCAGGATCCCCTGTAACACAACACAACTCAACACAACTCAACACAACACAACACCACGACCAGAGCCCAGGATGCCCTGTAACACAACACAACACAACACAACTCAACACAACACAACACAACACGACCAGAGCCCAGGATGCCCTGTAACACAACACAACTCAACACAACACAACACAACTCAACACAACACAACTCAACACAACACAATACGACACAACACAACAACCAGAGCCCAGGATAACCTGTAACACAACACAACACAACACAACACAACACAACTCAACACAACACAACGCCAGAGCCCAGGATGTCGTGTAACACAACACAACACAACTCAACACAACACAACACAACACAACGCCAGAGCCCAGGATGCCCTGTAACACAACACAACACAACTCAACACAACACAACACAACTCAACACAACACAACACCACAACCAGAGCCCAGGATGCCCTGTAACACAACACAACACAACTCAACACAACACAACACAACTCAACACAACACAACACCACAACCAGAGCCCAGGATCCCCTGTAACACAACACAACTCAACACAACACAACACAACACAACACCACGACCAGAGCCCAGGATGCCCTGTAACACAACACAACACAACTCAACACAACACAACACAACACAACGCCAGAGCCCAGGATGCCCTGTAACACAACACAACTCAACACAACACAACACAACTCAACACAACTCAACACAACACAACGCCAGAGCCCAGGATCCCCTGTAACACAACACAACTCAACACGACTCAACACAACACAACACAACGCCAGAGCCCAGGATGTCGTGTAACACAACACAACACAAACACAACACAACACAACGCTAGAGCCCAGGATGCCCTGTAACACAACACAACACAACTCAACACAACACAACACAACACAACACAACTCAACACAACACAACACAACACCACAACCAGAGCCCAGGATGCCCTGTAACACAACACAACACAACTCAACACAACACAACACAACACAACACCACGACCAGAGCCCAGGATGCCCTGTAACACAACACAACACAACTCAACACAACACGACACAACACAACACCACGACCAGAGCCCAGGATGCCCTGTAACACAACACAACTCAACACAGCACAACACAACGCCAGAGCCCAGGATCCCCTGTAACACAACACAACTCAACACGACTGTAACACAACACAACACAACTCAACACAACACGACACAACACAACACCACGACCAGAGCCCAGGATGCCCTGTAACACAACACAACACAACACAACACAACACAACGCCAGAGCCCAGGATCCCCTGTAACACAACACAACTCAACACGACTCAACACAACACGACACAACACAACACCACGACCAGAGCCCAGGATGCCCTGTAACACAACACAACACAACACAACTCAACACAACACAACACAACACAACGACCAGAGGCCAGGATGCCCTGTAACACAACACAACTCAACACAACACAACACAACACAATACGACACAACACAACAACCAGAGCCCAGGATAACCTGTAACACAACACAACACAACACAACACAACACAACTCAACACAACACAACGCCAGAGCCCAGGATGTCGTGTAACACAACACAACACAACTCAACACAACACAACTCAACACAACTCAACACAGCACAACACAACACAACTCAACACAACACAACACAACACAACGCCAGAGCCCAGGATCCCCTGTAACACAACACAACTCAACACGACTCAACACAACACAACACAACGCCAGAGCCCAGGATGTCGTGTAACACAACACAACACAAACACAACACAACACAACGCTAGAGCCCAGGATGCCCTGTAACACAACACAACACAACTCAACACAACACAACACAACACAACACAACTCAACACAACACAACACAACACCACAACCAGAGCCCAGGATGCCCTGTAACACAACACAACTCAACACAACACAACACAACACAACACCACGACCAGAGCCCAGGATGCCCTGTAACACAACACAACACAACTCAACACAACACGACACAACACAACACCACGACCAGAGCCCAGGATGCCCTGTAACACAACACAACACAACTCAACACAACACAACACAACACAACACAACGCCAGAGCCCAGGATCCCCTGTAACACAACACAACTCAACACGACTCAACACAACACGACACAACACAACACCACGACCAGAGCCCAGGATGCCCTGTAACACAACACAACACAACACAACTCAACACAACACAACACAACACAACACAACACAACGACCAGAGGCCAGGATGCCCTGTAACACAACACAACTCAACACAACACAACACAACACAATACGACACAACACAACAACCAGAGCCCAGGATAACCTGTAACACAACACAACACAACACAACACAACTCAACACAACACAACGCCAGAGCCCAGGATGTCGTGTAACACAACACAACACAACTCAACACAACACAACACAACGCCAGAGCCCAGGATGCCCTGTAACACAACACAACACAACTCAACACAACACAACACAACACAACACCACGACCAGAGCCCAGGATGCCCTGTAACACAACACAACACAACTCAACACAACACAACACAACACAACGCCAGAGCCCAGGATGCCCTGTGACACAACACAACACAACTCAACACAACACAACACAACGCCAGAGCCCAGGATCCCCTGTAACACAACACAACTCAACACAACACAACACAACGACCAGAGCCCAGGATGCCCTGTAACACAACACAACACAACTCAACACAACACAACGCCAGAGCCCAGGATCCCCTGTAACACAACACAACTCAACACAACACAACACAACGACCAGAGCCCAGGATGCCCTGTAACACAACACAACACAACTCAACACAACACAACGCCAGAGCCCAGGATGCCCTGTAACACAACACAACTCAACACAACACAACACAACTCAACACAACACAACTCAACACAACTCAACACAACTCAACACAACTCAACACAACACAACTCAACACAACTCAACACAACACAACACAACTCAACACAACACAACTCAACACAACTCAACACAACACAACTCAACACAACTCAACACAACACAATACGACACAACACAACGACCAGAGCCCAAGATAACCTGTAACACAACACAACACAACAAAACACAACACAACACAACACAACACAACACAACACAACACAACACAACACAACGCCAGAGCCCAGGATGCTCTGTAACACAACACAACACAACACAACTCAACACAACACAACATGACACAACACAACACAACTCAACACAACTCAACACAACTCAACACAACACAATACGACACAACACGACACAACACAACACAACACAACTCAACACAACATAACACAACACAACACAACTCAACACAACTCAACACAACGACCTGATCCCCTGTAACACACTGTAACGCACACCGCCGCTCAGCCCAACAGCACCACCAATAGGACTCCTTTGTGCCACTCTGGTCTAAAAGCAAGCAACAATTTAAAAAGTATTTTGCGTTGCGGCGGAGGGCCGCGTCCAGCCTCTGCTCCTCTGAGATGATGCATCAGCTCTGAGGTGTTTACTTTAGGACAAAGAGCCTCCACTGATGATCTGAGGACTCACTTCAACTCTGGTCGGCTGGCGGCGTCTCAGAGCCAGGAGCTGGGAACCCGTCCATCAAACCAAACACCCTCCTGGCAGCGCTCAGCTTTTTAGTTTTCATTTTAATTGAGGTTCCAAACTAAATTCAGATTAGTATGTAACGTACGTCTCTGCTGTTAGCGCGTTCTGAGGGCCAGGCAGTTGTATCCATTAGCTGCTGCTTAAGGCTTTAAAGAAGTGATCACGTGTTGAAACCAACTTTTACATCTCAAACATCAGAGGAGTCAGATCGTCCTCATGAGCACTGTGTCTCCTCCTCACCACCATGTCTCCTCCTCACCACCATGTCTGCTACTCACCACCATGTCTGCTACTCACCACCATGTCTGCTACTCACCACCATGTCTCCTCCTCACCACCATGTCTCCTCCTCACCACCATGTCTGCTACTCACCACCATGTCTGCTACTCACCACCATGTCTCCTCCTCACCACCATGTCTGCTACTCACCACCATGTCTCCTCCTCACCACCATGTCTCCTCCTCACCACCATGTCTCCTCCTCACCACCATGTCTCCTCCTCACCACCATGTCTGCTACTCACCGCCATGTCTGCTACTCACCGCCGGCAGGGCGAAGAAGGAGATGGCGAAGACGGAGAAGCACGAGGCGATGGTCTTCCCGATCCACGTCTGGGGCACCTTGTCTCCGTAGCCGATGGTCGTGACTGTCACCTTACACACACACAGAGACTGAGCCGTCAGAAACCCACTGCAACAGTGTGTGTGTGTGTGTGTGTGTGTGTGTGTGTGTGTGTGTGTGATGATGCCATGTCAATAATTTGTTGATAATGAATTAAAGAACAGTTCCATTTTATTCAACACGAGACGTCCTCATCCTCATCGGATGAGGACGTTTCATTATAAAATACAAAAGAGCTTCATCAAGTTCAGAGGCCTCAGAGGACCTCAGAGGGCCTCAGAGGGCGTGGCTGCTGTGTCTGGTGGAGCGGAGCCCTGCAGCCCAGGCGGGGGTCTCTACCCAGTCTGCAGGGGTCTCTACCCGGGCTGCAGGGGTCTCTACCCAGTCTGCAGGGGTCTCTACCCGGGCTGCAGGGGTCTCTACCCAGTCTGCAGGGGTCTCTACCCGGGCTGCGGGGCCGCTACTCAAACGCTCCATCTCCACACTGCGCTCAAATTTCAAACTATTTCAACTTTGACCCGATTGGTGCTGAAATCTCGGAGTGCAACCAATCAGATTACAGCAGCTGCTTCCTGACCCTAGGTCCAGGTTCTAGGGTGGGGTTGAGTGTCAGGCGGTGGAGGTGTGGGTGCAGCCTCTCACCACGCCCCACCACAGGGCGTCCGCATAGCTGCCGAACTCCGTCACCCCGCTGGCGTCCACCGCGTCCTTCTCCGCCAGGTACACGAAGTAGGAGGAGAAGATCAGCCCCAGGAAGCCGATGTACAGCGTGGTGATCAGCTCCTGGAGCACAGAGCAGCACCGTCACACACGGCCTGGAGCACAGAGCACCGTCACACACGGCCTGGAGCACAGAGCACCGTCACACACGGCCTGGAGCACCAGGGGTCACACACGGCCTGGAGCACAGAGCACCGTCACACACGGCCTGGAGCACAGAGCACCGTCACACACGGCCTGGAGCACAGAGCACCGTCACACACGGCCTGGAGCACAGAGCACCGTCACACACGGCCTGGAGCACAGAGCACCGTCACACACGGCCTGGAGCACAGAGCACCGTCACACACGGCCTGGAGCACAGAGCACCGTCACACACGGCCTGGAGCACCAGGGGTCAGACATGGCGGGGGCGGGGCGGCATTAGCTCAGGAGGTAGAGCGGGTTGGCTGGAACCGCAAGGTTGCTGGTTGGATCCCCGGCTCCTCCTAGCGGAGTGTGGAGGTGTCCCTGAGCGAGACGCCTCACCCTGACTGCTCCTGACCCGCTGGCTGTCGCCCTGCGTGGCTGATTCCGTCGTCGGTGTGTGAATGTGTGCATGAATGGGTGAATGTCAGTCAACACTGTAAAGCGCATTGGATAAAAGCGCTTGGTAACACTTTATAATAATAGTTAATAGATAAATAATATAGTTAATAGATCATAAGTAAACTGTTAATTAATGAGTTATTAATGACTTGTTAAGTGTTTGTTAACAGTGTTTGTTAAGGATTTATAATGCCTTGTAGATAGTTAATAGATGATTAATAAACTGTTAGTTAATGAGTTATAAATGACTTGTTAACTGTATGTTAATGATTTATAACTATACCTTATAAATTAGTAATAGATCATGAACAAGCTATTAGTAAATTACTTACTAATGACTTGGTAAGTATCAGTTAATAGTTTATATATGTTATTGGGACGTTATTCTAAAGTTGCAACTATTCCTCATTTATTAACTGTTAGTAAATGAGGAATAGTTGCAACTTTAGAATAACGTCCCAATAACATACATAAGCTAATAACTAATACTTAACTAATATTAACTCATACTTTACAGATCAGTTGTTAAGTTTGTTAACCATCGACTAATACCAGTGAAACTTTGTAGAACAGCAAATGGGTGGAACAAGTTCAAGGTACAGAAATTTGATGTGATGTTTAAAATATCAAATTTTTGTACCTCACAACAGTATACAACAGTATACAAACCCATGAGGTTTGTGCACTTTTTGTGCAGGACATGAAAACAAAATAAATCAAAATCAAGCCATTGGCATTATTGATATGAACATGTCTTAGCACAACTTGGACCCTCTATACTTAGTGAACCAGACCCGAGCTACAACCAAACTGCTCTAGGGCACCATCCCACAGTGACACAACACCTAAGCTTTCTTCTTCTTCTTCTTTTTTCTGTTTTCATGTCCTGCACAAACCTCATGGGTTTGTATACTGTTGTATACTGTTGTAAACTGCTGTTCTGCCATGTGATGGCTCAGTATGTGTGTTTCTATACATTAAACACAATGTTCAACATTTCATCTGTGGTGTTTCTTTGGTAAAATACAGTACACAGAAAAGCCTATGGGTGGAACAAGGTTGAGGTACAAAAATTCAATATTTTAAATATCACATCAAATTTCTGTACCTTGAACTTGTTCCACCCATTTGCTGTTCTACAAAGTTTCACTGGTATTAGTAGATGGTTAACAAACTATTAACAACTGATCTGTAAAGTGTGAGTTAATATATTAGTTAAGTATTAGTTATTAGCTTATGTATGTTATTGGGACGTTATTCTAAAGTTGCAACTATTCCTCATTTACTAACAGTTAATAAATGAGGAATAGTTGCAACTTTAGAATAACGTCCCAATAACATATATAAACTGATACTTAACAAGGTATTAGTAAGTAATTTACTAATAACTTGTTAATGATCTATTACTAATTGATAAGGTATAATTATAAATCATTAACATACAGTTAACAAGTCATTTATAACTCATTAACTAACAGTTTATTAATGATCTATTAACTATCTACAAGGCATC
>NC_140282.1:7371419-7391419 GCF_964030765.1 Micromesistius poutassou
TAAGTGAACCGACATCGCTATATTGTATATTGCTGTCATGGTCAGCGCTACAGTCAGCGCTACGGTCAATGGTCAGCGCTACGGTCAATGGTCAGCGCTACGGTCAGCGCTATGGTCAGCGCTACGGTCAGCGCTACGGTCAATGGTCAGCACTACGGTCAGCGCTACGGTCAGCGCTACGGTCAATGGTCAGCGCTACAGTCAATGGTCAGCGTTATGGTCAGCGCTATGGTCAGAGCTACGGTCAGCACTACTGTCAATGGTCAGCGCTATGGTCAGTGCTACGGTCAGCACTACGGTCAATGGTCAGCGCTACGGTCAATGGTCAGCGCTATGGTCAGAGCTACGGTCAGCACTACGGTCAGCGCTACGGTCAATGATCAGCGCTATGGTCAGCGCTACAGTCAGCACTACGGTCAGCGCTATGGTCAGCGCTACGGTCAGCGCTACGGTCGTACCTGTCGGGGGGCGTGGTGGTGACCCCCCAGTGACCCCGCTGTACTGTATTGACCCCCGGACCAGCGGACCACTCACCCCGCGGGGAGAAGCATGCTTCATATTCACCCTCGCAGACCACGTGACCGAATTATAGCAATTGATCAATGTATGATATATATACCTATTGATATAGATATATATATATATATATATATATATATATATAATAAATAAATATAGAAATATATCTGGATCTAGAAAAATAGAAAAATATAGAAAAATATAGATCTGGCTATCTGTGATGGATATACATATTTATATATATATATATATATATATATATATATATATATATAGAGAGAGAGAGAGAGAGAGAGAGAGAGAGAGAGAGAGAGTTAGTTACCAAATTAGCATAGATTTCACGCTCTTTCAAAGGTTCCATTCCACTACTTTCTGATACGGTTTCATTAAGTTGTTGATAATGAGATGAGTTTGTGCAATACTTACTGCACTGACATTAGTAAAAGTGAGATTTAGTTTAATAATTGGACCTATTCTAAATCGCATTCCTTGCTTAAAGGGCGAGAGCCAGTCCTGCCTATAGAAGCATGGAACACAACCACACTCACCACTGATATAATGGCTGGCACATATTATCGCCCCATATTTTCATTTTTTACGTGTATAGGCATCGGCTGATTTTTTTCGCAGATTATTATTATTATTATTATTATTATTATTATTTTTTTTTTTTCCCTTCATGATTTACAGACAGTTCAATAAATGTTCCTTTTTTTAATTGAGTCTTGTAACATTTGTTATCATCATTGTGTCATCATTATGAAGTAAACTGAGGGAGCAAGAGCAGCATCGGCCCTAAACAATCCATATGGGAGGAGCCCTAATCCACAGTTTACAGCGCAGTCACACACCGCTCCACTGGAAGGTATTCACACAGTAATACAAATGGAATACGTTCATAAAATGGAAGTCATGCAACAAGAAATAATAAGAAGAAATGTACGCTTAAATCTTCCACATTCTGCTACTTTGCAAAGAAGTTTAAAAATAAAAACTGAATATCACTAATGTGTGCAAATGTACAAAAATAAAATCGAATGGAATCCCTGAAAACACCTAAGCTAATGCACGTACACACACACTTGTACATGCCCACACACACACACACACCCACACACACACACACAACCCCCACCCCCCCCCCCCCCCACACACACCTCCCCCCCCCCCCCCCCCCCCTGCCCCACCACACACACACCCCCACACACACACACCCACACACACCCCCCCCCCCACACCCACACACACACCCACCCTACACGGGCTGGTTGTGATAAGGGTCCCTCTGAACTGTTCTGGGTCACTGATAAGGTTGTGCTTGTTCTTAAATTTCCCTGCCTGCCTCTCCCTCACACACACTCTGTTAAATCAAAGAAGCAGAGCGATCCGAACCCTCCCGACCCAGAGCAGCTCAATAGGCCAGTGGACTCAGGAGCTGTGCGTACGGAGACAGGTGGTGTAAAGAGAGAGGCCGCGCTATCACGCTGCTACTGTTAGTGAACCTCAGAACTATTGATGGCGCTTCACTCAGACTTCAGCGAGAGCGCTGTAGTTAAAGCAATGAGATGATAATGTACTTTTTACAACCTTATTAACCACCCCGCCCCCCCCCCCCCTAATTAGAATGATCATTAGTCTATCCTACAAACATCAACCAAAAGATCTCAAAGGAAGATCTGGTGAATCACACGTTGCTCACATTTCCTTAACATGAATCTAATAACCCTGAGTTCCTCTTAATGGTTCTGTGATTGTGATCGGGGGCCCGTCGGGGGCCGGGGGGGCCCATCAGAGCCCAACAGAGCCTGGTAGGGCCTGGTCTACTCGGCAGTTATCAGAAGGCAGTCTCTGTAGCGACCATCACCAGACCTCACCAGACCACACCCCTCTGTCCTCAACCTGCAGCTGAACCCAGATCACTAGATTAGATCATGTGTGGGTTGATTTAACACCTCATGGTAATCATTAGTTGTTGTATTTTTTCATATATAGTTGTTCTCCTGGTTATGATCGAAAACCTTTCCTTATGTAAAATGGTAAATGGACTGCATTTATATAGCGCATTTTTTTAAACCAGTGGCCACCCAAAGCGCTTTACAACACCTGCCTGACATTCACCCATTCATGCACACATGCACACATTCACACACCGACGGCAGCGTCAGCCATGCAGGGCGACAGCCAACTCGTCGGGAGCAGTCAGGGTGAGGCGTCTCGCTCAGGGACACCTCCACACTCAGCTAGGAGGAGCCGGGAATCCAACCAGCAACCTTGTGGTTACCAGCCAACCCGCTCTACCTCCTGAGCTAATGCCGCCCGCATGTAGAAAATGTCTAAAGCACAAAGCTACAAGGCTCCCGCGGGCGTCTGAGTGGATTCATGCTCTCATGTGTGTTTCACTGTTTCACCGTGGGTTTATTGTTCATCGTGTACCGGGGGGGGAGGTGGGGGGGAGGAGGAGGGGGAGCCATGGAGCTGCTGAGTGCTGTAGCCCCCCCCCCCCCCCCGGCTGATTGGCTGTTCAGGACTCCTGGACAGGAGGTGATGGGTGGACACCCCCCCCCCCCCCCCCCACTCATGGAGGTATTAATTATCTTCGTTTACGTTCTCATTTGCCAAAATGAAAAGATGGAGCGGATAGCGAAGTCTGTTTGGTCATTTCCCCCAGAATGTTACGGTCGTGTAGAATCAGGCCCAATAATTAAGGAGAGAGAGGGGAGGGAGGGGGGAGGGGGAGGGGAGGGGAGGGGAGGGGGGAGACGGGACACAAAGGGGAGACCAGGGGGAGACCAGGGGAGACCAGGGGGGAGACAGAGGGGAGACCAGGGGGACACAGAGGGGGGAGACCATGGGGGACACAGAGGGGGGAGATGAGGGGGAGACCAGGGGGAGACCAGGGGGGAGACCAGAGGGTGGTGGGACGTCACCAGCCCTCCCCAGATGAGAGTGCGACTGGAGGCCTCTGAATCCCACATTATAAAGTGTGATATTATCTGATACATTATAAAGTGTGATATTATCTGATGCACATGAACAGCTCTTAAAATAATATGGCCTCTTTATGGTGAATATATTCAAGGATGGCATATGGAGGTCACTCCGGGGATAAGCCCGGTTATAGTCCCACAAATGTAAATGTACTTACGCACGGTAGGTGTGGGAGTAAAATCTAGACGTTTTAATGATCTGGTTATTTGTAACTCAATCAGAAACAGCTTTGAGAGATCCAGAGGAATATTGATATGAATGTATGAAGGGAAATGAAAGACATTCCACAGACAAGGCGATGGTGGTGCCCATACTGACGTATGACCTTGACCATTCACACATCTGATTTGGATCTGCACTTTGTCTTCATATATATTTTTTCAAAATACCAATGACCATATTTCACTTCATTTTCAAGATCGCCTCGACTGTATATCTAGAAACATGAAGACACAGCTCAATATGTGAAACCACTGGGCTGCAGGAATCCATTGAATCGGTTGAATATATTCTACATATTGAAGAGTTCCATCATGTTAATCAACTTTGTGTATCGTAGGCGGTGGGTTCTGTAATCCCTCTAAGGCCGTATGAGCCAGGACGGGAATAGACGCTCAAGTGACGACATGGTGAGTTGGAGTGGATAAGTTGGTAGCCTTCACTAAACAGATCGGCGAACAGATCAGTCCACATCACTAAACAGGTCACCAAACAGATCAGTCCACTTCACTAACTTACGTACGCACCGATGTACGCAGACTAGTGTGATGAGGTAAACGGGGACTCACACTGAGAAGTGGTAGACGAAGCATTTCCAGCCCGACGGCCGCTCCAGGAAGTTGTAGACGCGCCCCTGAGCGTAGGCCCGGGTGATGACGACCGGCCGGACCCCCGCGCTCCACACCGACATGCGCACCGACATCCGCGGGTGGGCCAAGTAGGGGTGGGGGACCGGAGCGTGGACCGGGCTCTCCTCGGTGTGTTCATGGTGCTCCAGGGGCATCGTGTCGTTGATCAGCAGCCGGCTGCAGTTGTTGTTAACGGGGGCCGGTGCCCCCCCCGGTCCGGGGCCCCCTGACAGCTCCAGCTCCAGGGGTCTGGGTCCGTGGGGGCCCGCGGTGCCAGAGGACCTCCGCTTCTCCCAGAGGCTGGGCGAGGCGCTGGACATGCTCTAGCGGCCTGTTCCTTCACGCACCTGAATCTTAGTGGAGAAGTTGGATGAGTTTGAGACTCGCTGGGGGAGTTTCCTTCTGAAATGGCGCGGATGTGTTCTCTTCATTCACGATTCGGCTTCTGCGACCATCTGATGAAATCAAAGCGATGTTTGACGACTCACAGGCTGCTCTAAATTAAATATTGCCAGTGGTCAAACAGCTAAAAAGGACCCAAACATGTGTAGTCTAAGACGGGATGGTCTCAGATTCCTTACAATTTCAAAGAAGAAAAAACGGGCATCTTTTAGTGTCCTTAATAAAGGGATCTTCAATAGCCAGCAGACATAGCTATAGCAGCTATAGCACTCAAGAGGTGCATTATTCTGAGGACCTTCTTTCATCCCAGTCCTGAGGACCACGTGGTCTCCGGCCCACATAGCGCTCAGGCGGGACCTGACGGCAGGGGGTCCGAGGCTGCGTCATTACGCACGACGCGTGGAGAGATTCCAACGAGATTTTTTCTTTTGTTTCTTTTTCTTCCCACCAAAACCATACGTTGTCATAACATTCACAAAAGGTTCGAGATGAGTGACCAATGTGGTTTTCTGTGGACCTTTGGGAGTGGGCTAGATTCACAGGCTTATGGGAGAATGCACATTTCCATAAAGTTATCATTCTATTTTATCTTTCTTAAATTGGCTGAATCATGTAGGCCTACTCCTAATGGAATATTTATTTATATTTTTTAGCATAATTTTATTAAACTTCTTTCCAACTGCCAGCCTGCTGACTGCTATCTGGAATAACATATTTATTTAATCTTTTTTTTCCCCCTTAGCAAACTTTGGAGGGCAAACACGACTGGGCTGACAGCCGCCGCGAGGTGAAGTCTTTGTGTTGACCTTGGCCACGAGTCTCAGGTAGAAACTTTAATAAGAGTCGTGTGGCTTCCTTCTGATGACAGCTCCTGTTGCCAGGTAGAGTTGGACCAGTCACTCCCACCAGCGCCCCCCCCCCCGTCTCCGCGCTGAAGGTCAGCCGCTCGGAGGCTCATTGTATTACCCACGTGACGCAACACAGGACGCCATTGTTACCGTGACGATGTGGAGACGTTTTAATAGGCCGGTCTAATTACACACATATTAGTATAGGCTGGAGAGAGGCTTCTCGTTACATCTGAGGGAGTTCACCGTCCAAATCATCAGTTCACTGAAAATATATTTGTACAAATGCAATGAAACATTTCTAAACACAACGTCTCACTTCATCCTCACCGTTTCTGTCCCATCTGATTTTTTATTCTTTAAATCTTTTTTTTATTCATCCACTCGTCGAGTCGTCTGGGAGATTTCAGCCCCAGCGCCTCCTTTATGAAGCTGGAGGGACACCAGAGGGCAGTCAGAAAACTACTACAGCGTCCTAACCCCCAGCGCCTCCTTTATGAAGCTGTCTATCAGCCCACAGCCCTGAGCCACAGCCCTGAGCTGAGACACAGACCAGTAACGGGGTTGACACAGACCAGTAA
The DNA here is from genome assembly GCF_964030765.1 of Micromesistius poutassou. NCBI lineage: Eukaryota > Metazoa > Chordata > Actinopteri > Gadiformes > Gadidae > Micromesistius > Micromesistius poutassou. Next base: position 7,377,606 of record NC_140282.1, read on the forward strand.
CGGGGCTGAGACAGACCAGTAACGGGGCTGAGACAGACCAGTAACGGGGCTGAGACAGACCAGTAACGGGGCTGAGACACAGACCAGTAACGGGGCTGTGGGATTGAGACGGACACCAGAGGGCAGTCAGAAAACTACTACAGTGTCCTAACCCCCAGCCTGCCCCCTCTAGTCTCACTCCTGTCCTAACCCCCAGCATGCCCCCTCTAGTCTCACTCCTGTCCTAACCCCCAGCCTGCCCCCTCTAGTCTCACTCCTGTCCTAACCCCCAGCATGCCCCCTCTAGTCTCACTCCTGTCCTAACCCCCAGCCTGCCCCCTCTAGTCTCACTCCTGTCCTAACCCCCAGCCTGCCCCCTCTAGTCTCACTCCTGTCCTAACCCCCAGCCTGCCCCCTCTAGTCTCACTCCTGTCCTAACCCCCAGGAGAGAGACGGTACTGGGCCGGTACCAGGAGAGAGACGGTACTGGGCCGGTACCAGGAGAGAGACGGTACTGGGCTGGTACCAGGAGAGAGACGGTGTTGGTACGGTACCAGGAGAGAGACGGTGCAGGTACGGTTCCCGCCCCTAGAGGCTCTGAAGCCCCTCTAGGTTTATTGGAGCTCCACCAAAGCATTGGTCATGTACACACGCGTCCCCACTGATCCCGAACATGCCCAGAGGGCCCTGCAGGCTCCGCTGAGATGTAAGGGGAACGATATAATAATAAGGTTTATAATAATAAGGTTTATAATAATAAGGTTTATAATAATAAGGTGTAAACGCGCTGACTGCTAGTGCGCGGCTGCAGGCCGAACGCCTTCCATGTGTAATCAGTCGGGTCGCTCTTCTGCTGAGCCTTGATTAAAACTCCCTATTTCTGACACATCCCTCGAAGCACCGGTAGATAAATGAGTCACATGACTCTACTAATCAAATGACTCTCGTCGTCACAGACGCACGCCGCCATCAGAGCTGGCGGGCCACGCCCCCCTGCCCCCCCCCCCCCCCCCCCCAGACACAGAGAGGGGGCGGAGCTCAGGATCTGACCCCCGCTCTGAAGACGCTCAGGATGAGCCGCCATGACCTCGGACGCTACACAACACGACAGGAAGCAGCACACTGGGCCCGCCCTGTGATGGCTGAGGAGGAGGAGGAGCAGAGAGGAGGACCAGAGAGGACGCTACACAACACGACAGGAAGCAGCACACTGGGGCCCGCTCTGTGATGGCTGAGGAGGAGGAGGAGGAGGAGCAGAGAAGGAGTAACTCAGCAATCTATCGCTGTGTCGATTCATGACGCAGATAAATCAAACCCTTGTAATTAGTGAGTGCCACTGCAGCCATTGTTGGGGTTCCTGTGCGTTGGCGGTGATATTTCTGCTGTTCTCTCCTCCTCTCTCCTCTCTCTCCTCTCTCCTCTCCTCTATCTCTATCCTCTCTCTCTCTCCTCTCTCCTCTCCTCTATCTCTATCCTCTCTCTCTCCTCTCTCCTCTCTCCTCTCTCTCCTCTTCCCTCTCCTCTCTCCTCTCCTCTATCCTCTCTCCTCTCTCCTCTCCTCTCTCCTCTCCTCTTTCCTCTCCTCTCTCTCTCCTCTCCTCTCCTCTCTCTCCTATCTCCTCTCTCCCACAGAGATAGAGAGCGAGAGATTTTAGATTGTATTGCATTTTGTTAATCTGTGATAGACAGGCAAGATGGATTACCCGAACCAATCAGAGAAGAGATGCCCTGATAGGTCAGAAATGCGCTGGGGGCGGGTCTAACATGTAAGTTGGCTGATTCAGAGGAAGAGGCAGTCAACCAGATGTTCACAGCTTTTACCCACTCATCGCTGACGGCTGCCTCTGTCTTATCTAACAAACTACACTCCAGTAATAACTGGTAAATCTGACCTACTGCACAGGAACGGAAATTTCACAATTTGTTTGTGTTATTATTTATTCGTTTTGCACAAAAGGTAGTAAGCCAGAGATGAATAAGAACAAGTGTATAAATAGGATGTATGTAAAGACCATCGTCTAGAACAAACCAGCAGCTCTCAGACCATCGTCTAGAACAAACCAGCAGCTCTCAGACCATCGTCTGGAACAAACCAGCAGCTCTCAGACCATCGTCTGGAACAAACCAGCAGCTCTGAGACCATCGTCTGGAACAAACCATCTCTGAGACCATCGTCTGGAACAAACCAGCAGCTCTGAGCTCTCTGGGAACCGGACTCCTTCAGCCACAGGAAATGGCCTGCAGCTCAGTGAGACCTGAGGTTCTGTCCTGAGGTTCTACAGCTCAGTGAGACCTGAGGTTCTGTCCGGAGGTTCTACAGCTCAGTGAGTCCTGAGGTTCTGCAGCTCAGTGAGACCTGAGGTTCTACAGCTCAGTGAGTCCTGAGGTTCTGCAGCTCAGTGAGACCTGAGGTTCTACAGCTCAGTGAGACCTGAGGTTCTCTCAGCCTCCTCCATCGAGGACCCACCCGGCCTCGTTACACTAACGACGCTCTGCTCCTCTGTGGAGGCTCATCTTTAATCAACGGCATCCGGGTGCGTGAGGGTAACAGAGCATGATGACCCGCTAACGACTGTGTACGGCTCTGCAGCTCCTGGAGGAGGACGTCTTGTGGAGCAGAGCCGTGTTCGTATCGATCAGCTGCCCTCCCTGGTAGGAGAGGCAGACGCTCAGAGGAGGAAGCATTGTGCTGCATGCTTCCTCTCAGCGCTGGCGTTCAGGCTCTCATCCATATTTGATGAAATACAATCTCTTCTAATGTTCCACCAGGAAGGTAACAACTTGTTATTATATTTGCTTTTCTCTTTGCTTGCACTGTAACGGAAATGTTAGTGTGACAACTCCGGGGTCTAAATCGTTGATCTGCTTCTGGCTGGGGTCTTGTTGGTGTACTGTATGCATGCTCAAAGTATGATCAATTATTTACACGTCAATCGATGGTGCAGAGCAAGCTGCCTTATTCCAATATCTCAGGCCCAGGTCCACCTGGGAGTGGGTCTGGTGGGCAAACAGCTCCTTTAAGCACATTATTGTAATTATTGTCATTAAAACATTGGTGGATGTTTAGTGAAACCCAATGGGGTGAGTTTATTTTGGTCCCTGGGGCGGTAAGGAGGACATTTAAATAGAATGAAGCTGTGTGTGTTATCAGGTTTGTGCTAAACGACTGCTAGCATTATGTATTTAGGCCAATATATCAGGGAAGGATTGTAGCATTTGTAGAGCGCATTCATTAGAATGTTTTACGGCTGGTTTGTATTTATAATGTTCTAGTTCTCTACTTTGCTTTGTTTAAATTGGATGGTGTTATATGTGTTTGCTCAAATGTTGTTAATATAAAATACAAACCTGAACCTATTAAAGTGCACAATGTAGGGTATGGCATTTAACAGGAAGTTAAGCAAAAAACAATATTTGCCCGTCTCTTTCTCTGCTTGTTCCTGAGTGTTCTCTAGATGTCTCCGCTGCATGATGGATTAGCTCTGCAGCGCTTACTGTTAACACTGCATCTGATCAGGAAGGCGCATGTCTAGAATCAACATCCATCCCATCAATAATCAAATAGAATCCTTACACTCACAGAGGGGGATGCTCTCCACACGGTGAACGAGTGACGGATCATCACTTATTCATACACCTGAAGGCTTTGAGCTAACTGTGTTGGAGCTCTGGGGGGGGCACACTCAGAATCCTCTCCTGCTGGTCACAGCAGACTCCAGGCTGCTCTGCACTCTGGATCCTGTCCTCCTGGTCACCAGGCTGCTCTGGTCCTCTAGTCTCCTCCTGGTCACCAGGCTGCTCTGGTCCTCTAGTCTCCTCCTGGTCACCAGGCTGCTCTACACTCTGGTCCTCTAGTCTCCTCCTGGTCACCAGGCTGCTCTGCACTTTGGATCCTCTCCTCCTGGTCACCAGGCTGCTCTACACTCTGGTCCTCTAGTCTCCTCCTGGTCACCAGGCTGCTCTACACTCTGGTCCTCTAGTCTCCTCCTGGTCACCAGGCTGCTCTACACTCTCTGGTTCCTCTCCTCCTGGTCACCAGGCTGCTCTCCATGTGTGGACGTCCCTGCTGCTGGATCTGTGTGGAGGCTGGTTGGTCTTCAAGGGTAAACTGCTGATGAAGAAGCACATGATACGTGTGAGCCGTTATGGATTCAATCAGCCAACAGCATTGTTAATGTTTGTGTTGTGTACACAATTATGGAAAAATGTGATGTAGACAATGATTAAGAACAAGTAACGATAAGTAACGAACAATTAGTAAAACCACTTCTACCCTCAAACTGAGAAAGGCATGTGCATGGCAGCACGAGTCAGGATACGGCCAAGCCTAATGCTCAGAAGCTGCAGACATAATCAGCAGGCTGTTCATCAGCCTGGAGAGCGTCTCTACGGAGCCTCTCTTCACTGTAGCTTATTGCTGTTGTGCCTCGACTCTGACACAACGCTCCACCATTCATCAGCTCACAAGGCAAGGGCACTCGTAAAACCTGTAGTAGTCTGCTGTCTGCTGTGCGCCGCTTCAGCCTCGATGCTGCGTCTGCAATAGATGTCTAGATGCTAGTGGGAGGAGAATCACCAGCATCTTCAGACTGAGCAACAAAGAAACACGTTGTGAAGAAAACACTCCTAACATTAGTAACTCTGCATAGTTGACCGTCAATACATGAAAGAAAATAGTTGCTAATAATATTGTTACCAAAAAAAAAATCAAGACATCATTGGATTTATTATAAAAGTCAATGATGTGCATTTTCCTAAACTTACTTCTGAATAACACTGAGTGATATTTTATATTCAAGGTGTAAAGGAGAACATGCTGAGCCTTTACCTTTGGGTTCCACATCACACACACGACTACAGGGATTATTGGACTGTTCAGAAATGGAAGGAATGGAAATGCAATGTGTGCAGAATGCTGCAGTCTTTTGTGTGCAGCAGTGTGTGAGCCAGCGAGGCAGAGGACGCCTCTGAGTGGGTGTGGAGCCACAGGGTATCAGCCTGTCCCTGGATTAGCCTATCAGAAGAGAGGTAGCAGCCCAGATAGCTGAGATAGTTATTATTTGTGGTATTGGTTGAGACCTTTTTTGGAAGGACTACAATGCATTCTGGATCTCTTAAAGATGGCAACTTAGCAAGTCAGTACGTGTATTTTCGTCCATCATTTCGTTCTTTTTGATCGCTTGGTTACCGAGACATTGATAATTCACCTGGAATAATTTTTTTTCTTCTTAATGCAAAATCAATGTTGCCTCCGCTAAAAAAATAGGGTTAGGGTTAGAGGATTGACATGTAGTCTTGAACTATAATGTAAAAGAAAATTACTTCACATAGAGATTACAAAGGTCAACTTTAAAGGTCTCAAGAGAAGAGCTTTGAGAGAGACGGGGCTCTGAGGAGACGCCCAGAGTCTCACTACATTCACAGGCTTTTATTCCACACTGTTTCACTAACGGAGGCGAGTAGCGGCTCACAGCGGCTCACAGGATAGACGGCTCTCTCCTGACCAGAAGCATCGCTGGGCTGGCAGCCCAGGGCCCGCCCTCCTCTGCAGGGCCCGCCCTCCTCTCCGGGGCCCGCCCTCCTCTCCGGGGCCCGCCCTCCTCTCCAGGGCCCGCCCTCCTCTCCAGGGCCCGCCCTCCTCTCCAGGGCCCGCCCTCCTCTGCAGGGCCCGCCCTCCTCTCCAGGGCCCGCCCTCCTCTCCAGGGCCCGCCCTCCTCTCCAGGGCCAGGGGCCCCTGGAAAAGTGAAAAGTGAAACTAGAGTTTGGAGAAAATACCAGCAACAAACTTTCCAATTATACTAACATTATACTTACCCCAAAAGTGAGGTAGCATTAAAAACAGAACGATGACACATTTTGTCATGTTTGTGTTGAGCAATTACAGGGAAATACCCAGAAGCAACTCTTATGGAACATCACGCCATTGATTTTTAAACTCCCACATTCAGAACACTTTTTCTTGACACGTTGGTATAGCTACCAAAAAGAGAATAAATAAATCATAAAGTTGAAATGTCCTTGCTTCAAAAGGCATAGCTAGTTTCTAATAAGGTGTGTTTAGAAGTTTCATTTTAAGTGGAAATAACAAAGATGCAAGACTTACATTTACATAACACAGGCCCAGCTCCTCTCATGATAAAAGACATGTTCTTTTGTCAGCCATCACTAAGTACTGAAACACCTGCTCACTATCCCCTCAGGACCGGCAGTAGTCTTGAAACACGTTGCTGTGTTCTGACTCACTATAGTGCCCCTATACTCCCCCATAGTGAGCGTCTTAAGACTGGAGAGATCCCCTTCTGTTCTGCTTCCAGGTTTAACAACATTCATTATGATGATTTTATTAAAGTCTGAAGTTCGTTCCCGTTGGGTGGAGACTTGGAATTGAACCTACAATTAGACGATATTATATTTGTTGTCTTCAACCTGCTTCAAAAGCAATGGAAGTTTGATGATTTACAATCAGTGACAATTTAGGTCAATTTAGGTCTAATCAAAGCATTCAATCAAAGATATAGCGCGGTGCAACCTAGCTTACAACCACAGGACAGAGCGTGAGGAAATACAACGTTATTCAGAACTGAGAGGCCAAACATTTTCCCGTGCATTATTACTTGATGCAAACTCGTATTTTTTTATATTTATGAACGTGAAGGTCACGATTGTCCCTGCCGTCTTGCTAAAGGGATTTCAGAAGCCTCCTTTCTAAAAGTTTTTTTGGATCCTTAGGCCTTTCTGAACATTCCCAATACATAAAACCAGCTATATGAATAAGATATATGATGTCCATGATGTCCTCTCTTTATTATTCATGAGTTGTTTTCTACATATGGGGCTCGGTGGCTGAAGCGCTGAGATAAGGCCGTGTCTTCAGCCTGCTGGTAGCGGGGGTATGACTCCCTGGAGCGGATCCTCACTGACTTCTGCTCCATTTTAATTGGTTCACTTGTAATCTAAAAGTCACAAAGATAATTTGCGATTAAATCCAAATGAATTTCCTAGGTAATATCTCTTCTTGTTATTATGCATTGTGGCCCTCCCTCGCTGTGTACATCAGGCTAGAGAGAAAAGATTTTGTAATCAACTACTTTCATTTTGGTATCATCAGCACCCCAACATTTCAGAATTGGCTATATTTTTTGTTGTTGATAATTTTTTTGGTCTCTATGGTTTTCAATTTGTATCATTGCGTATCATGTATGATAATTAAGGACAGCGAGGCTGTGTTGGAGATCATAAGGTTGGCCAACAGTATGTCTTGTGTCCTTGTTAACGGTATCCAGAGGTATCTTGATTAGACCACTAAAGCAGCCATTAGCTGTTCAGCACTCTACTAAAGACACCAAGGCCTGCTAACGAGCACATTCCACCCAACTATTCATCAATCACAGCATGGTGTCAATGCAAATATTTGGGTTGATTCAAATCGCACAGCCCTAACAAGGAAGCCATAACTTTGAAGATAAGGGATCCAGTAATGCAACCCTTCCTATAGATGCTGAATCTTCATAACACAGGGGAATGAATAAACAACGTGAATGAGAATGCTCCAGTCTGAATAATAAGTGGGATGGTAAACAACATAGCAGAACATTGCAATTGTCTACATACGAGGTGTGACGTATGGAGAGGAATGAGGCTTGGCTAATCCTACTTATTGTATATAATTGTATAAGAGGTCATTAAAGCTTTAAAGGTTGTTTGTAATTTATAACATGTGTCAGATGATTTCAGATCGTGAATTGTTCACGCAAAGCTGTCTGCATATTGTTGTGAGTGTTGGTACTGGTTTGAACCAGCGTGGAAGTAACTGTTACCAGTGGGTGATTTGTAACCACTGATCATAGATCTCAAAGAAGTGCAGTCGCTGCTATGAATATAAATAATTATATTGTTAAGAACTACTTAGTTGCTGAGACTCAATAATAATTACAGCTTATGTATCTCAATTAAAAGTCTACAAACACAAAGCATTACAGTGGGCCAAATCTCTGTGGTCCGAGGGCTGATAGATATATCTCCTGAAGGACTGTGGATCCAGAAGGTCAGGAGGTCAAGAGGTCAGAAGGTCAGGGGGTCAGGGGGTCAGGAGGTCAGGGGGTCTGGGGGTCAGGAGGTCAGGAGGTCAGGGGGTCAGGGGTCAGGAGGTCAGGGGGTCAGGAGGTCAGGAGGTCTCTATCTGCTCTTTTCTATGAGGGGCAGACGTCAGATACAGCGGAGTGAAGGTGAGTCTTCAGACGTCCAGTGCGGTATCATCAGCAGCATGATGATGAAGCGTGGAGCAGAGAGCGTCTGACTCTGATGTTCCTCTCCGTACGAGCCAATCAAAGGTCCGAGCCAGATGCCGACGGCCGTCATGTAGCGAGAGGCCCTCGTCTCAACCCGACGTCTGACTGGAGCCTCCATGGACACGAAAATAGAGACAGCCATCACTGCAGATGATATACATTTTCATGTGTAACTGATCTAATTCTCTTTCTCTTGCCTTACTCCCACAACGTAACCGCCCTTGAAATAAAGTTTACCCTCAGGCGGCCGGGTCACAATCTTCTCTATCGGAAAAGCATGAAATTGATCCAGTTGAATTACAGAGGAGGTGTAGAGGACGGGGCGGGCGAGCGATTCAGACAGCAGCGCTGAACATGATAATGACCATCAGTTTGCATCTATAATCAATAGCCAAGAAAACATAGAGAGCCTGGTCTGGAAGTTCATCAAAGAGAAACTTAAACAGCGAAAAAAGACTCTTTGAATCAAAGTAATTTCCATTTGAAATGTAAGATGTCTAAAGACCTTTTGGTGATTCCACCTTCAATCAAAGCATTACAGTCACTTACTTAATCGCTTAATAGCTCATTTATAAATTAGTATGAATCGATAGGAACTGGAACATGACAAGCCATTCACAGATGAATCAATACCACCTCATTAGCAGGGCATGCCAGCAGCTCAACAGATGCATCAGGCGTATGATTGTCATTCTTAACGTTGTCATGGCGATGCTCAAGGATTTAATTGAGTGGTCTTATCAGTATGTTAGAGAAAGAATGGCTCGCCATTGACATGCAACGCAGCTGACGTAAACGCCAGGCTGATGGCCAAGTCATGATCTCTCTCTCTCTCTCTCTGGCTCTCTCTCTGCCTCTCTCTCTGTCAGTCTCCCTTTCTCTCTCTCTCTCTCTCTCTCTCTCTCTCTCTCTCTCTCTCTCTCTCTCTCTTTCTCTCTCTGCCTCTCTCTCTGTCAGTCTCCCTTTCTCTCTCTCTCTCTCTCTCTCTCTTGCTCTCTCTCTCTCTCTCTCTCTCTCTCTCTCAGTCTCTGCCTCTCTCTTTCTTTCTCTCTCTGCCTCTCTCTCTCTCTCTCTCTCTCTCTCTCTCTCTCTCTCTCTCTTTCTCTCTCTCTTGCTCTCTCTCTCTTTCTCTCTCTGTCAGTCTCCCTCTCTCTCTCTCTCTCTCTCTCTCTCTCTCTGCTGCATGCTGGGAGTGAGTCGTAGTGTGGAGTGAGACGCTGAGCGTTTGTTCCGTAGTATTTGATTTAATTTGATGTGGTTTATTGGGTATATTTTCACTTTAAGTTTATTGTTAGTGTGTGTGTTAGTGCGTTTCTTTTTCCCTCCTGCCGGTGTCTCGCCGGTCGGCGTCTTTCAGACGCCATGGTAAATGGAGTCACTTTCGACCACCTCACGCGGAAGCACGGCATTAAAGTTAATGCCGGCTTTCCGTGCAGTGTGGAAGATATTGGGCTTGCGGTGGGAGAGCAGGTGGGGCACGGCAGCGTGAGGTCGGCCGCTCGGATGAACAGTGCCGTGGTCATCTTCCTGGATCAGGTGGAGAAGGTGAACCGCGTCGTCGAGACAGGCATCACGGTGAACCAAATGTTTGTGCAGGTGGTGCCGCTGACACAGCCATCCACCAGGGTTATACTGTCAAATGTCCCTCCATTCATAACCGACGATTTTCTTAGCAGAGAACTCTCCAGACATGGGAAGGTGGTGTCGCCCATTAAAAAGATAATGTCTGGATGTAGATCTCAGCTGCTGAAACACGTAGTGTCTCACCGTAGACAGCTGTTTATGATACTTAACAATCGGGATACGGAGCTCAACCTCCGATTCCATGTTAAAGTAGATGATTACGATTACGTGATATTCGCCACCTCGTCGGCTATGAAATGATTTCGTTGTAACGAAGAGGGACACACCGTGAAAGCCTGTCCGAGACAAGGGGATCCGACTCCGCCTGGCCGGGGGGTGACGCTCGGCGCTGTGGCGGAGCCTTCCGCCGCTCCGCCGGTTGCGGCGGAGCGGGGGGAGGCCGTTGCCCCGCAGCCTGCGGCTGCGGCGGAGATTTCATCTGCTGCAGCCCGGGCTGCGGCATCCGAGCGGCCGATAGCAGCGCCGCGGAGCGCACCGCCTTTCGCTGCTGCTGTGTCCGACCTGGAGCACGGGGGGGTGAGTATGGATGATGTGCACGGTGTGAGTGAAGATGATCGGGTAGGTGAGGGAGAGGTTTTGGGTGATGGTGTGGTAGAAAGTGGAGCGGGGGAGGAAACAGCTGGGGAAAGTTTGAGTGAAGTGTATATAAATAGTGGTGGCGTTAGTGAAACGCAGGGAGGGGTATCAGAGGAGGAGGAAATACAGGCAGAGGAGACGGGTGTGGGGGGCAGTAAGCCCACTTGGGGGGAACAGGTGGAGGAGGCTGAGATGGAGGAGGAGGAAGAGGAGGCAGTGAAGGTGAAAACTGCTTCCAAACAAAGGGGAAAAATTAGAATGACAAAGCAGGAAGCAAAGAGTAGTAAGGTGGAGGAGGACAGACAGACTGTAAGGGGGCAGACAGAGGAAAGTGAGAGCGATGAGTGTGTCTCTGACAGCAGTGACGTATCTGGTTTTAAAGTAAGCAACAGTCAACAAAAAAAACTTTACTCTGTAGAACTAATACAGTCGTTTTTAGCCAAAACCAAGAATGCTAAAGGAGTTAAAATGGAAGAACATTTCCCAGTTTTAAGTTTGTTTTATACCTCGGTCAGACTCCACATGAGCAAAAAAGATGAGTCTGGGTTCACTGATCAGGAGGTTTTTAGATTAAGGAAACTTTTGCCTAAAGTAAAACGACAAATGAACAAGGATGAGGATGGGAAGAACTCCAATGTGTGTTTTAAGTAATTTATTGGGTTTTATTTTTGTTCTTAACTTCTTACTTATGGATAATTTTAGAGTGGGAAGTCTAAATGTAAATGGAGCCAGAGAACAAAGAAAAAGAGCAAGTATTTATGAGATGGCCAAAATGAAACATATTGATGTATTTTATATACAAGAAACACATAGTGACAGCACCAATGAGGCAGACTGGAGGAGAGAGTGGGAGGGGGAAGTCATTTTAGGTCACAACACTTCCCTGAGTGGAGGAGTTGGCTTCCTCCTCTCCAAGTCTTTTACTCCGGTCTCACTGGAGGTCGAGCATTTTATCGAGGGGAGGTTGCTTTTAATGAGAGCACGGTTTGACCTTTTTACTGCTGTTTTTATCAATGTGTATGCTCCAACAACCGGTACAGAGAGGAAGCTGTTTTTACAAAAAGTTAATGATGTTTTAAATGGCTGTGCCTCGGAGGATTTTTTATTCTTGGGGGGGGATTTTAACTGCACTGAAAACGCTGCACTAGATCGCAACCATGCAGAGCCGCATCCAGTTTCCCAACATGTTCTGAGACAGCTGGTCTATTCTCATGGCCTGGTGGACGTGTGGAGGAGGACGCACGCAGACTGCCGTCAGTACACCTGGTCCCACCTCAGAGAGAGTAGGATCTCCTCAGCTAGACTGGATCGTATTTATTGTTTTAAGCATCACTTTAATATTTTCAAAATGTGCAGTATTGTTCCTTCTGGTTTTAGTGATCATTCTTTAGTTTTGTGTAATGTTTTTATTCAGAACATTTTACCTAAAAGCGCTTATTGGCATTTTAATTCAGTCTTAGCATCTGATAAACATTTTAAAGAGGTTCTTATTTATTTCTGGGATGTTTTTAGACAGAGAAAGGGTGATTTTAGCAGTATTAGGCAGTGGTGGGACCATGGTAAGACTGAGATTAAACTTTTATGTCAACAGCACACCCTCAATGTCACCAGAGACATCACCAGATCTATGAAAGACCTGGAGACTGATATAGTGGAACTAGAAAGATTGAGTGAGTCCACAGCAGACCGAGGATATATTGAAATCCTCAAAATCAAAAAGCTAGCGTTAGCCGACCTGTTGGATGTCAAAGTACAGGGTGCACTGGTCAGGTCCCGGTTTCAAGCCAGTACGGAGATGGATGCTCCCACTAGCTACTTTTTCGGCCTGGAGAAGAGGAGCGGGCAGAGGCGGGTAATCCACTCACTTTTAGCAGACACAGGGCAAACCATAACAGAACCAAGCCAGATAAGAAAGCAAGCTGTGCATTTTTTTTCGGCACTTTACAGCAGTGAATATGAGGAGCAGGAAGCTCAGGTGGAGGGGTTCTGCAACGGACTGCCTCAGGTCTCTGAGGAGATAAATGCACAACTAAGCAGGCCATTAGAAATGCAGGAGCTGGTAGCCGCTCTGCAGGGCATGCAGGGGCGGCGGGCTCCCGGCATCGATGGCCTGAGCGTGGAATTTTACAAGGCTTTCTGGGACATCTTTGCCAAAGATCTTTTAGAGGTTTTTAACGAAAGTCTGGCCTCTGGTTCAATGCCCACGTCCTGCAGGAGAGCTGTGATCACGCTGCTCCCCAAAAAAGGAAACCTGCAGGACATAAAAAACTGGCGCCCTGTGTCTCTACTGTGTGTGGATTACAAGCTTCTGTCCAAGCTCTTTGCCTCCAGGCTGGGGGTAGCTATGGAGCATCTCGTCCACCGGGACCAGACCTACTGTGTGCCCGGCAGGTCCATGGTGGAAAATGTCCACCTCATTCGGGATGTTTTGGACATCTCCAATTCATTGGGTTGTAGCACTGGTCTGATTTCTCTAGACCAGGAAAAGGCATTTGACCGCGTTGAACACAACTTCCTTTGGAAAGTTATGGAAAAATTTGGGTTCAGCGCTGGTTTCATAGCCAAGATCAAGGTGCTGTACAGTGATGTTGAGAGTGTGCTGAAATTTAACGGCGGTCTGTGTGCTCCTTTCAGGGTGTGTAGGGGTGTCAGGCAGGGCTGTGCTCTGTCCGGCATGCTCTACACACTCTCCCTGGAACCCCTCCTTAACAATTTACGAAACAATTTACAGGGCTTGGTTTTACCGGGTTTTAATAGTAACATTGTTTTAAGCGCTTATGCTGATGACATTGTTGTTTTTATTAAAAACCAGAGGGAGGTAGACATTTTAACCAACATTGTAAAAAGTTTTAGCGTAACATCGGCAGCGAGGGTGAATTGGAAAAAAAGCGAAGCCCTCGCTGTCGGTGAGTGGCGTGGCGCTCTCCCAGTTCTTCCCCAGAGCCTGACTTGGCAAAAATATGGTTTTAAATACCTGGGGGTGTTCCTTGGGAAAGAACATATAGTCAAGAAGAACTGGGAGGGCGTCGCAGAGAAAATTGAGGGGAGACTTTCCAGGTGGAAATGGCTGCTCCCTCAAATGTCTTTTAAAGGTAGGGTATTGGTTTTAAACAATCTTGTAGCATCCCAACTGTGGCACCGTTTAACCTGTGTGGACCCCCCTTCAAATTTACTGGCCCAACTACAGAGGAAAATGGTCGATTTTTTTTGGGATGGTCTACACTGGGTGCCACAAGGGGTGCTGTTTTTAACCAGAGAGGAGGGGGGACAGGGCCTCGTCCACCTGGCCAGCCGGGCAGCCACTTTTAGACTACAGTTTTTACAGAA
>NC_140282.1:7396419-7400944 GCF_964030765.1 Micromesistius poutassou
CTTGGAGGGTTGAGACTGTGTTAGAGGCTCAGTTAAACTGTGTTAGAGGCTCAGTTAAACTGTGTTCAGGCTCAATCTACTAGAGGAGGCCGATGCATGCAGACATTGAAAGGTTTTAACGAGGGGTGTGCTTCTTTAAAGCTATATTATTGATATTATTAATAATGTTGACGTCCCACTGAGGAGGTTTGGATACTATTCAATCTAGAGGGTTACAGTTGTTTTGCCAATTGCTTAAACACTATAGACACATGCTTACACCAAAGTAACACAACTTGAAGTTTTTGTTACAGTACCTTAAACACATGTAACCATACTTTAAACAAAAGCGCCTACTACATGCCCGCATGCCTCTTCTGCAGGCAATGGAGCAGGCCTGCGGAGACATTGAGGTAAGGGCTCTCCATGGGTGGATTCAGCACACAAGGCGAGGAACCATAAGCCCACCCACGCACAATTTCAGTGTTTTTCTGTGTTTACAGAACAGTCGTGTATTTTTGGTTTATTTTTGTTTTATTTTTGCTTAAACTGAATTTAATGCACTGTAAAGTACCGTACTGCAATGTACAGTATTGAGTATTCGATTTTTTTGGTTGTTGTGAAAATGTCCCTTCTGTGGAACTGAATGAAAGCAGTAAAGACTGCAGTGTTTTCATGTGATTCAAGTGTGTATCATGTTGTCATCAGAGTGACATTTTGACAAAGGATGGTTAGATTTCGATAGCAGAGTTTCAATTAGACGTAGATGTGGACGGTATATTTCCTAGTGTTGTGTCTTATTTGGTTGTGTGTTGAGTTTTGACACAATGAGACAAGTTTTGCAAAACATGTTCAAGCAACGGGCAAAAACTGTAATAGTGTTTGTTCTCTGAGGGTTATGAGTATGAATCGTGTTTGAGTAAATAAAGAGGGACTGTAACCAATGGCAAGGCCTTTAATAGAACCAGGAACCAAGGTAACGTGAATCCTGCTGCTTCCATTCAGAGCCACTTCTACTGCACCTCTCATGGAGGCTTTTACTGAGTCTTCACTCATTCACGTTGTCCTTGTATTCTCCCACACACAGACACACACACACACACACACACACACACGCACACACACACACACACACACGCACACACACAGGCACGCACGCACACTCTCACACACACTCACACACACACACACACACACACACACACACACACACACACACACACACACACACACACTAGGTAGAGAGGTAGAGACCTGGTCTCTTCAGCGACATGGAGAACAACATCCAGAGTGTGTTGTTGGCCGTGTCCCAATTCAGGGGCTGCATCCTTCGGTGGACGCATTTGAAGACCGCTTACGTCACACCGGCGCATTGAGTGCTGTCCCTTTTCGAAGACTCAAATGCGGCCGAGACATGCAGCCTTCGTTTCCAGGATTTGAAGGATCCACCGGGTGGATCCTTCACGGCCCAACATATCCCTGCTAGACCTACTAACCCTACTAGACCTACTAACC
Source organism: Micromesistius poutassou (assembly GCF_964030765.1). Classification (NCBI taxonomy): domain Eukaryota; kingdom Metazoa; phylum Chordata; class Actinopteri; order Gadiformes; family Gadidae; genus Micromesistius; species Micromesistius poutassou. The sequence goes on from NC_140282.1 coordinate 7,397,914, forward strand.
CTACTAGACCTACTAGGACCCACCGGGTGGATCCTTCATGGTCGCAACGTATCCCAACATTCATTGCGGATTGGATTTTTTTTCCAGAAATGGCGCGGAGAGAGCGGCAGCGGCAGCAAATACATATTTAATGACAAAACTATGTAAAAACATTTGTTTATATAAAAGTAAGGTTGGGACCATTTTAAATATGTAACTTCATTGTCAAAGTTCAATGACATTAACGCTAGACAAATAACTAATTAACGTTAAGCCAACGTCCTCTTCCTCTTCACCCGCCGGCGATGAATCTTCTCCCACTCCTCCAATAAAAGATAAAACATAACAAATAAAATTATGATTTCTGGCTCCGTATTTCTCCTCCGCTGTCCGGTTTGAACCGCAGCTGTCAGGGTTGCTAGGAGACAGGAGCGGCGCGTGGTCACACAAGGTAAAGGACGTTAACGGCTGGTTACGCTCTCTGGTAATGCTCCGTAGGCCAGACCGTCTCATTTAACGACGCTCGCTCGGCCTTCGGTGTGGCCTTCACGGTCTACGAAGGCCACACCTTCATACACCGTGTCCTTCCAAGGATGCAGCCCCTGAATTGGGACACAGCCGTTTAGTACCTGATCCATCTTTAAAGTAGAGAGGAAGACTGAGGTAGGACCAGAGGAGACCAGGACCTCTCTGAGGTAGAACCACAGGAGACCAGGACCTCTCTGAGGTAGGACCAGAGGAGACCAGGACCTCTCTGAGGTAGAACCACAGGAGACCAGGACCTCTCTGAGGTAGAACCACAGGAGACCAGGACCTCTCTGAGGTAGAACCACAGGAGACCAGGACCTCTCTGAGGTAGAACCACAGGAGACCAGGACCTCTCTGAGGTAGAACCACAGGAGACCAGGACCTCTCTGAGGTAGAACCACAGGAGACCAGGACCTCTCTGAGGTAGAACCACAGGAGACCAGGACCTCTCTGAGGTAGAACCACAGGGATGGCCCTGTAGCGAGATGTCTGTTAACGCTCTCTCCTCAGAATAGACTCAATCTGGGCCACTCTGTGTTCCTTCAAAGCTCCCAACATCTGAGCCGAGGCGGCCACTTTGTCGCGCGTCAGTGCTGTTTAAGTCGTACAGGGCCGGGCTGCAGGGAGTCAGACTAATGAAACCTACACTGACATGTGGAGAACCTCGGAGCTATTTATAGAGAGGAGGAGCAAACACTCCACGGGTTCTACACCCGCACCGGTACACACATCACCAGCAGAACCACGTTCCACTTTTATTGATGGGTGAGACATGCCCATGTCTCCCCCATGTGTCCCCTGTCCCCCATGCGTCCCCCATGTGTCCCCCATGTGTCCCCATGTGTCCCCTGTCCCCCATGCGTCCCCCATGTGTCCCCCATGTGTCCCCTGTCCCCCATGCGTCCCCATGCGTCCCCTGTCCCCCATGTGTCCCCTGTCCCCCATGTGTCCCCTGTCCCCCATGCGTCCCCCATGTGTCCCCCATGTGTCCCCTGTCCCCCATGCGTCCCCCATGTGTCCCCCATGTGTCCCCTGTCCCCCATGTGTCCCCTGTCCCCCATGTGTCCCCCATGTGTCCCCTGTCCCCATGCGTCCCCCATGTGTCCCTCATGTGTCCCCATGCGTCCCCCATGTGTCCCCTGTCCCCCATGTGTCCCCATGTGTCCCCCATGTGTCCCCTGTCCCCCATGTGTCCCCCATGTGTCCCCCATGTGTCCCCATGTGTCCCCATGTGTCCCCTGTCCCCCATGTGTCCCCCATGTGTCCCCATGTGTCCCCCATGTGTCCCCATGTGTCCCCATGTGTCCCCTGTCCCCCATGTGTCCCCCATGTGTCCCCATGTGTCCCCTGTCCCCATGTGTCCCCTGTCCCCCATGTGTCCCCTGTCCCCATGTGTCCCCTGTCCCCATGTGTCCCCATGTGTCCCCTGTCCCCATGTGTCCCCATGTGTCCCCATGTGTCCCCTGTCCCCCATGTGTCCCCTGTCCCCCATGTGTCCCCCATGTGTCCCCATGTGTCCCCTGTCCCCCATGTGTCCCCTGTCCCCATGTGTCCCCTGTCCCCATGTGTCCCCATGTGTCCCCATGTGTCCCCATGTGTCCCCTGTCCCCATGTGTCCCCTGTCCCCCATGTGTCCCCATGTGTCCCCTGTCCCTCATGTGTCCCCTGTCCCCATGTGTCCCCATGTGTCCCCATGTGTCCCCATGTGTCCCCTGTCCCCATGTGTCCCCTGTCCCCCATGTGTCCCCAATGTGTCCCCATGTGTCCCCTGTCCCCCATGTGTCCCCATGTGTCCCCTGTCCCCATGTGTCCCCTGTCCCCATGTGTCCCCCATGTGTCCCCTGTCCCCATGTGTCCCCCATGTGTCCCCTGTCCCCATGTGTCCCCATGTGTCCCCTGTCCCCATGTGTCCCCTGTCCCCATGTGTCCCCCATGTGTCCCCATGTGTCCCCTGTCCCCATGTGTCCCCTGTCCCCCATGTGTCCCCTGTCCCCATGTGTCCCCATGTGTCCCCTGTCCCCATGTGTCCCCCATGTGTCCCCTGTCCCCATGTGTCCCCATGTGTCCCCATGTGTCCCCTGTCCCCCATGTGTCCCCTGTCCCCCATGTGTCCCCCATGTGTCCCCATGTGTCCCCTGTCCCCCATGTGTCCCCATGTGTCCCCTGTCCCCCATGTGTCCCCTGTCCCCATGTGTCCCCCATGTGTCCCCTGTCCCCCATGTGTCCCCTGTCCCCATGTGTCCCCCATGTGTCCCCTGTCCCCCATGTGTCCCCTGTCCCCATGTGTCCCCTGTCCCCCATGTGTCCCCTGTCCCCCATGTGTCCCCCATGTGTCCCCATGTGTCCCCATGTGTCCCCTGTCCCCCATGTGTCCCCCATGTGTCCCCTGTCCCCCATGTGTCCCCTGTCCCCATGTGTCCCCTGTCCCCATGTGTCCCCATGTGTCCCCTGTCCCCATGTGTCCCCCATGTGTCCCCTGTCCCTCATGTGTCCCCCATGTGTCCCCATGTGTCCCCTGTCACCC
>NC_140282.1:7406144-7416144 GCF_964030765.1 Micromesistius poutassou
ACACAACGCGCACTGGGCCACTCACCTCAAGAGACGACAGGACATTAAAAACAGCCCATGTGTACATGGGATTGCACCTTCCCTACACTTAAGCTGACTGTCACATTTCCAGAGGAGAGGAACCAGGTCTAGCTGCGCTCCACAGCCACGGTGTTGTTGGGTGTAGGTGTGCCACTAGCGCAGGGTGAGAGCAGTCAGTCGCCAGCCAGCCTTCAGCAGCACAATGGAGGAGTGCTGCGTTAACCACGGCCTGATGGGGCTACTGCGTTCAGCCTGCCAGTGTGTTGCTCCATGCTGTAGCGTTCTCCTTCAAAGGCTGTTATTAAGGTGTCACGGTGGGGGGTGGTGTTTTATTATGAAGGCTTCCCTCTGCCCCGGGCTCATTCTGGACATGTGATCATCACATTCACTTTTAACATTAGCAACAATTTCTGCAAGCACTTCTGTCTATTTTAATGAGGGCCTTATCCCTTATGCAGACTGTATTCTGATCTGAGCCTTTCTCTGGAACGCTTCTTATTCAATAATAGCTCTGTAGGAATATGGTGAAATGGATCACGCTATATCATATTTTTATGGATCAACAGACCGTATATGTCTCTGTTCTATAGTCTACTGGTCGTTGTATGAGTTGTGATGCAATGGATGTTTGCAGAGACGTTGAAGGAATAGTGAGACCTCAATTCCTCCAATCAGAAGTTTACCCTTGAAGCATATAATAAAATAAGCATTTTAGTATAAAATGTTGTTTATTTACTGCCTGTTTCCTTAAATATGTATTTCAACATTTAACATATCACCAGAGCTTTAAATCATAATATTCTTAAAATACATAGAAGTATGTGTTACACATCAACGTAATGTATTGCTCAGATGACGGCCGTAACTTTGGAAACGTAAGGCATCAAATTAAGAATCTCAATTTTTAAGTTACACTTGAAATAATCCATATCCCGGATTGGAAAGTATTGTGCTAATGTTTCGCATCTGAAACGGTTGAAATAGCTATAATATTCACACTTCATATACATCTTGCGTAATACAATCTTTTGAGTTTTTGAATCCTTGTCATGTAAACTTATCAAAAGGGACTCTCCAAATGAATAACCACAAAATAATCAACCTGACTCTTTAGACTCTTGTAAATTCAAAACGTCATTCAGAGCATTTCTATTGTGCCATTGCAAAAAAGTACAAGGACAGAACAAGATACAGAAAAATACATATAGATTAAAACTGTAGATAGGTTTAAAGACAAACTCCCTTCGCTGGTATAAAGGAGCATGAAGTCCACTGCAACGCCGGCTGATTCTCTTTAAAGGCTATTGCCAATAAAAACCCACAGGAATTCACAGTTGAGTTGAAGTTGTGTCTGTGTCTGTACCCATTCTGTTCCTGGAGGTAAACAGTCTAGGGTAGAAGAAGCTTCTGTTGTTGTGCAATCGCAGTCCCTCTTTCCACCTGGACCCATCGGACACATACTGCATGAGAGGAGAGCGTCCGAGCCCCGCTGCAGTTTGTAAACTGAAGTCATTGTGAGTCACATGATTTTCATGTTGAAAGTCACAGACGGCTCGTTGGGACTGGCCTCCTCCAGGTCCTCCGTGGGGGCCACGTATTCTACCTCTATTTTAGACGTGGTGTTCCTCTTCCCTCGACTCCACAGGAAGAGAATGACGAGGCAGAAGAGGACCACTCCGAGGAAGGAGATGAAACCCATGGTGGTGGCGATGATCAGCGTCTTGACGTCGAAGGGGAACGGGGCGGTGGCCCGGGTCACGTTGCTGCCCTCGTCACTGGGCTGGTTCAGGATGAAGGCGTGGGTCTTGTTGGGCTGGTGGGGCCAGTTCGGAGAGTAGCTGTGCACAAAGAGGTGGGCAGCTTTGCTGTCGTTGCCGGCCGCGTTGCTGGCGATACACAGGTACGTCCCGTTGTCCTTGATCTGGGCGTAACGGACCTCCAGCGAGCCCTCGCTGGACACGGTGAGCCTGGAGCCCGCCGTCTTGGTGGTCACGTACTCCTTCTTGGGGGAGAGCCACATGATGACGGGGGGCGGGTCGCCCTGCGCCTGGCAGGTGAAGTGGACCGTGGTTCCCTCGTCAACGTGACTCTCCTGAACCTTGTTGTCCACAATCGTCGACTTCTGGCAGGTGAAATAGTCGGCCTTGAGGACGTCGGGGAAGTCCTTGAACTCCTTCCCCTCCACGGCCTCGGGGGAGGTGCACGTCGGCTGCTGTCTGTTGAAGTTCAGCCTCCACCGGCGGCGAAAGACCCAGAGCAGGCGACAGTCGCAGGCCAGGGGGTTCTCGTACAGAGCCAGGGTCTCCAGGTTCCCCACGGAGTGGAACACCGACTCCTCCAGGGTGCTCAGACTGTTCCTGGACACATTGAGGACACGGAGCTGATTCAGCCCCCGGAAGGAATAGTGCTCTATGGTCGTTAGTCTGCCGCCGACCAGGTGCAGGGCCTGCAGCTTCTGGAGGCTGTGCAGCTGGTTCCCCTCCACCGTGTGGATGGGGTTGAAGGACAGGTTGAGGAACCGGAGATGACCCAGGTGACGGATGGCCTGGTAGGGGATGGCGGAGAGGTTACAGCACGTGATGGACAACGACGTGATGTTCAGCCCAAACAGGCATTTGGCCGTCATGGTGTCCAGGGCCGGCATGTGGGAGATGTCCAGCACCCTGAGGTGGTACAGCCTCTTGAAGGAGTAGTCCCGTATGGCGCTGACGTTGAGGTGGTGGAGCCGCAGGGACAGCAGGCTGTGCAGGTGGCTGAGGGCCTCGGTGGGCACTGAGCCCAGGTTACAGCGCTCGATGTTCAGGGACTCCAGGTTGCTGAGGCCCTGGAAGGAACGCGGCGAGATGAACACCAGGTCGTTGTCCCCCACCTCCAGAGCCCTCAGGTTGTACAGCTCCTGGAACATGTAGTCCAGCAGAATCACTATTCTGTTGTCACTGATGTCCAGCTGTGTGAGGTTGTTGAGGCCGGTGAACACGCCCAGCTGGATGAGCTTCAGGTGGTTGTTCCGCAGCCCCAGAGTCCTCAGGTTGGCCAGGTTACTGAAGGCCCCGGGCTCGATGGTCGAGATGATGTTCTCGTTTAGCTGCAGCTCCTCCAGAAGAGGGTAGTTCATGAACTCTTCTGGCCCGACGCTTTTGAGGCGGTTCTTGCTGATGTCCAGCAGCCGCGTCTCGATGGGGATGCCCTCCGGGAGACCGGCCAGCCTGCGGCGGTGGCAGACCACTGAGCGCTCCTGGGCGTTGCAGTCGCAGCGGGAGGGGCAGCCCGTGGTGGAGCCGGAGAGAACGGTGCCCAACATCAGGACCAGGATGGGTTGCCAACACGCCATCAAGTAGTTGTTGCCTCCGGCCTCCCCGGTCACCATCCTGTTGCTCACCTGTGAAGAACGACAAACACAGACCACGTTCAGGAGGTTTACAGAAGCGGCCATCTTGATGACTTAATACAGGATCAGAGGATTCAGTCACATCTGTTCTTCTTGTGAGACCTCCGTGATCCCAGAGCGCCTCCCTAAAGCCAGCAGGGTATAGCAGCTTACACCAGTAACGCTCATCTATAAATCTTTCCTCCACAAATTCTAGGCAGATTAACCCAGTATGCAATAACAGTTCAATGTTTGGAGAATATGGTAATCTCATTCTGTCTGACATAACAAACAGAATAATTAAAATATAGAAGAATGTTTTGATTTAAACGACCAGCCTTTGACACGTCAGAATGGCAGAAGTTCTGCTGCCACTACTGCTTCTTCAGTGAGCTGCCGACCTTGAGATGATAAACAGCCAAGCTTACTGCCACGGGGTGATAAACCCAGAGGAAGATTATGTCGATTTTATATTTCGACTCTGGGGCGCTTTAAGTCATTTGGGTCTTCAAGCTCTACTCGCCTCATCAATCATGCAATTTGAGTCGCTGCAATAACTGTGGGAATAAGTTGTTCAGGAGGCCATGAGCACACACATGTAGAACTCTGAGCTCTGTGTTCATTACTGGGGTGCTCTGTTGGGAGTTGGTGGTTAAAGGTTTCTGCACACTTCCAATTAGTTGGGGGATAAATAAGACATTTGGATGTGCGCTGAGAATAATAATGAAGTGCTTATTTGAAAGGCAGTGGAATTCATTTTAATTGAGGTTTGTTAACTGATAATTGAATGGACAGGGCATCTAAAGAGGATTCACTCCAAGCTGTATCTCCATATTGAAAACATAAATGCTCCCCCAGTCTGTGTACTGAATCCCTCTTTGGTGTTTTGTATCCTTGGCTTCAGCATAGATCACCCTGCTGTGTGGCTCGAGTAGCAGCCTTAGGGTTTATGTGTGCATTGAACAGTTAAGTCAGTTGAGTCTGGGGCCAAATATGAATCATGTTGTCACAGCGTACATGTGGGAGCTGATTCAGCAGACGACTCCAGTGAGAGATGGGAGGCAGCTCCTTCGTAGCACCAGCGGTTATCTATGACTTCTCCACGTTATTGCAGTGCGGCACTCCACTGCTGATTGGCTTACATGACGCCCGACGGTGGAACTCAGGAAATACTCTTACTGGGGAAAAAATGAAAATGAAAACCGTTATCTGTCTCAGAGGAAGAAATACTGAAAAACCTGATTGAATTGTCCCTCACGTATGATTTGAGTCAAATCTAGCAAGCTTGTAATAATAGGAAAGAAATGTGTGCGTGTGTGTAAACACATATAAACACATGAAAATGGGCCTTTGATACATCAACCAGATTCTCCAGAAGGTGGATGTTTGCCTGTTATACACCATCGCCATGACAACCTTTTTGAAGTTGAAGTTGAACACACCGTCAATGTATTCATTAAAGTACTTTGAAGAGGACTTCCCTCGTTAATAAATTGGTGTCTTCCTTCTCAAGTAAGAGGAGTAGAAGAGGAACAAGCTGGAGAAACAATGTAATCTAAACCCATTACCATCTCATTACCATCTCATTACCATCTCCCCCCCGCTGCTCCTCCACCCCCTCACTCAGTCCCTCTCTTTCATGGTAATGGTCTCAGTCCCTCTCTCTCATCATGGTAATGGTCTCAGTCCCTCTCTCTCATGGTAATGGTCTCAGTCCCTCTCTCTCATCATGGTAATGGTCTCAGTCCCTCTCTCATCATGGTAATGGTCTCAGTCCCTCTCTCTCATCATGGTAATGGTCTCAGTCCCTCTCTCTCATGGTAATGGTCTCAGTCCCTCTCTCTCATGGTAATGGTCTCAGTCCCTCTCTCTCATGGTAATGGTCTCAGTCCCTCTCTCTCATGGTAATGGTCTCAGGAAGAAAGGAAGAGGCCATATCTCCTTTCTCCATCGCTGCTGCCCTCCCCTTGCCGGCCCTCTCCAGCAGCGGGCTGTAACAGCATCACTCCGCCTGTCATTAGGCTCTCTGGCCTTGGATCTTTCCACGGCCAGGCTTTGGTATGACAGCCTGATGGAAGGGAGATAGCTACGCGGATGTGAACACTGTTGTTGCGATAAGCCCCCAGAAAGTGTGCCGACAGTGCGCACACAGACGTCTTAGCCTCCCTTTGTGCATTGTGAGCACCACCTTTCATTCCATATTTCATATTTCTCTATTCATATTTATCTCTTGCATAACATATTGTTGAGGGTGGGGCAGGACACAGCTGTTCCCTGGTCTTCATAATCAACTATGCACCACTACTATATGATACATGAGTGTGTGTGTGTGAACTGTAACCTTGACGACACTGCGGTGCAATGTGTGTTGCTGCCACTCTCTTGGCTCCAGAGGGCCGTGACGCGCTGCCTGTTCTCAGCCTGCTGGGTCTGACTGCATGATGCTCCTGTCTCCTAGCACTCTCTGAGACCCCCTGCTGCTCAGGGTGAATGGGAGCTCCTACGTGACCTTTAGGTACGGACGCTCCGTCAATGTGTGTGGTAATTATCTGTACACCTCCTCACCGCCCTGGTGGGACAACGGGCCGCGGTTCATTTACCGCCCTGCCCAAAAAATAAATAGTAAAGACACCTTTTATTCTGACATTACTTCAAGCTATATGACCCGACTGTCTATATGACCATTTTTAATTCATATTCGTTTACATTATGCCTCATAATTCCCTGCTGTTGATTGGCTGAGGCTGTAATGAAATGATGGCTCATCTTCTTCACCTTGCAGACAACTTTGGAATTGTACGATCAATTCAATCATTAATTGAACTCTACAAATGCATTAGCATTCAGAGGAGCTGGACGGGTGAGGTCCTCTCCTGTGATTGGTCGGTACCGTGGCACTGCGCAGTATTGGATGGTTGGATTGTAGGGTAACTGTAGGATGTGGTTTTCCAGCAGCAGGCTGAGTGCTGGAGTACATTGAGCGTCCGGAGGGAACGCCTGGCTGCTATAGAAACAGAAACGTCTTAAAGGGCATCAAAGTGTGTTTGAGGAGGAGAGCTGTGTCATAGTTTGTTGATAGGGTACATATCCCTCCAGTTTTCTCCCAGTCTCCCGGGGATCAGTGAAGTACTTATCTACGTGGGGATGGAGGGGAGCTGACAGACTCCTAACTAGGTGTCAGACACAAGCTGAGTTGATGGCTGCTCTGTAAATATGTGGTAAACAGGTGGAGATTGGTTGGAGTGTAAGATCAAGGCTCACCGTTGAGATGGGAGAGAAGGCAGTAGACTTGGGACTGAACTAGTGTAACCAGAGCATTAAGGTTAAAACAGGTAACCTGCAGTCTGCCCGGTAACACAAAACTGGGAGGATGGTTCCCTTGGTCAGAGGCTACAGAACCACCACGTTACTATCAGAGATCACATTACTATCAGAGATCATGACTGCTGGTGGCAGCAGCACTACGGTCTGCCCACTGAGGACCTCTTACTAAAGACCCTCCTGCTCTGGAGGCCCACAAGGGCTTCATCAAACGCTCCAACACTGTCCACACGGTCACAATAAAAGATAAAGTGTGCTGGAGTGTGGAATATGTAGACACACTTTTCATGGTCAATATTTGATACACTTTTTTTTTTCGTGTGGGTGTGTAATGGAGAACAGACAAAAAGAACAAGCTCATTTTGTAATAAAATAATGTGGGTTGTAGTGTGAATCATGTTTCTACTTGGATCTAACTGGGAATAAACCCTCCAACCCGTTATTAGTGGTCAAAATGTCCAAATAATGTCCTATAATTCCTATCAGAGACAAGAAGAATCGATTTTCTAGAGTCGGTGAGACCTGATCAAACAGTGATTCCGTCAAACCACCACAGGATCGTTCTAATCCACAACAAGACATGTAGAGGAGAGTATTGATCGCTTTTATGGCAATATTAGCATTTGGAATGATTTTGCAGCAGTAGTAATAATACTATGAAAGGTGTTTAAGTAATAATAAGCATAACTACATATCCAGTGTGATAAAGGACTGCTTGGCAACCGGACTTGGCAAAGGACTGTCTGTAAATAGTCAAACGCACTCCAGCCTTAATAGCAGCTTAACTCACATACATTTAGCCTGTAGCATTCTGCCTGCATTGACCTACTTCTCAGATATGTATTGCTCTTATTTTGTGCACATAAGTATATTATGCACTATTGTGCAGCCTAAACATTGCTTTGTTGTGTATTTTCCACAAGAAAAATACTATCAATATTGAGACTATCAATTATCAAATAAATTAAAACATGCATTTCTTATTGACAACCTGTACATATATATATATATATATATATATATATATATATATATATATATATATATATATGTATATATATATTTCCACAATGAAATGAAACTACAAAAAGGTGGTGTTGTTGACTGCCAATAACTAAGGCTATCACCGCTGCCAAGCTAGCCCTGGGATCCAGAGATGAACGCTAGCAGCTGTCCAGGAAACCATCGGAACCATCGTCTACATAATGCTCAAACCATCGCTTGTTTAGACAAACAAACAAAGTCTAGGTTGAGATCGAAACCAACACATTGACTACATAGAACGGTGAATCAATATCCAAACAACATGTCCTGTAACTGACCCAGCCATCAGCATCTAGCTGTTGAGAAGAATAAATAGTACCGGTGACTTAATGTGAGCCTAGCTAAACCTCTCCCACGCTCCTCCGTCCTCCACTGCTGTCCAGATAAAGACTGAACATACATGTTGCACTAACATTAGACTCAATGTGGTAGACGACGCGCGGGGAGAACACACATTAACTACTCCACTGTCATATCAGTTGGTGAGCTAAGAGGACATTCTATTGGCCGAACCAGAGAGCAGTCAGCTTTACTCAGTGTCTCTGTAATCTAATCTTATCTCAACTGGAACGGGTTCTCTTTTCAACACCGACCTATTCTCCACTCGCTCATTTAGATCCAAACCTCCACAAACACATGTTAAGATTTAACCACAGAAAAGGTTTTGTTTTGCACAAAATGTTCCTTGTGAATCTCTGCCAGCCTTGCAGCATGGCTGGGCTTCCCCGTAATGGATTGTCCACGGCTATTGTGTTCGGCAGACATTCAGAACTGGAGGCTGAGGAGAACTGAAAGCATCAGTTTTGGAAATAGCCTGCCTGTTGTTGTGTTTAATATTCATTTGAATGAACAACCCAGCAACTGTGGGCTGTGTTAATGTACACTTAAGTCATCACCTAGAACGTCATGCCACTCTCTGACAGTTCCCTGTTATCATATTGACATCTCATGTCTCATATTGATATCTCATGTCTCATATTGATATGTCATTTCACCATTTCATTGCCATTTACACAATTCCAAAATTTGAATTGCTTGTTAACCGACCAACACATAATTATTCAGCTTGTACCTCGATAATGACCTTTGATTACAGCAGTAATGCATTTCGTGTTGCTCACCATCGCTCTGCACATCGTGCTGTAATCAGACCAGTTACAGTAAAGATCTCTGCTCCAGGGGTAGATGATCCGATTGACTCGCCTATCTCTGTGTATATTCCATATTGGGACCTAGGAAGATGTTATTTCCAGAGGGAATATTACAAATACTATGTACCAGAATATATAACAATTAAGTAGGAATGTATATGCATACAAAAAGCAAATGTATCCAGAAGTCACGGTAATGATTAGGTAAGTGACTTCCTCTTCAAACGTGTGGAACTATTCATCTCGTGTCCAGACACAGCAGCATGAGGTCTGAGCTATCTGGAAACATAATTAAAGGGAGCTCAGCTCACAAATGGCCTTTTACAGAAAGCCACTAGCTTACAGGAGGTCTTTTGAAATCTGCCTTTTAATAATCACACAAGACAATGAACTTTGATTGAATGGACAAATTACCTTTTAAGATTCATCTTTTGTAACGATATTTCTTTGGCAATTTGGTGTTTTCTACAGTCAGGATTTGTCTGTTCTGTTCCTCTCAGTTAACACTCTCTAGTGAACACAACTATTATGGGATTGATTCTACACTTTCCTACTGATGCCTTTGTACATCCGGATACAACCATGGCTGCCCTCAAAGCTTCTCATTTGGGTATTGTAATATACATTTTACAATATGCATGAGAAAATAACAAAGTGACAATAAACATGTCATGTCCTATTAATAATACTGCCATTCCTTTGGCAAATCTGTGCGATTTCCAATTTAACTATCAAAAGTGTTATAGATGTGTTAGGTGTGTATCAATCTTTAGCGATTAAGAGCTGAGTGAAACCAGTCACTTATATTAAAAAGCAGGGGAAATACTGCTGTGTTTCCATCAATGATCGTACACACGCTTCGGGCAGAAATATTAGCTGCTGACCAATAATCATATTTCAGCCCATCATGATGCCGCTGCAACATCAGGTGGTAGCACTGTCCCACGGTGAGCAGACGGAAGGTAGAGGGAAGGAAAACTCTGTGATCCTCCCTCTGAGCAGGAGGAGACAGGCACCGTGGCATCTCCTATCCTGCATCAAAATCGACCTCCAAACACACACACACACCTGAAGAACATAAAGGCTTCATGTTTTG
>NC_140282.1:7421144-7498644 GCF_964030765.1 Micromesistius poutassou
AGTTGGTTTGGTAGTAGATGGTCAGTGAAGTATAGAATCAGAAAATAGAATATAAACTGAATATGCCTCCCTCCCCAGAGTAGCACTATGTCTGCCTGTAGCTCAGAGGCTCACCAGGTACAGCAGTAGCCCTACAGGTCACTCATCCGCCACAGTCCCTTGGAGCAATCAGGGGGAGGAGCCAAGATGTGGGTCAGCGTCGCAGTACCATGTGACCAAACAATGGACTACTTTCAGAGCAGCCGAATGAACCGCTGCTTATTCACACTCTGATCCCAGGTCTGTGTGCATCACTCTAACCTGTAGAGTCTACGTCGAGTGGGCGTGATTTCTGACAACATTAGCAACCTTTAACGGCTACAAACCGCGCTGCCGTGGTTAACCAGCGGCCCCTGAGACTCACAAGGAGCCCCCTGTGAAGCGCCCTCCTCCCGCCTCACGGCCCTGTGCCAGCCCCACCGGAGCACCTGGCAGACAAGGAGCTGAACCAGAGCCCCTCTGACCTTTATACGTAAGAACACGCACCGGCATCCCCAAGACAATGACCTCAGACGCAAACACAAAACTGCCCTGTAGGCGATTATTTTACAGAGGTATTTATTCAGAAACAATTAATAATTTGGCAGGCATGAATCGAGCATTCATAACTGTCATTGATTCACTGCATGGGCTGAACACGGTGGTGGAAGTTGGGTTGAATGTATCACTTGGTCGCACACTGAAGTCAGCCAGTGACCACGCGTACCACAGCCCGCTCTGCCTCACAGTGTCTCCACAACGCCCTAACGCTGTCCACCAGAGCAAATCGTCGTATGAATCTCAAAATAGAGAATTCATCTTTCATCTTCATTCAAATTGTTTGCAGTATTTCTAAAATGATTACTCATTTCCTTTAATATTTTAGGGTGTGCTATGTTACATGGTTTATTGTTGTGGATGCATAACAAGCAGAAGTACAGGCTGTGTATCAGCTGGCAGAGAGGAAGGCATAAGCACAGTTGTGTTCTTAATGCGTTCCCTCTGGCCGAGCAGCATTCAACTAAGATGGCCAAGAATCACCACAACACACACACACACTGGATCCTGCTTCTGGAAGCTAGCGCACACACAGGCCCCTGGGTCGAGAACCATCCCTCCCATCACTGCTCATTAAGGATCTGTTGGTTTAGAGAGGAAGGGAACGCTAACAGAACGTTACTATCAACACAGTAACAGAGTATACTATAGTAGAGAGTAATAATAAGACAATACTCATAAACCCTAACATAATGTTACTATCAACACAGTAACAGAGTATACTATAGTATAGTAGAGAGTAATAATAAGACAATACTCATAAACTGTAACAGAATGTTACTATCAACACAGTAACAGAGTATACTATAGTATAGTAGAGAGAAATAATAAGACCATTCCCATATAATCCTTATCATTGTGTTAAAGGTGTAAGTGAGTGAAATGCACGGTGAGGATATCAGTTTGGAGTCGACTGATCCTGAAGATCACAGAATCGACGACATCATCAAGATGGACAGATCAACGGAGAGGTTGACCCCGATGAATCTTCCTCTCTGTTTGTGTTTCATCAATAAAACATTCATGCTGACCATAAGCTCAAATTATTGTCAAGAGACAGTATCTACACATACTACGATATAAACCACATATTTCAACCAAATGTACAAATATTGGATTTTCCATTTCGCTCCAAATGGAAATCTTCCAGCTGTTTATTGAAATGCCGATGTGCTCAAGGATTCCCGACGCTCTATTTATTGAACAACTTTATTTAGTTGTGTTCACCTCTCCCTCAACCACCAGCTACTCTAGAAGTGATGTCCTGACGTCCTCAGGCCAAATCAGCCTCACAGCTTTGCTTCTCTCTGCCTGCTGTAATGAAGGAGCGCTGTTTAACTGGGACTGCGTTTAAAGCGGCTGTAGGTAAGATTGAGGAGCTATTAATTGACTATTATTGAGTTCCACTTGTAGCGTTCAGGGTGAGCTCTCCAGAGTCGGTTCAGGAAATCCTTCTTTGCTGTTACTCACAGGTGTGTGAAACACTTCCAGTTTGTTGTTGTTTCTTAGTTTCAATATATTGCTCTCATCCACCCTTTTCGGCTCTCTCTGTTTACAACTCTCAAATCTTACCTGCAGCACCTTCTAAGTCTTTTCTCTTTAGTCTCTAAAATTGTATTTTTGCACTTTTTACAACTTGTATATTTACTATATTTGTCTAACTTTGTCTAACAGCAGAAAGCTCCTGACAGCGAGGCTGAGTCTGATGGAGAGACCATCACTGTTTCAGCTGACGAGAGCCTCTTCTCATTCACACACACACACACACACACACACACACACACACACACACACACACGCACACACACACACGCACACACACACACACACTCACACACACACACACACACACACACACGCACTCACACTGTGGCCCCGCCCAGCGCTCAGCCGTCCTGCTGTCAGGGCAGCAGCCAGCAGTGATTGTGTGAAAGTGGTGGAGAAGTTAAATGGAGGAGACGGAGACCAGTGTGTAATCACTGGATCATACAAACCTGAGGAATCACACACACACATGGAGACACAAACACACACACACACACACACACACACACACACACACACACACACACACACACACACACACACACACACACACACATGGAGACACACACACACACACACACACACACACACACACACACACACACACACACGGAGACACACACACACAGAGACACACACACACACACACATGGAGACACACACACATGGAGACACACACACATGGCGACACATACACACACACAGACACATGGAGACAGACACATGGCTTTCTGGGGCCACACAGGCCCAGGGTGGACAGGTGGACAGGGGAAAGGGTGAACGGGTTAGAGGGTGAAAGGGTGAACGGGTTAGAGGGTGAACGGGTTAGAGGGTGAATGGGTGAATGGGTTAGAGGGTGAACAGATTAGAGGGTGAACGGGTTAGAGGGTGAACAGGTGAATGGGTTAAAGGGTGAATGGCTGAATGGTACGTATGGAATGTTAACAACAATCCAAAACTAAATACATGATCTAAACATTAAAGGTCCCATGACGTGCCACCAGGTGTGGTGTGATTCGCCGTTACAAGCCGTTGTGAAAATCTGTCTGTTATGACATCACAGGTGGGCGTGTCCACCTAGATGTGTGACGATAGATCGGTCTACCAGCCTACCCAGTGGACTGTACGCTGCTCATCTATCCGTCACACATCTATTCTGGCCTAAGACAAGTTAAGAGGCGTGCTAATTCAATAACATCTTACCAAAATAACATTAAGAGCAAGTTAGTGGCAAGCTCAACATCGAACAATAGCTACCAGGATAGCATTAGCAGCTAGCACCCTGCCTGTACTCATTTGACCATCCGACGCAGTCGCTGGCGTGCAGACAGTCAGGGAGACGTCTCCTCTGCTGCCGGGCTGCTGGGCTGTGATTGCCTGCTTGTATATTTCCCTCAGATTACGGGTTGAATGGAGAGAAGAGCCATCCCACACTCGCACAACAAGACCATTTCAGCCATGCTGGAAAAGGGGATTACTTGGAATTGGCACTTGTGCAATCAGCAGGTTCAGTATCCTAGCAGCAGCGCGGGCTGCCGTCTTCAAAGCTTCAGTGCATTACTAGTAACAATGTGTAGACACCAGCACGCACACACACACACACACACACAC
Organism: Micromesistius poutassou; assembly: GCF_964030765.1. Classification (NCBI taxonomy): domain Eukaryota; kingdom Metazoa; phylum Chordata; class Actinopteri; order Gadiformes; family Gadidae; genus Micromesistius; species Micromesistius poutassou. Next base: position 7,424,877 of record NC_140282.1, read on the forward strand.
ACGCACACACACACACATGGATACAGACACACACACACACACACACACACACACACGCACGCACGCACACACACACACACACACACACACACACACGCACACACGCACGCACGCACGCACGCACACACACACACACACACACACACACACACACAGACACACACACACACACACATGGATATAGACACACACACACACACACACACACACACACACACACATGGATACAGACACACACACACACACACACACACACGATATAGACACACACACACACACACACACACTCACACACACACACACACACACACACTGTGTGGGAGAGTGATCTGATTTATGTCGTGCAGGAACTCATGACGGCAGCGTTTAATGCAGCCTCAACTTGTGCGTCGTTACCATGTGTGAATGTGTGAATGTGTGAATGGCGTTCATGCTCCCCTGGTTCTGTTTGTCTCATCGCTGTGGTGACCTGATGCAGTATGAAGAGCATCTCAACAGGAGCATCAGGAAACCACAAATAAAGACTGCTTAAGGTTTAGTGTTTGGAAGGCCATTTGGTGGTCTTTGCCCTGGTTATTGTTATTGTTGTTATTGTGTGAATGTATTATTGTGTTTGCACACAGTGTGGAAAGATTCTGTGTTTGTATCTGAGCTGAGCTCGGAGGAGAGGCTGTTTGTGGATGAGGTGAGTGACAAACACAAAGGAGGTTTCAAAAGGTGGTTGGGTGAAGAAGTTTTTGTGATTTTGGTTTGGAGGAGTGGAGGTACAGACATCAGCAGGACTGTGGGAGAATTACATTACAAAAGTCCATTATGAATCCAGACAACGACCTTTCATAAAGACAATGGAATGACTCACCAGTGAGTCTGTGTTATGAGTGAAGCTCTGCAGGGAGATCCACATAATAAACCTGGAGGGATGTGGAGTTTTACTGCGTTTCCTTTAGATTTTCTGTTATTATTATTGAGGGAGTTGATCAAACAGAGGACCACGATCATTACCACTATCATTACCACTATCATTACCACTATCATTACCACTATCATTACCACTATCATGCAACCCTTTTGTCACACAGATTAGTCACACATAAGAACTACCAATGACACAGCGGAAGAATAAATTGCATTTAGGGGCAGAAAATGGATTTTGTGTTGATAAAGTTAATGATGTCATCACATTTTTTTACATTGAATACATTGAACTAAATTTAATTAGTAGAACTATCCAATCGATTCTTGGTTCATTCATGTTAAATGGTCCATCTCTAGTAAAGCGTTAACTTATAACACGTTATAATACTGCCCTCTTGTGGCTCACCGCCCTGGTTGCGTCAGCAGACCTGTTCCACAGAGCGGCGTCAGATGAACCAGGGCTCAGTTCATAGACCAGTGAAGGTATCCTCATGCAGAAGTGTTTTGTATATATATTAATATATATATATATATATATATATAATTATATATATAAATTATATATATATATAATTTATATATATAATTTAAAAAGACGTCATCTACATCTCTGAGCCCGCTGAGATTCAAGGACTAATCCCGAACATGACCAAAGTCAGCGAAGGTCCATGAGCCGCTGAGGCAGAGTGGTGCTGCACACGGAGGAGCTCTCCTCTCTGGCCCCGGGCAGAGGCTGAATCAGACAGCTGGTCGGATCTGAGTCCTAACCTAGACCGTTCAGCCCCGCGCTGCCCTCACCTCCAACCCGCCACACAAACATCTGGAGGGACGGGCTGTACTGTCTCCCCAGCCCAGTGTACAGAATAGATAGAGGAGGAGACACAGCTCACATACCCCCCATGTTGAAGTGATGAAGAGAAACCCAGGACAGTTCTGATGAGTAGGACATGTAGCATATCTTTGATAATCAAATGGAAAACGATCGGTAGGTTGACTTGATACGAGTAGTGTCCACACGGCTTTGGAGAGAACGCTATCGTAGCGTGTGATATGAGCGCCATCGTGTGGTTAACCAGTGGAGTAATTCTCATGACTCTAATTGAATACACTGTTATTGAGCTATAGACCGTGGATAGTCTGTACATACACCGTGGATAGTCTGTAGTAGGCCTACTTAGACCGTGGACAGTCAATACCAACGTTAAACTTGTAAAACAAATAGGTTCTAATGATCGATCAATAAATACATTGGATCCATAGTGTAGGTATTGAATGGTTACGGGTTTGTTATCTGTGTTGAATTCAGCGAAAAGTAACCTTGCTTCATTTTTCAGTTGGGCGACTGTGTCATCGTCGACAGAGAACGCGATGCTGATGAGGGGAGCGGTCCTTGGTTTGAGAACGCGATGCTGGTGAGGGGAGCGGTCCTTAGTTTGAGTTCCGCTCTGACGCGGTGTGACTTTAGACCCTCCTCTAGCGTGCTGTTCGCTCCGTGCTGTTCGCTCCGTGCTCCCCGTCCGCGATTGGCAGCTGCTTGACATTCAGTGAAGGAGAGGAGCGCCACGGGCCCGTCACCCCGTCACTGCTCCAGCGCCTGAGGGTCAAACTGGGCTCCGGTTTGGGTTCACGCCGACCTTTAAGTCCAGACGACCCAAGAATCTAGTTGATGAGACTTTGAAGACCTGAACAGGCTTCCTGCAGTATCATAGCAACCCAATACAGCAGTCCTGAATATCTCCATATTTTATATAAATATTTTATTTAAAAAACAAAAGTAGTTAATTATAATTTTCTTTACATTTTTATGTTTGTATGTATGAAGTATTTTTGCACTGTGTGTGTGTGTGTGTGTGTGTGTGTGTGTGTGTGTGTGTGTGTGTGTGTGTGTGTGTGTGTGTGTGTGTGTGTGTGTATGTCCCAGTGTGTGTGTGTGTGTGTGTGTGTGTGTGTGTGTGTGTGTGTGTGTGTGTGTGTGTGTGAGCTCCAGCCTGACTTTATTTAGTGTGTTTCACATTCTAATGAAGGCACACACAGACACACACACACACACACACACACACACACACACACTGGGACACACACACACACACACACACACACACACACACACACACACACACACACACACACACACACACAAAACATCATCGACAATGATGGAGTATGATTGCACTTTTTACAATGTAGTTTTTCAGCAGATGCTTTCACTGAAGCCCAGCGACTTGCACTGCATTTGAATGTCACTCAGGAGCGTCTGGGGGCCGGGCGTCTGGCGGGAGGCTGCAGCCACTTGGGATCCAACCCCACAACCTTTTAGCTGGGAGTTGAACACCCGACGCTCCCCTCCCCTGGACGGAGGAGTTGTGTGGGTCCTCTCTCTCTGAAGCCACAGTTCATGAAGCTGTTTATCTTCTGACCTCTTCTGACCAGCATTGAGGCTGATCTCAGCCAGGATGTGTGGAACCATTCAGAGTTATTTCCGGTGTCTTTGTATAGTTTCCTCATGAGGACCTCATGAAGGAGGCTGAGTGAAGGAGGCTTTCAGGGGGTCAGGCCTCTCGGTCATCATATGGCCTTCTTATTGAAGCTGATGTTTGATGAGTAATCGGCAGTCTTTCCAGAAGAGTTGAAGGATTCCCAAGAGCCCATCTTCAAGGCTCAAAGGACTCCGCCTCAGGAGAACACATACTCAGTCATGCCGCAGCTTTGCAGCAATTCATTTCCAAACATGGACGCTGCCTTATGTTGGGAAGAAAATCTTGCCGAAGCTGATTGGAAGTAAAGCAAAACATATTCTCCTCTGAGAAAAGGAAATGTGTGTTGACCTTTTAACTTAGATAGTCTATTTCAGATCTGACCGTGGAGATTGCTCTGTAGTCTTTGGGCCGTTGTTTGATTGGACTATGCAGACTGGGCTGTTCTTCTTCTTCATGAACCTAAAGTCATCATTATTGATGTTTTGGATCAAATCAGAGATGAGGAGAGAGCAGCCTGTGGTCCTGACCTTCACAGTACAACGTCTATCCCTCCCTCCGCCCGCTATCCCAGGATTAGGCCCGGTTCTCCCGTTCTCACCAGACCTCTTGGAAAGGTTCTCAGGAGCACAGAGGTGTGCTGAGGGGGGTTTGACCCAAGAAGAGCCGAGGGATTTAGTATAAGACCTTCATCTCCAGTGTGGAGCGCCTTGTTCCACCGTCCACACCGTGATGCCTCTGTCTGGATCCCCTCGCTGCCTCTCTGCCAGAGGTTGTTCAGGACTGTGGTGAGTTGGTTCACATTGAAGAGAAGTCTCCCGTCAGCGTCTGATACGATGGCCACCGTGTGAATAAGCTGTGGGGTCGTTCTTCTAATCAACCCCTCACTGGATCATCAGTCTAATTCAGAGCCTTCCGTAGCTGTGGTCGGATAGGCTGCACTGCTGGACAATCACCGTTGAACTCTCTGGACTTTGAGTGGCAACTAGACTATTCAATGTTAATATAAATAATATTATAGATATTTGGTTCACATGTCGCATGTTCACAATGTTTTTCACAAAATTTCTATATCACTTTATTATTTTAAGTAAGATTAGTCTGCATAAAGTACAATATCAGTTATTAATTTGACAGTTCAGATATGTATAACTGTGAATACTGAGAACAGTTACCTCCTGACGCTGCTCTTAGTTAGTGTGATAGCTGACGTTCACATGGTACCAGGTGCTGGTTAACAGCCATATGTTCTCTGGGTTGTAAACAACTGTGTTGTCTTCTAGGACGTGTTCCATCTGGAGTCATGTTTGTGTACAGATTATTATGTAGAGGTTGTTGAGTGTTATTCAATGTGCAATTGCTAAAGATCCTTCAGATCAACAAATTATTTTAAATTGCAATGATTAAAATTGCAACCTTAGAACTCTTTGCTTGCACATGTAACATTTATCCTTGAAGATCAAAAAGAATCCACCTATTATTGTTTAATTCATTAGTCATTCAGTCAAGAAATCAAGTCAGTAATGAATAACAAAGGTCCAGCCTTCATCTCCAGTTCTGTCAGAAGGCTCCTACTTAAGTGTCCTTGGAACACAGACACACTGGTTCATTTGCTCTTTGTAGGTTACGTATTCATACAGATTGTATGAATACATAAATACAAATTCAACGGACTCACGCGTGGAACGGGAATGAAAGATGGAGGATATTTTGGACACCGATATTTTTATATGAATATGAATAACACGAGCAAAATGAACAGTGGACCGGGATGCGGAATATCACGGATGCATCGTTACAAGTAAAAGAGTCCAATTAATAAATCGGCAACATTTTAATATAGTAGTCAATTACTAAACAAATTCATAACGTTACATGCAGTGCCTTCACAAACAAATGGTAGTGTCCTGGGGCCTCATTTATAAAGGTCTCTGCGCACGAAAATGTTGCGGAAACAGGGATGAAATGTGCGTACGCATCTTTCACTGCCAACGTCGTGATTTATAGAAAAATTCCTTGCGGAAAAGAGTGCGCAGTTCTACGCATCCTTTCACCCTGGAGTAAAGGTCCCGCAAAGTTTTTCAAACAGTGATCTCCGGAGACGACAACAGAAAGTTGGTGGCGGTAATGCACCACATCGGTTTGCAATCCGCCAATAACGCCAAAAGAAGAAGAACACGCTACCTCCCGACATAGACATCTGATATAAGATGTCTATGCCTCCCGATACCCAACGCACATTGCGCACCACATAGACTACTATGACTTCGGATTTATTAATTCATTTTATAAAAAGCACCCATTATGAAATATGAATTAAGGCAATAGTATGTTCACAGTGTTGGGCAAGTTACTTCAAAAGTGTAATGCATTATTTATGACTTGTTACTGTCATTTCAAAATAACTAGTTACATTACAATATTACTGTCTTTGAATTGTAAGGCATTACACTACTTTTACATTACTTTTGCATTACTTTCGTCAAAATAAAAGGAAATATGGATTTGGTGTTCAATAGATCTTCTTGTGTTCAATGCAGGTCATTACACAGCAGGAGGTGATGTGGTATGGCATAATGACTGAGCTAGGCTTAAGGCCAACAAAAGTAGGCCTACAATATAATGGTCGCAGTTATGGCTCATGGTGCAATATATTTTATAATAGAAATACTGTAACTTTAGGTATTCATATTGAAATCAATAGAGCTAGAGCCTACTAGGCCTACTGTACAGTATATTGATCTTTAAAATGTATATTCCTGTAGTTTTGACCTAACCAGATTTATCATGACATGAGCATTACTACTATGAACAAAACAAAGCCAAGACAACAGTTTTGACTCTTCAAATAAAGTGACCATATTTATTTAATAATAAATATACAATTTGAGTCAATCACAAAATTCACAATCCGTCAATGTCATTAACAATGTGTTTCCCTGAACAATGAGTGAACTAAAATCCAACAGGTATTGTGCTTTGTCAGCAGATAAAACATTTGACGCTATTGAGAATGAGGAGTCACGTGATTTTTGGGGAGGGGAGGGGAGGGGTTTGAGCCCGTCCGCCATGATGGCATCCACGGCTATCGGTTGCCAGGGGCAACGCTGTCAGAGCGGCATAGAGATAGATGAGGAAATACGCAACATATCCAACATGATAGATATTTTCGGAATGTTGAGTTAAGGGCAATTTCCACCAGAACCGTCACGGAAGCGGCACGGCAATAAAAACGTTCGCCGAAGACATTAGAAACCATTATAGTCAATGTAGTCAATGGCTATTCCACTGGATGCGGCACGGCACGAAACCAAACCGGCACTACTTTTTTTGAAAGTTGCCGGTTCGCAGCCGTGTCTCAGAACACTTGTACAGCCATTCAGTTTATGATCTTTATTCATTAATTGCGCCGCGGCCGAACTGACGCGGATATTCTGATATTATGTAAGCATAAGCACCGCGGAAACAATGCTGTCAAAAGACGCTGATCCATCTTCAGTGTTGACGCGAGTCGCTCTAGTTCTACCTCCACGGCCCCGCAGCGGGACATTATCGGACTAGATTGTCCTATAGTGTGAGGTGTTCCGTCTTGTGTTCGAATCTCATGTATTTGTATTTACGATCGGAGAGCAATAAATCGGCTGAGATTCTCTTTATGTGTGTGGTGTACATCCGACTCAAAAATCGTAGTGTGGGGCAGCCTTCAGTGCGTTGTCCATTTAGGGAACCTGACAAACTGTAACCCCCGCATTGAAGCAGTTTTTAACGCAGTAGTTATTTCCAGGCATTGTTAAAACAGTACAGAATTGCATCAACCTCCTCTGCTAGCAGCTACCGTGTCAACAATAACGCATACCTTCCAACATGGCGGGAAGGGGAGGGGCTCTATGCCGTGACGACAACTCCTCATTCTCAATAAAAACAACACACCAATTGACCGTTCGCGCTGTCCAATCACAAGAGTGGTAAGGTCCGTCAAGCTTGCATTTCGCTATGGCGACGGCTCCAGAGAGGAAATCAGAGGAGAGGAAATCTTTAAAAAGGGGCGAGTAAAATATTCCCAATTTGTTTTTGTAATGCCTTACATTACCGCGTTACAGCAAAAAGTAATACATTACGCGTTACTCCCAACACTGTATGTTCAACACACAACCCATTCAAATCACAATCCTCGGCCAGACCAACTGTATCACTTAAGTTGTATTAATTTTCCTGATACATATATATGTAGGCCTACATTAAATTAGCCTATATGACATAGTAATTAATTATCATATTGGCACAAGGCCAATAAATAATGCTCCTGGCCTCTGTATTCTAACGGGCTGAAATATGGCAGCTTTGGAATTGCTCGAGAATTTAGCGAGGGGTATGAGACGCGAGCGTTCCCGTGTAATGATAGGTCAGCAAAGGCTCGTTATATACTAGGAATATTCATGGATTAATTAGCATTGACCTTATAAGGACTATTATGGGACGAACTTGGGAGGAGCATGGCGCTCGTGCACGCACGCCAAATTCAACGCAAGTTGGTATTTCTAACGAGAAGTGCGTAGAGGTGTGCGCCGCACGGTTTTATAAATCTGAATATTTTTGTGCGTACGCACATTCTGAGGTTTGGGCGTACGCAATGTTTTAGGGAGGGTTTTACGCAGAGTTTTATAAATGCGGCCCCGTTGTGATTTGAATGATTTAGGGATTCCTATCTGCAATTGGACAAATAACCAGAAGATGGCACTAACAATATAGCTGAGACTTTACTGCAAGAAGACTGGGGCTTTTATTTTATGTTTCTCTGTTTCCAAATTGAATCGTTCATTTTCTCTGCTTTTTCTTTTACCAAATATATAGTATGCAATCACTTTACACATGCTTCCTTATCAATGTACTATATCACTCATACATATACATATTGATTTAAGAGGTCCATTTTGATTAGTCTGAGACCATTGTATGTTCTATCAGGCTTCGATTCAACAACCATCTGCAAGTGGACAAAAAGGGACATAATTAGAAATAAATGTACGAATAAGTCCTCCATGCAGGCCAGGAGAACTTCAGCCTAATTGGAAGAGAAAAGGTTTCAGAGAAAAGGTTTCAGAGAAGAGGATTCAGAGAAGAGGATTCAGAGAAGAGGATTCAGATGGCTTTTACCCAACAGTACATTCTTTCTAATATATGTATAAGCAAATGCAGAAAACTCTAACAGAAATGATTCTGTTTTCTGCAAGTAAAACTTGAATAAATCCTTGCATGTCGGTCTTTGCAGCCTTTGTAGCCTCTTGGCTGGAGCAACAGTGTGATTATAAATGCATTTGGGAGGAATTGCTGCACTTGTTCCAAATAAATCCCATATAGCGTGTGTTTGCAACCTGCAGACCCTCACAGAGAGACCAGCAAGGAGACAATGTGCTCCGTCTGCAGAGACCTGCTGAGGTGTTTATTAGGAATCATTACAGTCCAATGTGAAGTGGTACCACTGAACAAAACACCACACACACACACACACACACACACACACACACACACACACACACACACACACTCCATCTATACGTGGGCGGTTGGTTATCTATGGGGAAAAGATGGAAACTGAATATTCTTGTTGCTACTCAGCCATACATATTTATTTATTGGAGTTAGTTGGAGCCCAGCTGTCTGCTGTGATGCTAACTGGATCATTTACGTTTAGCAGATGCTTTTATCCAAAGCGACTTACGGTAAACGGTTAATACACCCCGACGGAGTGGGGGGACACATCGACACTAGGAGGAGCCAAGGATCGAACTAGCAACCTTCCGGTTATGTCATCCTGGCCACGCCCTCTTGCTGCTCCTCATGGCCACGCCCTCTTGCTGCTCCTCATGGCCACGCCCTCTTGCTGCTCCTCATGGCCACGCCCTCCTCATGGGCACGCCCTCTTGCTGCTCCTCATGGCCACGCCCTCCCCATGGCCACGCCCTCCCCATGGCCACGCCATTCTCATGGCCACGCTTTCCTGCTGCTCCTCATGGGCCACGCCCTCCTTGTGGGCCACGCCCCCTTATGGGCCACGCCCTCCGTGTGGGCCACGCCCCCCTCATGGGCCACGCCCTCCTGCTCCTGAAGATCATCCATTCACCTCCGCTCCATTCATGTTCACCATTCAGTTTGCTGGATCTCTTTACATTAATTATGTTATTTATACTGTTTACTCTGCTATGGTCACATCATCAGGCACATGAAATACAATTCATATTTATAATTATATTACAAAAAAATTAATAAGAAAGATGTGTTGTGAGTCCAGATGTGAAGTTGTTGAGGTGTTTACAGAAGTCCCGCCCCTCTACCTCCTTTTAGGGACACGCAGGGCGAGTTCCAATAGATGCACGCAATAAAGAATTCCATTATAAACCGCTTTGTCAGGTTATATAGATGCTAGGCGTTCATTTATACGCACTGGCTTTTTTTTCCTGTGTATCTGCATAATTTATAGGTATTTTACATACCACATTCAGAATGGTATTCTGCCTTTGCTTTCATTTATATGCATTTGCTGAATAGTATGAAAATGTGATTGCATGCCACTACTGCATGTCATCATCCCCGGTGGTGTTGCTCTGCACGCTTCCAGTTCGTCCTGATGGATAAAGTCCATGAAGAAACTGGAGCTTTAGAGCCTTAAAGAAGCAAGTTGTTCTCTATAAAGTTTTACAGATCCCTCTCTTAGTCTGCATCAGCACCTGCTTTACTACAGCAAGAATTGAAATAAATGGCCACAGCATTGATGACGGTAATAACATGTAATAACGTTAAGCTTAAGAAACCATATGCTGATGAAGGCGCCTCAGTGTTTACATTCAGTCTGTTAAGGTTTTAATTCCTAACTGCAGAATATGGAAATAGGCTGAGGTGGTTCTGCTCTGCTGCCAGCGCCCGGCTAAACGGTCGAGGAGGATTCCAGGAAAGAAACAGGCAACATTTTAATCCTAATTAACTGGTGTCTGTCGAGGCCTTCTCATCACTTGTTTGCTCTCTGTGCCAAAAACAAACACACAAAAATGATAGGTTATTTTTAAACACACACACACACATATATATATATATATATATATATATATATATATATATATATATATATATATATATAATTAGATGCATAAATGAGTGCATATGTAGTGAGTTAAGAGTGTAAAATGCCAGGGATGTGTTGAATGCGAAGTGCATCTGAAGAGGTTGGCAGATTAGCTGCAGCAGCCTGTCTGCTGCTTCCTGCCATCAGAGATAATACCTGAGAGAGATAATACCTGAGCGCAATACCAGGACGTAAACAGCACTCTGCTCTTCTGCTGGGTTCACCTGCTCCACAGTCCCTCTCCCACAGATACTGAGATATCCAGTGTACCCAAGTACACACTGCATTCATTGATAACATGTGAGACATCCTAGCTGAATTGAAGCAATACCTTTTTCTGTGTACACTGATGTGAGGTCAGTGGTCATTTTCAATATCATAACAATATAGGCACAGATTTTTCAATCAATGATGTGATCATATGGCACCACATGTATGTAAATGAAGGGGTGCAGGCAGGAGGTCCAGAGACGTTGTGCTCAGTGATGAAACGGTCTTAGTCGCCTATTCATCAGGAACAAGTGCTTTCTGATTTTGAGCAGCTGTAAGCAACACAAGCCACAACCGACCATGAGGCCAGTCGGGCCGTGGTGGCATGGTGGTGACAACCAGCCCTGGGTTGGCTGGTGTTAGACAGAGCCCTGGGTTGGCTGGTGTTAGACAGAGCCCTGGGTTGGCTGGGGCATTGCCGGCTGTCTGGAGCTTGGTGGATGCTGGTGGGTGGATGCTGGTGGGTGGATGCTGGTGGATGGATGCTGGTGGGTGGATGCTGGTGGATGGATGCTGGTGGGTGGATGCTGGTGGGTGGATGCTTCTCTAACCTGTGGCAACTCAAAGCTCTTTTCAATTAGTCCTCACTGTCGCCCTCGCTTACACATGATGAAGTTGAGGCTCTCTGACACATGATGAAGATGAGGCTCTCTCTCTCTCAGGCTGGGTGCTCAGCCCGCGGTCCAGGGGGTCTGAGCAGAGACAACTCATTAAAACGCTTTACCAGCCGTCATGTGACGTGGAGTGGCTGAATCCAGAATGAATCCCGGGTTCAGTGTCCCTCCCTGTAGAATAATACTGTGTTGTTTTAGATGAGCTTTGGATGTTTACTCATACAATCTGCGTCTCAAGCCCCCAGAAAGACTAGTCAACCTGAAATTACAACACAACGCATTTTAGAGATGGAAGTAGTTTGATAACCTGCGGTGTGCAGCTCCTCCCCAGCCCGGGATCAGCCTCCAGACGTCGCTTTGGGTTTTAGGGGCTGAAGCCGACCTAACCAGGGGCCTGATCAGCGCCTCTAGACCCGCCCCTCCGGACCCTCTAGACCCGCCCCTTCGGACACGCCCCTCCGGACCCTCTAGACCCGCCCCTTCGGACACGCCCCTCCGGACCCTCTAGACCCGCCCCTCCGGACCCTCCCCTAAAGACCCGCCCCTCTTAATCCACCCCTCCGGACCCTCCCCTAAAGACCCGCCCCTCCGGATTCCCTAACGACCCGCCCCTCCGGACCCTCCCCTAAAGACCCGCCCCTCCGGATCCCCTAACGACGCGCCCCTCCGGCCCCGCCCCTCCCTCTCCTCAGCATCAGCGAGTCGCGCGCGTTCCTGTTATTTAAAGCCGAGCTCCTCCCGCCCGCGCCTCCACTCCAGGCTGCGTCTGTCTGCACGAGTACCTAGCGCGGGAGCGAGGGAGATAAAACAGAGCTAAAAGAGAGAGAGAGCGAGAGAGAGCGAGAGAGAGCGAGAGAGAGAGAGAGAGAGAGAGAGAGAGAGAGAGAGAGAGAGAGAGAGAGAGAGAGAGAGAGAGAGAGAGGGGAGGAAAGGAAGGCGCGCGCGGAGGAAGCAGCCAGTGCCACGGGAGGAGGACCGCGAGAGGACCGATATGAGATTCATCATCCAGGCGATCTCCCTGCTGCTCCTCTGTCCGGGTCCGAGCTCCAGCGCGAGGTGAGTCCGCCACTCAGCGGGAGGCTGGCCGCCACTCAGGGGGCAGCCGGTCTGAACCGGACGGTGCGGGGGGAGGACGTTCAATGCGGTCATTGATGTGGAGCACCTCTCTCTCCGGTGAGCGGAGCGTGCTGTGCTGTAGAGGTAGAGAGTGGGCTCGGGGTTGGCGGTAGACTGGTCTTCGTGTGGAGGTCCTGAGTTACAGGAGAGGAACGGATCCTCTGCGGGGCGGCGCTGGACCGCAGCGTCCCGACGCACGGAGGGCTCGTCCTTAGAGTTTGGTGTCTGGGAGGAACAAGTTGAAGACGGGGAGGCGAGGGAAGGCTGAGGCGACATGGCAGGATAAAGAAGTGGAAGTGGTGGAGAGCCGCGGTGAGACAGACAGAGGGACGGAGGACGTACGGACTGCCGGGCGGGAGCAGAGGAGTTTCTGACGGCTGGTATTGATTCGGTTATCCGGCTGCGTCTGCTCTCCTCGGTGCGTTTGCGCCATAGTCTTCATCCCAGTCTGCGGAAGAGGTACACACACTTGGATCCAGTGTGAGCGGTGTGCCCGCGTTCAGTGACCGCGTCCTGAGTCCTAGTCCAGGTCCTGGTTCTGGTCCTGGTCCAGGTCCTGATCTGGTCCTGTTCCTAAACCACATCTCCTCACGACGCAAAGCTTCATTTAGCAACAACGGCTCACAGGATGAGGATATAAAGTCGTTGTGGTGGACGCCAACAGAAGCACACAACATGTTGTAATAGCCTACATAGAACAGACCAGCGTGTCCTGTTGCAGTATGGATGAATGAGTGTCTGTTGTTGTTTACTTCCAGATGACTTTGTAGTATGCATCATGCCATTAGGGCCACCTTCATGTTCTCCCCTCTAGGATTCAGTAGTCTTCTGCAGTCCCAGTACCTGCAGGCCTACCATCGTAATACCGTCTTTGTGAGGTTATTGTTCTATTAATAAGCCATTCATATGTCTGTGCATAGATAATGAACTCTGCGATGTAAATTCATTTGTGATCATTCGGTTTTTGATGGCTTGGTTGAGGTTTCATTCTCTCCATCCTTGGCACACATTCCGAGTGACCTTTTGGAAGCTTATTAGGATGAGCAAAGTTAAGTGTTCCATCTGGGAACTCAGAAGAGATTGTATGTGGAGATACGAAATGGTGTGACAAAATATAGACTGCATTTCTCAATCCTTAAAGATGACACTTTAAAAGCCCTAGGCTAGACAATATTAACAGAAAAGTGTTTCATTTACTGTTCTTAGCATTAATACACACAACTATTCCATAGACAGTAGCATGGATAGCCCTACTTGTATGGTCTCTTTGCAACACACCATATTGCACAAAATACATAACTATACTATAATACTATCATTAGTGTATTATGTATTGGATAAGTATTTGATTGGAAAAGCTTTTGCCAGTTTACTCACATTAACATAGTAACAACTCATTAGAACCTGATTAAAGGAAAATCTCAGGAACCAAATTGTACAAGAAAGATATGTCATTAATTGATTAGCAGATCCCAGGCAGAGCGGCCATGGCTGGCCACTTTCTGTGCAGATCAATTGGTACTTGGCTGGAACAAAAGCGATCATTGACAAGCATCCCGTGGGAGAGGAGGGTCACTAATGGCCGAGGGCTATGCTAGTGAGACTCTCTCCTGAATCTGCCGCTCTAAATATTCACAACCCAAACTGCTCCTCCTTCCCTCTGCTCTCAGAAATTCCCTTTAAGTGAATTTCTTGAGATCTCATTCCTGACACGTACTTTGATGTTTTGTTTTTTCTCTCCGGTAGACTCCTGTAAGAACAGGGCAGTCTGGTGGGTTCTCAGCCACATTAAATATTAAGGTGTGTTTTGGATGGCAATTAAAACACTACAGAGATGTGGGGATGAAGCTGCTGGTGTGCACGGCCGCGGGCCAGCTGAACTGTAATACCCAGCATCTGCTGTGTGGATTAGCACCTCGCAACTTAAGTACACTCTCTGTTTAGTGACACTGAGTAAGGTATTTCATCAGATGCGCTAATTAATAGCAGAGCTGGTGTGCCGTCATTAGCACAGAAGCAGCATATTATTAGCCCAATGTGATGGTATATGTGATGGTATTTCTCTGAGCTTTTGTAAAAGAAATGCCTGTGAAAAGTGTACGATTCCTTTGTTTTCATACAAGGAGGTAACGGCGGTACTGGTGAGTATAGGAACAATGTGTTTTTACCCATGATGGAACCTCTGCGCCGGTTGCTGCTCTGTAAACACGCCTTCCATAATTATTTACATCCAATCAATATTCTCTTACACCAGGCGATCAATTAATTCAGTAGAGATCTCTAGGGACCTGCTAGACTCCAAACACACGGTACTAACTTTAGATAGATGTGTGCAGACCTCATGCCAGGCCCTGTACTGTAGAGTCGATGTATGGACGCTCCAGGGTGGCTTTAAGGAACGTTGAGAGAATAGATTCCAGGTCGGGGGGGGAATGGCGCCCTGGCCCGGTCAGACAGAGCCTTTATGTATTGATAGAGCGGGGAGGGGGGGCTCGCCTATCGACTACATGAAAGCAATCTACCTCTTTGGGCAGATTTGTTTGGATAGCTATTTTAGGAAGTATTGCTTACCTAAGTACATTTGAAATTTACTGCTTGCTTGGGTTCCGTTTTCTTCTTCTTCTGGAAGGTAGAGGGTGGAAGGTTGCCAGAGAGCCTTGGCCGGCCTGGCGTACTGACGGAGGGGTTCTCATTGTCTGGTGAGCTGATCATTTAGATGGGAGGCATTGCAGCAGTGTGGCGTCATGCTGCCATCGCTCCAATCTGACTGGAAGGATGGAGATGATTTCAATCATTTTGAAGCATTGGATTGTCGTGGCTCACCTTACCCTACACCCCCCCCCCCCCCCCCCCACAAGAAGGCATTTATTTAAACAGGATGGCCTCCTGCACATCGCCACGCCGCCCACTAACACCCACTGCAGATATAGTCTTATTATAGTAGAGACCCCAATGGGAGGCGGGGCTTGTGCCCTGTTTGAGAGAAAATGTCAATCATGCTTCTGGTGGCCGTCCTCTGACCGAATGAGACGGTGGATTTGAATTGGACGGCAGACGAGTCGGTGTAATGGGCGTGCCCCGGCGGCGGCGGGCAGCGTGACAGTAATGGAGTGGGCTCCACCAGCACCACCCGGCCCCGGCGCCCTGCCAGGAGGAGTAATTAGGAGGATGCCCTCCTCTGCGCTGACTGAACGGGGGCGTTCGGAGGCTGTGTGTAGAGGCCGGGGTCAACAGCCAGTGTCTCATCATCAGGGAGACGCTGGTCTGGGCCCAGGTACCAGGAAATACAGCACTGGATGATCCATGGTGACACCCCAGGCACACATTAAATAATGCTATGATATCCAGCTGTTATGTCAGTGTGGGATTAAATGCCTAAAAGCTTGTTCTTAGCAACAGAAAAACAGAAAAATACCAAGAATACCATATAAATATATATATATATATATATACAAATGTATTTTATTCCATGATCATTCATATTTAATTTGATGTCGCAGAAGACATAACAACTGTTCTTTCTGTCGCTGAGAACAGGCTTTTATGTGCGTAATCCCCCACAGAGGCTTTAGTACCTGGAGTGGTTAGTATTTTTAACACCAATGACGAGATTGCCGTGTTAGGCTGGGTGGGTGGTAGCCATGTTCCTGGAGCAGGAACACAGCGCCGTGAGGAAGAGACTCCAGTGGTCTGGTGTGGAGGGCGAAGGGGAGGAGAGGACGAGCCATTGTGAAAATAAAGAACCTGATTGACTGCTGAGAACTGACCGCTGTGGCTGTTTGGTGTAGCGTACTCTGACCCTGCAGCTCTCTGGAGTCACTGCAGCGCTCAACACACTGGACCAGCTTTCCTGGGGGGGGCAGTGAAGCAGGATAACAGGCTTTGCGAGGTAACGTTGAGGTCCACCCGGGGCCCGGGGCCTTACGGAGACGTCTGCTGACATCGCCGTAGCGACGGGTTCCGTGGCGAGCTAAGCTGCTGCAGGTAACGTTGAGGCTAACACATTCACATATCTTGTTTTATTAAACACAGCTCCATCAATTAACCTTCTTGGAAAACACACTACGAGCATGTGTGTGTGTGTGTGCTAATCAATTATGAGACTGACAAACAAATTAAAGACTGCTGCAATGCAAGGAATGTAAAAAAGTTGTTTATATCAGGTATTTTCTATAAAAATAAACTCGTAAAAATAGAGAAATGGAAATCCAATTGGGATGTGCCTTTTTTATGATGAGATTCTACATCACAGAAAGGTCACGAGCCAACTGGAAGAGACAAATCGTTTTGTTATCATTAAGGGCTATCTCCGTTTTCTTGAATTATGGAAACGATATATTAGCTTTTTTCTCAGAAAGAAATACCTTTTGTGCACATGCATATATATCAGGTTAATAGGCTATTGGCGCAAGGTAACGTTTTCTCACATAATATAATACAAATATCAAACGTAGGGAACGTTTAAACTCATTTTCTTTGTCGTCTCCTTAGTTTCTCTGTGGTAACAATGAACAAACTAACTATCTAACAATTCACACTGTAATTCAACTTTTCTTCCAGGGACTATATACTTATACTTTAGCAGTTTTGCAGTAGGCTTCTATAAATCCTGTAGTAAATATATTGCGAGAAAATATTATTGTAAAATACTATTGACTACTGGATTGTTGGACTTTCTCTGTCGATTCTTCATCCGCGTTTCCTATCGACTAAAAGTTCCCACTTTGGAACGTTCCCCTATTGATCATAACGCGTTGCGTTATTATGAGTGGTTCCTGACATGCAGCCTTCACGACTACAAAGAAATATGTGTTTTCCTCTGGGCTTTTTTCTTTGAAGTACAATATGATCATTAGAGGCTAAATCGGAACGCCATCCCCGTATTAGCAGTCAAATGACATCAAACCTCTGGTGTTGTTCCTGGTGCATCATCGCCAGCCACAATATAACACAGAGAAGTCTAACTTGTTTTGTACAATTAAAACCTGCTCTTTTCAAAGTTCTTCCACCAAATTCTGCAATTATGGAGACAGGGCTGCCGGGTGTGTGCTCACAACATCGGGATGGAGATGTAGGGCTGCTTTAGAAGCACACGTTGCTGTGGTTACATAGCAGCCAGCCACAAGAGCAGAACCAATCAGCAACAACTGGCAGATCTGGGTGGGACGGGAGGAAAGGGTTCAATATGTAACGGAAGTATTTTTATTTTTATTTTTAACAACCATTTAAACGCTACCAAATATGGCGGTATATGTATACATCTTTTGTGTGTAAAAAATAGGATGGATGTACCTGTTAGTGTTCACACATGTAAACAAGTGTTTACATGTAAACAAGTGTTTACATGTGTGATTCTAGCCCTGATTAAAAACAAAGTCCACTTTGTTGTGTTGGGAACATAGTCGTTAGCATGTAGCGTGTAGCGTGTAGCGTGTGTGTTAAAGGAAAATGCTTGCGCCACGCAGTTTGATGCTCGTGTTGCACCTGAACTTCCACTAATCTTGCAGATACTCATATGTCCGCCCATGGGTGGTATAATGAGCAGGGCGGGGCTGTACGGTAGCTCTTGATATTCATAGATTGCCACACGCCACAAGTGATCCAAACTCCAGTACCTTTTTTTGTAGTTCTTCCCAGTGGCTCATTGATGAGGCTGGATAGTGACTCGCTCAAATGGTTTCTCATCAGCAGTTCTGAATAGAAGTGACTCCATGTTAGTTCTGGTCTCTGGTCTCTGCTCCAGTGAACTCTCTCATCGGTCGACCACGATCCGCTCATCTGCTCTTTGTTTGGGCCTCTTTCTGTTTAGATAATTAGTACACTATGGATTGTACCAACGTGCTCTGAGGCATTATTCCTGAATCATTCCCAAGATAAGACACTGGAGGTGTCGGCTTTGGCGTACAAGAGGATAATCATCAATAATACAAGGCCAACCGCTCAGATGAAATAAGAAAGAGGAAAAGGAGATTTGTCGCCAATTGTTTGAAGATCATCTAGCTGGTGTGTTGGTTAGCTGGTGTGTTGGTTAGCTGGTTAGTGGCAGTGTGCTGGGCAGTCCACTCTGTGGCCCGTGGACTCTCTACATCAACACCAGGTGGTTTAGGAGTTCTTGACGTTCTTTGTGGTTAACACTTTGACACCAGGCTGTCAGTCCTCACGACTGAAGAGCAGCAAGTGGCCTCATCTGGAAGACAACTGAATTAATGATCACCCTGTGTTCAACCGACAACGTTTGATCAACTGCTTTATTGTAGTTTAATGACTTCCATAATAAGAGGTATATCTGTTCTTGGCTGAATGTATAACACTGACTTGTTTACTAGTCAAAAACATTATTGGAGTTGGCCTTCTTTTATTTCTTGAAAATACCAACAATATAAAATAGTACTCTGTAAAACACAGCCAATGAAGTAAATGAGTAGAGGGCTGCATCCTTATTGTACTAATTCAACTTTATTGGTTGCTTTGTTTCATATGAACTGGGTTTTAATCTAGTTTCTTCTAGTTATATTCTTCCCATCCCATCCTCCCAGGACTAGCGACAGTTGTTGACTGAACGTTTGAGGAATACAGTAAGAGGGGTCTTGCCATTTCTAACAACACCTTTGTAGCGCTGAGATGTACAATTCATTTATATTCAAGATGTTAACATCAGATTTGTAAATGTCAAACTTTGAATTGTGGCAATAACAAACATGCATACAAAACAAGCAGCCTTGGTTTCATGTAAGAGACGAAATAGAAAAAATAAGAAATTGGGGTCAAAAGATCTTGAAAAGATATGAAAAACTGATTTCCTTTGCAACATTAACACGGCCGTTGTTTCTCCAGCGCTCTGCTCAGTATGCCCTACATCACACACAAACCTCTGCTACTCCATTCCTCAAGAAACATAATATCTCCGTCTTTTTCCGAAGGCTACATAAATCTGAATCCTTTATCAGCCGCCAGCACACCTTGTTGAAGACACCAGCCTGCCACTGTTATTTTTATCTAATCATTTCCTGAGCAGATTCAGCTGTCAGGAACCATCGTGGCTGACAAGTGCTGGTTCCGACTGAGTGGCTCATCGTGGCTGTGTTGGCATGTTTAGTCATGACACCTGACTTATAAGTGTGTTGCTCCGTGTGTACATACGAGGAAATGAAGAATGTTCCCGCTGACATGAACGATATGATGTAAATGTACCATTTGAGACATGGCGTCCAGGCTGGTGTTGTGGACGGTCTGAACCCAGCCATGAAATGAAACGTTGAGGATCCAAACCGAGGACACAGAAGAGTGAACTGCGGTGAAATCGGAGGTGGCACACATGCAGTTCTTGTGTGCTGCGTTTGCAACATAATGGTTTGCGTTGACTTTGTTACTCACCCGACTATGATATCTGCCCTTATTGATCCCTATCTAAATCTATAGCTATACCGATAGATAATTACTATTAGCAGCTTAGTTCTTTGGCTATAATTCATCTTGGTCGTTTCTTTTCCATTTCAGCCCCAAAAAATCGTAATCTTCATTCTCCGATTTATCCGCTTCCTGCAGCAAAGACAAAATGAACGGAGGAAATCATTTCTACAGGACATCTTCCCCTGTGTGTGTGTGTGTGTGTGTGTGTGTGTGTGTGTGGGTCCGTGTGTGTGTGCACGTGTGGGGCGTGCGTGTGGGCAGTGAACCCGCGGCCGGCCGTGGAGCGAGGTGTTATGTTGCTGAAGTCCACCTCTCCGTCGGCCTGTCTGTCCCACGTCTTGCTTGGCTGAGCTCCACACGGGGACGGTGTTGACACAATGACAGGAAGGAGAACACTCGGTGAATGTCAATGTGGCGCCGAGGCACCGCCGCCCGGAGCCAGACGCCCCGCATGCTAAACCAGGAGACAAAAGACAATGCAGGCAATCCACACCATTGCACGCACGCACGCATGCACGCACACACGCGCACACACACACACACACACACACACACACACACACACACACACACACACACACACACACACACACACACACACACACACACACACACGAGTGCTGCACACAAGGGCAGCTCCTAACACATTCTGCAGGTAAACACTGACATAAACGGCAGATGGTCACAGATGCACTAAATACATTACATACACAAACACACAGACACACACATCATACACAGTCAACCACACAAAACGTTCCATTCCAGCAGAATGGAAGCAGCATTCCCCTGCTGTCTCCCTATCGCAGGATGACACCGTGTTTATTCCTGGAGCAATGCCTGCTCCCCTCGGCCCAGCGTCCTGCTTTGACTCGTGGAGCGGAGGATGCTTTCTAACGTTCCTCTCCTCCATTAATCGGCCAAATGAAGAGATCCCGTTAGTAAGGAGCTCATCCTTCTGATCCTCACATGATCATACTGGAGGAAAAAATGATAACCAAAAATACAAGCAGTTGAAGTGGAACAGGAGTTTGGATGCATGTAACAGCAACGGCCAATACAAAGTTTAGTTTGAACCCTTTCATTGTGAGTTTTATTAAACGTCTTGAACCTAATAGTCAACACCTACCAGTTATTTTTGATACTAATAGTTGGAACAGTAATTAAGATGAATGAACAACCAGTCACAAGCGGACCAGCGGATGCTCACCACGCCGTAGTCACGTTACGTCAGCAGCCGGCTCCCAATAGGTCCTCATTCCCTGGAGGACAGACCACCATGTGTTTGGAGACCATGCGTGGTGCAGTCAATAACAAACATCCTTTTAAAAAGTTCAACTTTACATAGAATTTCCCATACAAAAAAGCAAGTTTTAATTTCGTAACAACAAAGATAAAGCTGAAGACACGAGCAGCAGTGTGACAGGGAGAGGCTCTGTGTGTCACCTTGTCTATGCTTCTTTCGCTGCCACCTTTCAGACAAAGGCTCTACAGTGTGTCCGACACCATGGGGGTCCTTAGAGCACCATGGGGGTCCTTAGAGCACCATGGGGGTACTGTACACTCCATGGGAGACTTTCGGATGACTTTGAAGGGCTGTGCTGATTTATTTAATAAATCAGTCGTCTGACTATATGTTAAATAAGGATATCTTTCTCTCAGTCAAAAGCAAGCCATCTGAATGAATTGTACATTTTATGGAGGAAATGAATCATTAAGATTAAACGATAAAATGATTATAAAAATAAATGAATAAAGAATAAATATATTAACGTTAATCAATCAAAAAAGGATCTTCAGTGGAAGCCGTAGTTGTAAGTGGCTGCAGCAGCGCTGCCATCGACAGTGTGCCTCCTGAAGCTCTCCGCGGTGAACTCCTCCGTCGTTACGGCTGACGCTCTTCAGGTGTGATGCTATCCTCCAGCTGAGCTGATCGGCTCAGCAGACTGCAGCCCAGTGAACTCCACGCGTCACCGCCTCATGAATAGGACCAATGGAAACCCAACTGGTAAAGGTAGTTAGAACTTCTTCTAGAACCCTTTCCACACAGCTTCTCTCCCTCTCTCCCTCCCTCTCAGTAGTCTCTGACAATGACCAGGCTTCAGTGGTGAAGGGTCTCAACATGAGCGTCTGTGATTGGTCAGGATGGTATGAGGCCCTGTCGTGTGTAGAGAGGACCTCACATGTCTGGCAAGGCTTGGAACACGAGGCGGTCAGATGTGGGCTCCAATCTGTTGCTGAACAGAGGTGTTTCTGCTGTACATCAAAGCTCTAAATTAACTACATTGTGTGACCTGGATTCAGTATCATTCTACTGGGTCGTCAACGGCGCTGTCCTCAGCAACAGCACAGACCTCTTCCAGACACAATGATTGTTTTTAATTAGCTGAACATTTCCAAGGTTAGAATGCATTTTTTTTTACTGAGACTCCATTGATTGAAATTTAATTTGATGGAATCATTTCCTTCTGTGTTTTGTTGTATTCAGTGAACTCTGAGTGTTAATTGGACTGTGGCCCACACACACACCAATGAAACATCTTCCCTTTCACCTGATTGACAGCCAGACCTCTTGGCCTTGGATCCACAGGATTCTCATTTGACTTTGCAGTGTCTCCAGTTTTCATGTTCAGTCGATCTTTGGGTTTTGGGTTTCAATCAATCAACTTGATTAGTTGATTTGAATATTTGTCAGGCATGATGTACAAAAGGCATTAGTCTCACTGAGAGGATATGCATTGTAGCGTATTACAGCATCTTGCTCATTTCCATACACAGTCCCACTGTTTAGTAATGATGGAAACACCCACAAGTGTTGCTCTATTACTGCCAAGTTAAATTCCTTTGTGCCAAGTCTAGCACCTCACGCTTTCAGTCTTGGAAGTGTTACTTTCTTCACTGGAGAACTCTCTTTTTAGATGTGAAGGCTCTGCGTTTCACCCTCAAACACAGCAGAAAGTGAGAAAACGAGAAAGTGAGAAAACACTGAGGATATAGATCTCGTTGGTTCTCGAATGCACAATCATAAATAGATGTCAGAATTGGTCATTTATTATTATCCATTTTTCATTGTGTGATTGTGTCATATCAGTTGCACACTGGAGTGAGCTACACATTCACTCATTCATCTCTCCACTTACTGTACAGGCAGACCTCATGATCTCTTCTGCGTTCATGGAGATCATTTCTGCTTCCACAACATCCCCTGCAGGACACTTTAAACTTTAAGTTCAACTGATTTCTAATTGTGAAAACAACGTATCAGTCATGTTCTCACAACAGTGTGATTCACTGACTCATTAGCTATCACTAGTACGTTTAACTGTGTATTCACTGACTCATTAGCTCTAGTACGTTTAACAGTGTATTCACTGACTCATTAGCTACCACTAGTACGTTTTAACTGTGGGAGATATCCTAGTGAAGCCATGTCATGACTATTCTTTCTTCTTCTGGTTTCTGGTTCCACCCGGTTCTAGAAGAACTGTGGTTCCCTTTAAATAACAGACATTGGGAACGTTGTGCCTGGTGATTCATTCCCCTTTCTCGCCTTCCTCTCTTTTGAGAGATTTTGAGATTGTGCAGAGTTTTCTGTTTTGGTAATGCGTCCTCCACAACCGAACATGTCCCTTTCCTCTGCATCTTTAATTCTGGCTCTGGCAAACTAATTTGCTGCATTATTTTGACTTGTATTGAAAATGCAATCGTTTTAATCTCTCAGATCAGCGGTGTGACATACTAGTGACATACTGCTGATTTTTGAGTTATTTCACAAGATATCACAAGATTCCAAGTAGTTTTGGTTTTTTAGTGAATCTCTATTCTATCTGATCATTGTCACTGCCATTAATTTCCAATACTGCATCTTAATGGTCTCTTTTCACGGCTTCCGAGGCTTTAATCCAATCGAGTTAAACATCCCTCTGAGGCACTTCATTGTTCTGGGAGTTATACATAAATTATACCTTCAAATGGCCACTAAGGAGCTACGTCTAGAGTTTATTGTGTCTGAGATAAAGTGTACATAATAGAGTTATGAATGTGGTGACAATCTATTTTTTCTATATTGCCGTTCTTCATATGGCCTTTAGAATGAGATATCAAAATGAATAACAAATTACATTCTATGATATTTCAATATATAAACAATCATAAACAATTGAATACTAATCAATGTAATTCAACTCTGCAGTCTATTCAATTACTCTCCTTGATGAAAATGGTGCAGAATGTTCTGCAAAAATTGTGCAGCAAAAGGAATTCTGCATAATATATAATGTGTTTTAGTACTTTCATTAAATCCCCCATCTCTTTCTCTGGGCTGACAGCAGATCATGAATATAGTGCATGGCTGCATTGCAAGCAGAATCCCATTACCTAAATGGAAAGTACTAATAATAAAACATTGCTTCGGACCTAACTGGATTAACAATGATCCGGGACTCCAGGGACGTGCTACATAAATGCTTTATATGTACAAAGCCTTTAAGTGAGTTCCTTTCACTTCTGCTTCATTGTGCCCACAGAGGGAAGGTTGTTCATACATGGCTGACAAGCAAGGTGAATCCACATCACTGCCCTTAAACGTCTAAAAGGTGATGTTGTATCCGTCACTGTGGAATTATTACCCACTGCTTGTGGCATCCAGGGAATTCCTATATAATGACATCTTGAAAAGCTTTAGCAAACAGGTTTGATGCAGGTGAGGATATATATATATATATATATATATATATGAGATATGAGGTTTGATAATCCTGCCCCACATGAGGGTTAATGCATAATGATTGATATATGAGGTTTGATTCTACCCAGGCCATCAATATTGAGGGAGAGGCATACATTGTCACATCTGAAGTTGGTTTTCCATCTGGAAGTTCATGATTTCTGGATATGGCTCAGTGCAAGTGCTCAAGAAGCTGTTGGGGCCCACATACGGTTAGAGACCTGAACTAGTTGGAGACCTGCAAAGTATTGATTCTATGTGTGTAAAACCTTCTCATGATTAACCACACAGAGCCACCCCATCATACTCCCATGCCATATGAGTACTGCGACCACATTACTTACTTCTCCCAGTGTAATTTTAAATTGGTTCGGTGTATTGTTTTGTTAATGTAATACCATTCATCATCTGCTGAGCACGCTGCTTTCCCCCCAAGCAGCCCAGTCAGCTTTCCCATCAGGCTTTGTTGTTTTGGATGAAGTGTGGGAACTTTGCTACAGGAGGTTTTAAGGCTGAATTGATGGCTGAGTTTGCAGCGGGTGCATTTCCCTGTAGTCAGAGTGCGCCCTGCGTGCCTTAGTGACCGTATGGAGGGGGGGGGGGGGGCACCCTGATCTACAGTAAAGCCTTTGTTGGTGTCCTGGGTCTAATTCAATATCGCCACATCTATCAGCCAAAGTGGCCACTTCATGACCCGTGTGATAGGAAAGCCCGCCAAACAACGGCTCTGCCTGGAGAGCCAAGGCTGTCTTCACATGTTTGACACCTGCTGAACGGCTCTGTTACATCAGAGCTTTAAGAGGTAGGAACAGTTCTGTTACATAAGAGCTTTAAGAGAGAGGAACAGTTCTGTTACATCAGAGCTTTAAGAGGTAGGAACAGTTCTGTTACATAAGAGCTTTAAGAGAGAGGAACAGTTCTGTTACATCAGAGCTTTAAGAGGGAGGAACAGTTCTGTTACATCAGAGCGTTAAGAGGAAGGAACAGTTCTTTTACATCAGAGCGTTAAGAGGGAGGAACAGTTCTGTTACATCAGAGAGCCTTCAAGAGAGAGGAACAGTTCTGTTACAGCAGAGAGCCTTTAAGAGAGAGGAACAGTTCTGTTACAGCAGAGCGTTAAGAGGTAGGAACAGTTTTGTTACATCAGAGCTTTAAGAGA
The DNA here is from genome assembly GCF_964030765.1 of Micromesistius poutassou. Classification (NCBI taxonomy): domain Eukaryota; kingdom Metazoa; phylum Chordata; class Actinopteri; order Gadiformes; family Gadidae; genus Micromesistius; species Micromesistius poutassou. The sequence continues at coordinate 7,450,678 of NC_140282.1, forward strand.
GAGGAACAGTTCTGTTACATCAGAGCTTTAAGAGGGAGGAACAGTTCTTTTACATCAGAGCTTTAAGAGGGAGGAACAGTTCTGTTACATCAGAGAGCCTTTAAGAGAGAGGAACAGTTCTGTTACAGCAGAGAGCCTTTAAGAGAGAGGAACAGTTCTGTTACATCAGAGCGTTAAGAGGTAGGAACAGTTCTGTTACATCAGAGCGTTAAGAGAGAGGAACAGTTCTGTTACATCAGAGCGTTAAGAGAGAGGAACAGTTCTGTTACATCAGAGCGTTAAGAGAGAGGAACAGTTCTGTTACATCAGAGCGTTAAGAGGAAGGAACAGTTCTGTTACATCAGAGCTTTAAGAGGGAGGAACAGTTCTGTTACATCAGAGAGCCTTTAAGAGAGAGGAACAGTTCTGTTACAGCAGAGAGCCTTTAAGAGAGAGGAACAGTTCTGTTACATCAGAGCGTTAAGAGGGAGGAACAGTTCTGTTACAGAGGTAGGATGTGTGATCATCTCATCCATCCAAAGATTTAATTTATGCTAATTTGGGCCTCGATTTTCTGCTGTCTTTTTTTCTGCTGTTACCCGTATATGTTTACCCCCAAGCATCCATAAAGTGATATCTTAATTTGAATCACAATTATTATGCAAAAATCTCCGCATATGGTGTTGAATAGATGCCTAGAGCTCAGAGCCAGTATGGACATTTCTGTTTTAAGATGACCTATGTATAAATAACTTGAAGTGTATTCATTTCCACCGTTATTGACGTAACCTCGTCCTCGTGTCAGACTGTTTCAGCGGCCTCAGTGCCCTTCTCTCCGCCTGGTCCAATCACTGCTCGGCGGGACGCTGAGGCTTCTGTTTGGAACATAACGATTAGCTAATCTCCTTACCAATATTCTCACTGATCACATGCATGGGTCTCATATTACCTATTAGGCACAAATGGGTTTCCAGTAAAGACGTCACACTCTATTTTGTCTATTTGTCACTCTATACATCACACTTCTCCTTGGCTTTTTCACTCAATCACACACCAGTTTAAACAGCCTGTGGCTTAAAGCACGTCTACTGCTGTGAATGATTTGTGCTGATCAGTAAAACACTGGTCAAGAACTGTGCTCCAGAGTTTATAGGCATGCTGCGTGAATAATAATAATAATGATAATTATCGTCTTGGGCGTAGACTGCTGGGTGTTTACCGTTTGAACAGTCTGAGTGAACAACAGCTGGTCCACAACGGCTGTTTGGATCCTCAAACACTTTATTGATCTGATCCAGCAGATGCTCTGTGTGACGTCAGAACAAGAGCTCTATTCAAACCCAGGCTACGTTTTCTCACCGTCTAATCTCAGATGAGCTCTTCCTCGCCTCCTGAGACCGTCCTGATCTTCCAGTTGTGTTTCTCCCTGGAGAACGTCTTGGCACTCGCTCCCGTTTCCTCAAAGTCTTTTCCCAAAAGTGCAGAACCCCAGAGCCCTCGTTTATCAAGAGTTCCTAGAGAAAGTTGTTAATCCTGTCGGACACATGCGATTTATAATGTTGGTCATATGAGGAAATTGTGCTTAATCAAGCGTTCTTATGCTTACGACGATTTCCCTTGATACTTAATGGTCGTTCTAAATGATAATACTCGCTGTAGCTCATTACCATGTATGTAGCGTAGGAGTGGTTTGGTGTGCCTCTACCCACTGTCTACCCACTGGCCCTACCCCTCACAGTATGCTCTCTAATCAAGTACCAATAGTGACACACATGTAATGGAGTTATTTGACGGCACTTTATGGGGAAAAGAGTCAATCTATGGCGGGTTGTTGACTTTCGAGCTACGTTACTTTTGTGCGGGTCAGTTGTAAGTACAGATGTGTACAGATGTAAGTATTATGTAGGTTTGTGTTTCTTCTGCTACCTACCCTGGTGACGGTTTATGTGAATCCGTTCCAGTCATTGTTTCTCTGCTAGTGAGATTTGTTAAATACGACGCTATCTTCGCGTATTAAAAAAACGAATAGTGCTACAGAACCAACTTAAGTCTGTGTTTATCTGAATGGGAAAAAGTTTGAACTTTCCCAATTAAAAAATGTGAACAAATCATTTATTATTCTGACCCATCCCTAATCAGAGGTCAAGAGTATCGTGACCTTAAACCAACACTATAAATGAGCCCACATGAGCCTGACCCTGGGGAGTGAGTCCTGATGTGCATCACCAGCACATCGCAGAGTGGATCCCCTTTCTGTTCAGGGCAGTGGATTTATCATGGGATGAAGATTGCAGGCTGTCACTCTTCTTTATCTCTTAACTCACGGAATGTGCCAGTAGCCATTAACCTGAGGATGGAGAGGGCTGGATGCCGGCTGGAAGTTGGTAAGAGGATGGAAAGCATTCCCCCCCCTTCTTATTCAGTCCACGCAGCCCCCACTAACATGTCTGACTAACACGCACCCCCCCTTGTGAGGCGCCAGTGAGAGGTGGTCCTGGTTCTTCAGAGAGTGGACGGTGAGACCTGGTTCAGAGAGTGGACAGTGAGACCTGGTTCAGAGAGTGGACAGTGAGACCTGGTTCAGAGAGTGGGCAGTGAGACCAGGGGCCGGTTCAGTGAGACCAGGGGCCGGTCTATGGCAGTGAGACCTGGGGCCGGTCTATGGCAGTGAGACCTGGGGCCGGTTCAGAGGTTAAAGCCTGGATGTTGATCCTGTCAGACCTTTGTCTGTGTTTATGATGGGTGTGGGTGTGTTTATGATGGGTGTGGGTGTGTTTATGATGGGTGTGGGTGTGTTTATGATGGGTGTGGGTGTGTTTATGATGGGTGGGATTTGTGGGCGGGGTCGTTAATATCAGCCTCTTTATAATAATTATAAAGATAATTATATTTATAATAATAATAATAATAATAATACGTTTTTTATAGCGCTTTTCTAGGTATGCAAACTTACAAAAAAAAAAAAGAATACATACAGACAAATCACAAACAAAAAAAACACAAACAAGCCACAAGCAAAAACAAATTCTTCCTATCAGCTATTTCTTGTATTCCATCCTACTTATATTTTTCAGTATCCTGCGTATTCAGATTCTTATTTTTTATCCTTGTTCGATATTATTTTATTTACATTACATGCACGTGTTTTATAATAGCCTGGGTCTACGTCTATTGAATTCATTATATTTGTTGACATGCTGCCTTTTTATTTTGCCCTTGTAATATTTCAGCTGGTCTGTGTCTTATGAATAAGGTTCTGCCTAAATAAGTATGTTACGATGTAAAGTCAAGCATTGACTGCATCTTGTCGTTCATTATCCCAAAGGCATTACCGGTAAGAGCTGCATTCACCTGTGAAGAGGTCGGCATCCAGTCAGGGAGATTTATATCAAATCTTGTCCTTCATATAAAATCAAATTCAAATTCAATTCATTCATAATAAAGCAGTGCTTCTCAGCAGCACACAGAGTGCTGCACAATAAGAAATGGCTATTTTGTAAAAGCGTGTTGGGAACCGGACGTAAGTGTAACTCTTCCGTTTACAGACGGCAGTTTGCGTCATCAGCTGCAGTTTCAGTTTCAGAGGAAATACCTTGACCTCATCTCTTTACTATAGCTTGTTACTGAATCAACTAAAGGCAAGCCAATGCATAGAGCTAATATTTCATTTTGTGGGTACTTTTCGTGGCATCTAGAGATAAGGTTGCATATTTCAACTCTCTGAATACCCCCCCCCCCTACGAATCTACGAAGGCCTTTTTAAAATAATGACATTGACAACAACAGCATTGATTAGTATGTAGTGAGGTTTCTTGTAAATTGTATTTAGTTATTTAGTCTGCAAAATTATAGGTTATAGCTTACAGATTAAATAGCAATTATATATTTAAAATGTAAAAAACATATTTTTTGTTCAAAACGATAAAATCTTAGAACTGAAGAGCCTATGAAAACCCATTCTGCTGCTTTATGATTCAAATACAATGACTGGTGTTGGAGCAGTGATGTCCCCTCTGCGGTCGTTAGAGCTGCTGTTCTGGGTTCTGGGATGATATCTACAGTTCTGCTGATATATACTGAAGCTTTTTAGTATTGGCTGCGATGGCTGATCAGCCACTGAGGTAACACAGAGGCAGTGGAGCAGAGCGGGCCAATGGTAATGAGACGTTGTGGAGCCCAGATGTAATTAAATCATAAATGAAGCCTCAGAGAAGATCCTCAAACCATACCATGTGTTGCTCCACTGCAGTGACCAGGTGATCCCCCACTGGGAGCATCCACACACAGATGCAGCACCCGGCTCTCATCTGCATCCACTCTACCTTTGGAGTGTGCACCACACTCACTCCTGCTCACTCCTGCTCTGCTCACTCTTATTAACCTCCATCGGGGCATGAAGACCTCGTGGTGCATAAAGCTTACTTGGTTCATCGAACAATGTGGCGTTAAATGAAAGACCTTGACTTTGGCGCTAATTGAGTTTTAAATGGTTTACTTGAAGCCGGAGCGTTACACAGAACAGAACAGTGCAGAAGTGGGTGCAGAGCTGCTTCGTTAACGGGAAGGCGGGCTGTGATTAACGCATCTCAACGAGGCTTCCCCCGTCGCTCTACACAGGACGGCTCACACCATCAGCGGCTGGACGCAATAAACTGAATGAGACGTCACCTCAACAATGATTGGGGCGCTGAAAAGCAAGACATGGATCTGGCATTATTAGGCCTGTAAATTTACAATCATGGAGTTATGAGCGCAATCGATGAGAAGAATCAGAGCGTTTTATAATGCTAATACATAGATACTAATAACTACAGCTGATATATAGATACTAATAACTACAGCTGATACATAGATACTAATAACTACAGCTGATACATAGATATTAATAACTACAGCTGAACAGACATCTAGAACGTGTCATTGTTAACAACACAGCAGTAGCGTACTAGTCGTACTAGCCGTGCAGCGCACTGACGCAGGGCTCAGGCCCGCAGGCGGCGCCGCGTGGGAACACGCAGACACATGCTCTGCTCCAGGGACCACTTCCCCTCGGAGCCCGGTTTACACCGCCAGAGCCCAAACCCTTCAGAGGAGCTCAGAGGGACGGTGAGCTGGGCCAACTAGTGATGGAGTAACGCCGAGGTGCAGCAGCCAATGGCGTGGTCCGGTGAGCTGCAGGAGGCCGCCGGCACCTTCAGCGGGCCGTATGCTCTCCATTCATTGGCCACTGCTCTGAGGCAACCAGGGGCAGCCAACCCCCACACCCCCCCCCTCCTCGCCGGGCGGGCTCATTGTTTAAGGACACGCCCGGCCACGCCCTGCCCGGCCACGCCCCGCCTGGCCCCGCCCTGCCCGGCCACGCCACGCCCGGCCACGCCCCGCCCGGCCCAGCCACGCCCCGCCCCGCCCGGTCACGCCCCGCTCTGCCGGGCGCTGGCCGCCCTGCAGCCGCCCAGGCGTGTTCTCTGATGAGCGGCTAAGGAACCCCACGAAATGGAAACCTTCAGTTGAAGAAGGTTCCGTTTGGGGCTCAGAAGTGTAGATTAACAGATGTTATAAAATGGGTGGCTTAAATCAAGCAATCGAATTGGTTCCCAACTGAGCGTATACACACAGCTATGACGCCCGTTGAGTTTACAGAGTTCAGTATCACTCCGCGCCTAACTTGAACTGTTGTTTATTTATATATAAAAGCGATAGCATAGTTCACTGAAGCCTAAAAACATGTTGATTGCTGGAGAGGGTGGAAATGTTGTAAAGCAATAGGCACACGGTGAGTGAACTCGATAGTAGGCTAAATTGCCGGCGAACCGAGCTACCGTCTCTAGCCGTCTCTCTGAAGGACGCTAGTGTGTTGCATAGCAACCGCCGTACACTTTGCAGGCAGCCAGGAGGGACTACTTTTTTGTATTTGTTAAAAAAATGCTTTTCCGACTTTCTCACTTTTTCAAAATTGAGGGTGTCTATGACTTTCATTTCGCCATACTTACGTAACCGTTTTATAAGAGCAATAGATCACTTCAGTCAGTGGAATGTTCTCATTATACCACAGTTAAGGGGGTCGCTGTACAACGCCCCTTAACTGTGGTATAATGAGAACATTCCACAGCCTGTCGTGATCTATTGCTTAAATACTACACGGCTCTCCTCAACGCTGTGGAACGCTCCGTTCACTTGCATGGGCCTTCCCGACTTTTTGCTAAGCACATAATGACCGCTGTCAAGGAAAGTGGATTTTTTCACGTCTTTCGTATCACTGCGCGAGTAGTCCGGTAACTTATCAACCCCAGCGGGTTGCTAAGCGACAACGTCTTTGGCAGACTATCTCTCTGCTGATCAACACTAGGAATGCTGGTAACAAATAAATTGTACAAAGACACACTGTGTGAAGTTATTTTTTTGTTTTGGCAAGTAGCCACGTAATAAGTGGGATAATGTATAGAACGTCACCAGGCATTATCGGAAAATAAGTCATTATTTTCCAGATAATGACTGGCGTTCTACACATTAACCCTTACGTATTTCGTACGAGGGATGTAAAACACAAGTCTGCTACTTCCGGCCATCAACCCTTTTCCAGAGTGGGCGTTTTCTATTGGCTGCTCATCCTGGCTCAGTGAGTGAGAAGTGTGTTTTGAATATTCCGATCAGAGTCGTTGGAACTGGGAGGCAGTCCTTCTGAACGCCGTTGGCTCTCCTTTAAGGTGAGCCTGTTTCTGAAGATGGATCCAGACCAACGCTCGTCGTGGCTCCTCCTCCTCCTAGATGGAAGGAGGAGCATCGAGGTCGACTCCCCCACCTCGGCCCCTCCCCCTAGCGGCCGTGTGCCCCACCTCGGCCCCTCCCCCTAGCGGGCCCCTTTATCTACGGTGACAGCCGTCCTCGCGGGGCCATTGATTGCGTTGACCCTGATGTGAGCCGGGGCCACGCATTATCCTGTAGCTGACAGCCGTCCTTAAGGACGTCAGAGAGACAGACTCCACAGGGGACAGAGAGACAGACAGAGAGACAGACTCCACTGAGGACAGAGAGATGGACAGAGAGACAGACTCCACCGAGGACAGAGAGACAGACAGAGACAGACTCCACTGAGGACAGAGAGACAGACAGAGAGACGGACTCCACCGAGGACAGAGAGACAGACTCCACAGGAGGACAGAGAGACGGACAGAGAGACGGACTCCACCGAGGACAGAGAGACGGACTCCACAGGAGGACAGAGAGACAGACTCCACAGGAGGACAGAGAGACGGACTCCACAGGAGGACAGAGAGACAGACTCCACAGGAGGACAGAGAGACGGACGGGGGCCCGTCCCTCTGTGGGAATGCCGGCAGCATCACCTTCATCATCAGAAGGATGAATCTCATATTTACTTGGTCTCACACTATGGCAGCAGCCCGGGCCCCCCATGGTGATTGAAATGACCCCCGCAATCAATTGTATTAGCATAATGAGATCCACAATGTCAAACCCTCGTCAAAGCCAGCGGGTCCTGGAGCCCCTTCAGCGGGTTCTGGAACGGACTGCTGCTGTTTGAACACGCCGACGCCCCGTCCACGTTGGTTAATCGCTTTTTTTTGTAGTTCTGTGTTCTTTTCCACAGACGTTCTGTTCAAATTAGGATTGCTTTTAGTAGATCAAATCACGTATCTCTGGACGTTTAGTGCCAGATAGGCCACATTCATTTATGCATATCACCTTTACCATCATATGCTCTTTGATTGATCCATTATGCATCACAGTAGTGGATAAAGCCTCAAATAAAACGCTCTCTCAGAACCTAAGCCTAACATTTATTCTGTTGGCCAACTGTAGAGCAGTTCATTTTATTAATATTTTTGTAACAAAGTGAATACAAGTGAATGTAACCTTCCAGCTGATCTACTAATATATGCTCAAAACGGTGACGTTAACAATTATTTTGGCCCCCAGCTAATTGTCCTGGTGACATTTGGCAGTACTGTACAACGTCTGACGCCGTGACCTTTAGCGCTTCCCTCAGCTCAGAGCTTCAGGGGGGGAAAGGTCACGGCGGGTCTGAAGTGGGATCAGGACGCGCCACGCTTCAGTTGATACAACACAAAAAAAGTTGTCACAAGAATCGGTTTGCAAAACAAACAAGTGAAAAACCACTATGGCTCTAAATCCAAAGAATAATTTAATATTTTGTTTTTTGTAAGTAGGCAAATTATTGAAATTTGCGGATAATCCATTTGTTACCGTGGTAAATAAAGCTGCCACTAAAACCGCTTGTGATGTTGTGGCGAAGCATACTGGATATAAAACACACACACACACACACACACACTGTAGAATGTAACAGCCTCCTGACTGAGAGGCTCCAGCTATGGCCGCTGAGGGCTGAGGATTCAGCGTCTTTAACTCGGACACTCTGGGAGTCCAGAGCCAGACGCAATCTGTGATTTCATCATGTCTGTGTGTGTGGAGGAGATGAAGAGGCCTATTGATGGTTCTGCAGTGTGGGTTTAATGTATGCGGCATTGTGTTGATATGGTGGTGGGAGGAGGGAGGTGGGTGCCAACACAAGTTGACTACGGTTCTACTGAGATGTGTTCTTGGTTCCGTGGGTGATGTTGGTGTATGCTCTGGTAGAGTGGGTTATATAATCGCCCCTTCATAATCATGTCCACAGCAAATGGTAGCCTGGAGATCCAGAGCCACATCTAGAAAGCTGTAGGGTCTGGCAACAAGTGATGAAAATGGCCCAACTCGAGGGGCGTAACCAAGCATGCATTTGAAAATATCACTGCACGCAATATAAATAACACCACGACCAATCAGAAGAATATGTATGGGTGACGAATCCAGACCAGTGGAGCTAACCAATAGATAAGACTCTTGCCGTATCCGGTCGGTAAAACAGCAATGCTTTTGGCCCGCCTATATCAGATACACCGATGTGATTGGTTAATGTTCTGGGCCAGGGGAATCGGGGAGTGAGTATATTGCTCGTTCCCAGAGTGACTCGCTGAGCAAATTCAAATTGTGCTCTTGCGAGAACTTCAATATCTATCTTAATATATATTTTATTATTTATGTTTTCTTTCAAAAACTGCATCATCTGCCAATAGTGATGATGTTAGATGATGATGAATGGTTGATGATACTATTGCAGAATCAATCAATTAATTAGCGTTTATTTTGGTAACATATCATTTGACACAAGCAACCATTTCAACGTGGATGTGACGATCAGTGGCGATTTCTCTAAGACTGCAAGGGAAGCTCAGCTTCCCCTAAAATTTCAAAAATTAAATGGTCAAATATATACTGTTGTTTTAACATTTCATTGACTAAAAATGCGTTAGAACACGTCCATCTCGAAGACAAGTTTGTTCAGAATCAGCTGCTTATCGCAGGTCGACTGACTCGATTTCCTTCTCATACATTCCCGTAGAGTCACAGTGCGTTTGCCTGTTGAAGCTCAGCTTCCATCCACTTCAATAGGGCTGCATAGAACAGCTTTTTTTAGTGCGTAGAAAGTCGACGGTCATTGGATAATGTTGCGATTATGTCCCTCCCATGGACGCTCAGCGTCTCTGGGGGTGAATGGAGGAGTGGGCTGGCCTGGATGCTGGGCTTCCCACATTTCCTTGTTCAAGTTTAATATCGTTTTGGTAGTTGGCCATCACTTTGATTCAGGAAGCCTGAGGTCTGAACTTCAAGTCCTGTATTCAGATCAGTACTTGCAGTGTGACAGGGGAAAGCTGTGTGATTTCTTGGTGTTCCTTAAAGACATGGAGTTGGACAGTGCAATGCCTCAGCTTTACAAACTGTTCTCATTAGTGGCAATTAGAGCTACATCTGCAGGTGTATAAAGGAGCTTCTCATGTTCAAAGCGGCTCAAGTCCTACACCCGTAACACAATGGGCCAAGGCCGTTTAAGCAGCCTAGCTCTGCTGGCCATTGAGAGGACACTGGTCAAGTCAGTGGAAAAGACAGCTAGTTGGTATGACAGAGCATTTCCTTGAAAAGGAACAGAGAGCATCATTTACGTAACCATAAATTGACAATTTATATGATGTAGGCCTAAAATGAGCTTCCCCTCTTTGAAAGACCAGCAGCCGCCACTGATGACGATGTAGGGTAGGCGCTGTGTTAACAGAGCACTGATGACGATATAGGGTAGGTCTGTGTTAACAGAGCACTGATGACAATGTAGGGTAGGTCTGTGTTAACAGAGCACTGATGACGATGTAGGGTAGGCGCTGTGTGTTACAAACAGAGCACTGTTGAAGGATGCTGTGGGTGAAGTACAATGGTCCATGATGGACGGTTATGTTATGTTTGGATGTGGTTTGTTGATGATCTGCTAATTATTGTACTTACCCAAATGTCTTCTCCAAGGCCTCGTCCTAATCAAACATTCAGCGTTGTTTAGGCCCATTTTGTTACGGATCAGTTGCTTAAAATACGCACAAAGCTGTCAAATATTGACACAGATTCTAGGGGTATTTGATGGGTTATGCTGCCGGGTTCTCCGGTGACGTCTAGTTCGTACCCCGTTGACATCTGCAGGCGTGTACGGACTGAAGCATCGTCTAATTCATCTAATTATGTTTAAAAAAAATAAAAAGCAATAATCTCACATACACTTTGTTTATGTCACAACAGTGCATTGATGCCTTTCAGCGGTGGTTCACTAGCTTCCTAACAGAAAACTGTTTAAAATACTCCTGAAAGACGTGCTTAAGTGACTAAGAGAAACTCTGAGCGCGGTCTGCTGACGGGGTGCAGATGGACTGCAGGGTGCCGTTCTTTGCCTGAGCCACCAGTCCTAAACCTGTCTCAGTGCTTTGTGTAAAGGTTCTGTTACATAAAAACACTCTCAGATGGGGCTGGCCTAGTCTGACTGCCTGTTTAGTCTTTGTTGGTTTTTCAGAATGTAAGAATAGCATTACATAAGAGGCACGACAGATAAATAATTAAAACGACTCACTGATCTATGGATATTGTAGCCATGAATACATGAACTGTGCAAATTGTCTGTAATGTATCTACATAACAGCTTCAGGGTGCGCGACATAAACGGCAGTGAAATATAGAGTATTCACAAAGAACAGTGGAAAAACCATTTTAAAATGTACATTCATTACCAGAACCTTCTAACCATGGAAGATGTTCTGTCAGTTGAATGCATGTTGAGCACAACGGACTTCAGCCCTGTCAGTTGCGTAAGAGCTGAGCCTTCAAATCATCCTCATTCTGTTGATTCTATTCTCTCTTTACACGATAGTGAGGCTGTGGTTGTGGGCAGTGATTGTTTACAATAAGGACGCACACTTTGATGGATTAAAATACTCATGTCTATGTAAAGGTCCTGATTGGATAGTTAGGATTCTTTATATCCAGTAATAGGCCACATGGACAGGTTTACAAACACTGGAACCAAACCAGTGATTTGATTTGTAAATGTATCGCTGTTAGAAAGCATGCAGACGCCTTCCAATCAGAGAGGCTGATGGAGTTGTGTGTACTTGGTTGTGTGTACTTTGTGTTGCGTGGGAGCAGAGGAGATTGTTCAGTGCTGTGTTCAATTCTGGAAGTCTGGATGGAAAAAAAGGGACTTCAAGTGATGGAAGGTGTGAATCCTCTGGGTATTTCAGGGCTGTGTTCGAGTCCCCCTCTCACCCTCTCACCCTCTCACCCTGGTACCATAGGGCCTCATGGTGCCTGACATCATAGAGAAGGAGCTGCAGCAGACTGTACTGTATAATGCGCTCTTATTTTGAAGTGTGAGGGGTTAAGTGTGAACAACAGAGCCGGAGTGAGACCCACACACACACACACACACACACACACACACACACACACACACACACACACACTGACTGCCAGCAGGACATTGATGACACTTTTAATAGGCGGGATAACGCTGATTATCAAGGTTTTGAGGCTGGCTTTTCTTTCACACCCTTTTATCTGTTATGTTTGATGGTCAACTCAGCAACATTCCACCATCTCTTAAATAAACGTTGAGTGAGTGAACAGGCACTCAGTGGAGGGCAGATTTCTACTGGCTTCTATTGGTCCCTGGTGGGTGTGTGTGTGTGTGTGTGTGTTCTTGTGGAGTTCTCCTTGTTGCGTGGTGTCGGGCTCTGATTGGCTCACAGACCGACACATCAACAGGACGGTGGGCTCTGTGGAGAGTGATGCGCTGAGGAACGCTGTGCAGAGTTCAGTGTGTGGCAGCTGGCAGGAGAGTTTGGGAGGAGTTACCATGCCAACCGGTGTCCGAGCACATCATTTGATTTGGATTTTACATTGACAAAGGCTCTAGCCAAAACCCCCCCCCACACACACACGCGCACACACACACACACACACACACACACACACACACACACACACACACACACACACACACACACACACACACACACACACACATACACACACAGCTTTGCCCATGATTAATAGATGTAAAAGCAGAAATCGATTTTCACCAAAAATAAATTGCCGGAAAAGGAAAGACGTTGCAATACCAATTCTGTGCGGTGGGGGCGGAGTCTCTTGTGACTGAGGCTTCTCTGGGCTGTAGAGGCTGGCCTTCTCTGGGCTCTAGAGGCTGGCCTGTGCTCTAGAGGCTGGCCTCCTCTGAGCTCTAGAGGCTGGCCTCCTGGGCTCTAGAGGCTGGCCTCCTCTGGGCTCTAGAGGCTGGTCTCCTCTGGGCTCTAGAGGCTGGCCTCCTCTGGGCTCTAGAGGCTGGCCTCCTGGGCTCTAGAGGCTGGTAAAGTGACGGGCTGTTGAGGTATTGACTTCCGATCGCCCCCTTGGCAGGCCTCGGCCCTAACGCGGCGCTGGCTGCTGATTGGTCGAGTCCTGGTGGTACTGCTCGCTGACAGGCCACATCAACGCCAGCGGGGGGTTTGTTTCCCAGGGTCTGAGGCCACTCTCTGACATTATGGGATGTGATGGGAACCCAGACATGAAGTGAGAAGTATTCATTCAGCGTTTTATAGAAATACAACGGCTGCATACATTTTTGTACATTATTTTCGATTTGATGTTTCATGTTTTCAAACTTTCAAACAATCATTTTGAATAATCGTGATTTCAATATTGACCAATATAATCGGGATTATACTTTTTTCCATCATCTAGCAGCCCTATCCCAGCCTGTCATTGGTTGTTTGGTGTCAGCCTGCAGTATCCCAGCCTGTCATTGGTTGTTTGGTGTCAGTCTGCAGTAGGGTTGGGTACCGAGGGCCGAGTACCGAGTGGTACCGGGGGCAACATGGTCGGTTCTACCCGGACCCAATGACTACATTTCTTTCGGTTCCTCGTTTCGGTGCCGCAACAATCCTCTCGCCCTCTTGTGGTCGGAAAAAATGCAGAGCACTTTCCTCTCCTGCTGCCTAGCTGCAGCCATCATGTCCAAAGTAAAACGCTCTAAACCAGGGGTCGGCAACCCTAGGCACGTGTGCCACCACTGGCACGTGGACGCATAATCATTGGCACACTTGGTCACACTTGGTCACCGCTACAATGCGGCAGCGTAATCATTACTACCGATTTGTTTTGCACTTTATTCAGTTTTGGGCATTTCCTCCCAGTGCAAATGTGTTTAAATTAGTTACTGAAAGCAGTGTTCTGAATTGGGATCAAGTAATCGTTTTAAAAACTATGTTGTCAGTAATAGAGAAGAAAATATTTAAAAGATTGTTGCAAGTGGCCTGTATGCATGGCCTTCACATGTTTTTTTGCAAAGCTGTACATGTCTTAAAGATATTGATGTGGATGTTTCCATCATTCTCATATAATGTCTGTTTTTACATTTCTCAGTGCAAATATGTTTTTGAGTTTCTGACAGCAGTATTTTAAGATGGGATATATGTAATTATAATTTGTAAGCCCATGTTGCAAATATAACAACAAAAACTTTAAAATGTTGATGCATGATTGTGGACTATATGGAAATAATACAATTCCAGGTCTTCTGGAAATGTTTTTGGTCGCTGTGTCATAATTCAGCTTAATATTTAATATATTGTTCCTTAAGGCACACTCATTAAGGAGAAAATGTCCAACTGGCACTACATGTTGAAAAGGTTGCTGACCCCTGCTCTAAAGTATGGCTTTACTTTACTAAAACAAAAAATGACAAAAAATGAGCAGCACATGCAAGTGCAATACAACTATTTTGTGTAAGGGGGGAAATACCTCAAATTCGATGAAACACTTAGTGTTTGGAATAACGCCGTTTAAAATAACGGCATTAGGTAACGCCGTTATTTTTTCAGTAACGGGGTAATCAAACTAATTACTGTTTCCGTCGTTACAACGCCATTATCGTTACTGAATGTTAAATGCGGTGCGTTACTATGAATTGATTGAATAAACTGCGTAATCCGAACGCACCCCTGGCTCCACACACAAACTGCTAGTAAGGAGACCGGGTGGGTTAACAACGAGATAAGCGATTATGATTGGCTAAGGCAGAGTCATGTTTCATGGTAGCCAATCGGAGCCAGTGTTTTTACACACAAGCCAGGCCACGCTCACCACACACACACCAAACAGATTCGAAGAAGCAGCAGAGACGGCGAGTCCGGAGCAATCAGATGAAAAGTTGGCATTTTCACGGTGGAGATATAAGCACTTCAAATTCATTGACATATATATTTTTTACAGTAATGCAAATAGTTACCCTTTCAAAGAATTTTCAAAGAATCAGTGTTGGCATGGCATTTCTATAAAAAAAGAAAAAAGTATCGATTTTGGAACCGTTTAGGAACCGGCATCGGTTTACAGGAATCGAAATAGAACTGGAATCTAAATATTTCAAACGATACCCAACCCTAGTCTGCAGTATCCCAGCCTGTCATTGGTTGTTTGGTGTCAGTCTGCAGTATCCCAGCCTGTCATTGGTTGTTTGGTGTCAGTCTGCAGTATCCCAGCCTGTCATTGGTTGTTTGGTGTCTGTAAAGGTCGCCACCCACCGACTCTAATGCCGGGATATTTATCCTGTCCCTGGTTGTAATCTCAGGGGGGTGGCTTTGTCCTAATTGGAAAGCAGAGTTAATTATCCCCTGGCCTGTACTTGGCACATCATCCAGCGCTCCCCAGAGACGGTGTTCCGCCGGCCCTGTAATCCTGAACCCGGAGCCGAATGCCGCTTTAAGGAGCAGACGCTGAATGGTGATTCAGCGGGTCGGTCACATGTGGCTCTGGAAGACAGCGGTTGGTTTGGTTATTTTATTGAGTCTATTCTTTATGGACTTATTCTTTAGCTCATGGTTAAAACAACTTATTGCGTCAAATTAGTAGACGGTATTTGTGTTGGTCAGTTTAGCCAGTGTCATAATGAGAGGTGTCAGACGATGCTGGACTAATGAGCGCCGTTCACCGAGGCGTCGTCATAGGTCCTCATCTCCTCATGGTCTGCTGTCTCCACCGAGGCGTCGTCATAGGTCCTCATCTCCTCATGGTCTGCTGTCTCCACCGAGGCATCGTCATAGGTCCTCATCTCCTCATGGTCTGCTGTCTCCTCCTAGGCGTCGTCATAGGTCCTCATCACCTCATGGTCTGCTGTCTCTTCCTAGGCGTCGTCATAGGTCCTCATCACCTCATGGTCTGCTGTCTCCTCCTAGGCCCGGGCTGGACCTGCTCCACTGGTCTCTACTATTTGGAACATACAAGTAGAGTCAGAGACCCTGTGTTGGTCCTGTGATGGCTCCATGATAAGAGCCTGTGGCCTCTGTGAGCCTGTTTCTGACAGCCTGTTTCTGACAGCCTGTATCTGACAGCCTGTATCTGACAGCCTGTTTCTGACAGCCTGTTTCTGACAGCCTGTATCTGTGAGCCTGACAGCCTGTATCTGTGAGCCTGTTTCTGACAGCCTGTATCTGACAGCCTGTATCTGTGAGCCTGACAGCCTGTATCTGTGAGCCTGTTTCTGACAGCCTGTATCTGTGAGCCTGTTTCTGACAGCCTGTATCTGTGAGCCTGTTTCTGACAGGCTGTGTCTGACAGGCTGTATCTGACAGCCTGTTTCTGACAGGCTGTAGCGTGTTGTGTGAGCAGCCTGGTGACACCGCTGTAGACGTGAAACTGACTCTTAATCTCCAGCCAGTTCCAGTCAGCCTTATCTCTGACTGTTTTGTTTTTCAACCAACCCATTTTCTCTCAGCTACAAAATACGTTTCAAGTTGTACCAAAGTCACAGAGGTGAAGGAAGAGACAACAAGTTCTCCTCTTTGTGTTACCATGTGATTGTGTTACTGTGGCTGGGTTGTGTTACCATGAGATTGTGTTACTGTGGCTGGGTTGTGTTACCATGTGATTGTGTTACTGTGGCTGGGTTGTGTTACCCTGTGATTGTGTTACTGTGACTGGGGTTGTGTTACCATGTGATTGTGTTACTGTGGCTGGGTTGTCTTACCATGTAATTGTGTTACTGTGGCTGGGTTGTGTTACCATGTGATTGTGTTAATGTGGATGGGTTGTGTTACCATGTGATTGTGTTACTGTGGCTGGGTTGTGTAACGGCGTTGGTTTGTAAGGAACTGTGAAAGCATGACCGTGACCGTCCAATCAAACGACTGAACCTTATTTGTTGTAAACCTCCTCCCTTGTTTGTGAGACAGAGCTCAGCATGAAGTAGCAGCTAGAGGTTCTGTTGTGCTTTTTAAGATCAATGCTGTATTGTGTACATATGACATTATTCTACTTGTGATGTACACTAAGTGCCTGTTTAAACCAGAAACTGCCGTTAACCACAGAAGAAAGCACAACAACACACTCCCAGTGTGGGGGATTTAATTGCTAAATCTAAATCTCTGGCTGTAGGCAGAAGATGGCCACCTCGATTCAGGGCTACTATTAGGGATAACCTCTGAACACGCCTTACACTCACATCTACCAGTTCTTCAATTAGAACACTTTTCCCGCTAATTCAGCGTGGATGGAGAGACTCCAGGGCCATGCTGAGTGGGGATGGTCTAAAAGGCCTTAATAGAGCGATAGCCTTTAGAAAGAGATACTCTGAATGCAGTCCAGGCACTAAGGCAGGCCCCCCACTGGTCTCTTATCATCAGCCAAAGATGGGGCATTGGAGCCATGGAGCAGGTGGTTCCCCCTCCTCACAGCCTTCAGCCTGCCCTGTGTCAGTACACATCGCATGGAAGGTCCACCAGTCAAGGCTCCAGAAAAACAACCCCACGACCGAGGAAGAAGGCCTCGGGTATCAACACCTCGTATCCATGGGTACCGAGGGTGGAGGTGGGGAAAGGAGAGCCTGGTTGATCCCAGTGGTTGTAGACTTTGTTCATCTCTGTTGTCTTTGCAGCGATAATAGCTCAGACCAGAGATCACCAGATGACCTGGTTAAAGGTGACCGCAATACAGTCTGATCTTTGCCCCATTTACCTCTTAATGCGTGAAACCACATAGACCACCTACACATAGAGGCTCAACACACATGTATTATGTAGACCTGTACCTACACATAGAAGCTCAACACACATGTATTATGTAGACCTATATGTACCTACACTTATAAGCTCAACACACATGTATTATATAGACCTATATGTACCTACACATAGAAGCTCAACACACATGTATTATGTAGACCTATATGTACCTACACTTATAAGCTCAACACACATGTATTATATAGACCTATATGTACCTACACATAGAAGCTCAACACACTTGTATTATGCAGACCTATATAGGTGTATACTGGTGTATTCAGAGGGCTACATTTAGCACCTAGCTTTGTACAGCTAATTGTCTTTCATTATTTCGTCATTATTCATAATTTTTAATCATTTTAATAAGTGTTCACGGATGACTGGATGTAGCGTGCTGCATATGTTCAGGCTACGTGTCCGCAGTTTGTGACAGAAAGCAGGTGGTGGCTCGTAGCCTAGCCTAGCCTAGCCTAGCCTAGCTATCTGACAGCCTATAATTCAATGCCCAGAATGTGCATTGAATAGCTGTTAAAAGGACCTTATTCTGTAGTACATTTAATTCTGTTACTTTTGACTGTAAAGCAGCAGAAGGTGGGCAGCGTGTGAACTATGGACTGAGTTGCAGAGTGGTTGAATCACCTGCTCTCAGACCTGGAGGACAGCAGCCAAGGACGAGCTGGCTCCTGCATTGATCGTTCCTCATCATTAGTGACTCCCACCGTCCAAGGGCTCCGATGTTAGCCTAATGCAGAGACATAGCACCAACACTTTGTGCCGCTCAATTAATCAAATCAAACTCTGAACTCGTTCTACAGTTCCACTGTGATTCCCTCTCTGCTCTCCTTTGACATCATTTGGTTGTGAGGTTCACATCGCCTGATTAGATTATTCCATTGATTCGGGCCTTGAAGGTCACACTATTCATAGGACTTGACTCAGTGGCTGACCTTCAGAAATACTCACACACTGCCAGACATTGGAGGCTGTGCTTTTGTGTGGATATAACTTTTGAAAGGTTTGTTAAGGTGCCACACTGTGTTTTACGTCTGTCGGGATTTGAACACATCCTGCTACAGAAGTTGAGATTCTGGTGGATATGCAATATAATTAAATACGATGATGTTACATCTAGATTTATCTCCTTCCCAACGTGTCTGATTAAGATATCGATTCTTGAGCCTCAACAGTTAATGCAATAATGAAAAAATCCTATCGACCTTAATGAATACCACATGTTTTAATTACGTTAGTGGCTAGCATTATAATTGATTTGCCTCTTTTTGTTTTCGTTCTTCTTTATCGTGACGTTCATCGCCCCAGTCCTCTGGGTCACGCTATAACGCCTAATCCACTAGTTTGGGGGATTATTCGGTTAATCAACAAAATATGTTTCCCAACTAAATGAGTGACATACGGTTTGGCGCCACAAAATAAGTCAGTTAGTTGTACAGTTAGTAAGCAGCCTGTTATAATTTACCTATAATTGCAAATTAAATGGATTCATGTAGATGTCAATATATGTTATTTAATCATTCACAGAGTTGAGAGGTGAATAGAACAGATTCTTGTCACACGACTGACAACATGATATTTCAGTTCAAATGTTAATGTTCAAACTATTCTGTATCTTCACCTACTCGAGGTGAACTATGGGGCGAATATCGGCATCACTTGTGCGTCGTGCTCGAGCTGTGGATGTGTTCGGATTCCTAAGTACCTGAGAGTAATGAATCCATTTGTTTCAAACTATTAATCCATTATCTTAGACAGTGACATTGATGCTTTAGTTTCAAGAGTTTAAACAACAACACTTAACTCAATGTATTCTGCCTCACAATACTCGGAGCGTAGCTCAGTGGAGTCAGTCATGACTCAAGGTTAATGCCACCCCATAACGAGGGCTGGGGCCGGACGAGGGGACGGCAGACAATGTCATCCTGGCTCTTCAGGAATATTACTGTCAGGAGACAACAAGCAATCACAGGCCATGCTGCAGAATGCTTCCATCTCTCAGGCTGAGGTCATCCTGTACCTCTTATTGAAGGTTTGAATCACGTCAAAGGGACAGGTAGAGGGAGCCATGTCACACGTCCTCATATAACACAATATATATCATATGATGTATATTCTATGATAGAAAAACACTACTCTCATCCTATCTCCTTGTTGTGTAATGTCACAGGATGTTCTACTGCCCTGGACTCCTCCTGAGCTGTGGCTGAGGCAATATGTGTGTCCTTGGATCAAAAGATTGATTTTTCTTTTAAATTTTTGAACAGAGACATTGTGATTACCAGCCTCATGCATTAATCAAACGGGAATGATGAGTAACAATGGCTAAATTAAGATCATCTAACGCAACACAAAGCGAGATTCACCTGGCATCATTTCAACTTGACTTAGCCCCAGGTGTAGAAGGCCATGACATCATGCTCCTCTGCCCCACACACACACACACACACACACACACACACACACACACACACACACACACACACACACACACACACACACACACACACACACACACACACACACACACACACACACACACACACACACACAGGGCTGGGGGCCTTTATAAAGCGTTCCTTGTAATCCTGTTGGTGATTGTTCTGGAACAGGGAGCAGCAGGCAGGTTCAACATTGGGTTGTTTCTTTTCTTTGATTGAGAATAGATATTCGAGCAAAGTACAAAAATATATTTACTTTGAATAAATATATAATCAAACACAAATTTGAAAACGATTTGGGTTCTGGATTACACACATTACACACATCTACACACACACATCTACACACATCTACACACACACATCTACACACATCTCCACACACACATCTACACACACACATCTACACACATCTACACACACACATCTACACACATCTTCACACACACATACACACACATCTACACACATCTACACACACATCTATTCACATCTTCACACACACATCTACACACACACACACACACACACACACACATACACACATCTTCACACACACATCTACACACATCTACACACATACATCTATACATCTACACACACACATCTACACACATCTACACACACACATCTACACATCTACACACATCTACAAACACACATCCACACTGGCAGAGAGGCTCTTCATGAGCTGAGGAGGGCAGAGCTGTCCTGTGTTACAGGCAGGGTGTGTGTCCTTGGACAGACACTGGACACACTGGACAGACACTGGACAGACACTGGACACACTGGAGAGACACTGGACGCACTGGACACACTGGAGAGACACTGGACACACTGGACACACTGGAGAGACACTGGACACACTGGACAGACACGGGTGCCATTGGACAGACACTGGACACACTGGACAGACACTGGACACACTGGACAGACACTGGTGCCACTGGACACACTGGAGAGACACTGGACACACTGGACAGACACTGGACACACACTGGTGCCACTGGACAGACACTGGACAGACACTGGACAGACACTGGACACACACTGGACACACTGGACAGACACTGGACAGACACTGGACACACTGGACAGACACTGGACACACACTGGACACACTGGACAGACACTGGACAGACTGGACACACACTGGACACACACTGGACAGACACTGGACAGACTGGACACACACTGGACAGACACTGGGGCCACTGGAGAGACACTGGACAGTAGGGTTGGGTATCGTTTGAAATATTTTGATTCCGGTTCGATTTCAATTCCTGTAAACCGATGCCGGTTTACAGGCATCGGTAAATGGCATCGGTAAATGGTTCCGAAATCGATACTTTTTTAATAGAAATGCCATGCCAACACTGATTCTTTGAAAAGGTACTAGTTCCTAACAGTGCCAGAACCAATATGACAACTTCTTTAAAATAAAGACCAAACAACTGATTCAATTGTTGAAATTCTTCCATTTTTAATGGTAACTTATTTGGTAAGACATGAGCAACTTAGGCTTTGTGAAAAGGTATAGACCTATTTAAACAAATAAAATTGTCACTGTAGGTTATAAAAAAATAGTCTCTTTGTTTATAGTTTCAGTCACTGTTTCCATTTGTAATAATAAATTATAGCATAACTTAAATAGAATAATAACAAAAATACCAAATAAACATGTTCTCCTACAGTAGTGCACATCAAGCTTTCCCAACCTTTTGGGATTCCATGGCCCTGAATGGCCTTGATATGAAAATGGGGTCCTTATAAAATGTATTAAAATCTGAAATTAAAACCTCCAGCCAACGACTGCACAGAAGCCAATGTAAGCAAGCAGCCTTACTAGCCTATACAATAATATCCAGTTCTTCTCATAACCAGTCCAGCTCACAAGAAAGAGCAGTTTGATAATTTCTGTCCCCGCCTTGAACAAATGAAATATTCTTTCTTTATACTCTGTGTAATTGGTAGTGTTGTAACTTGTGAAGAAACAATATTCATGTGTTTTGATGAATGCTTGGAACAAAGGAAATATCATATATGAAAAAGGTTTTGGGACACTTAACAACAACCCTGTCCCCCTGACCCATACAGAGCTACTTCAGTGTACACATCTAACAGTTCTTCTGTAAGAATATTAGCATGTCAGCCTTCTCTGGCAAAAGGCGGCTTCTCTCTGGGCTAATAGTGTCACCTGCAGAAGAGAAAACCCTCTCTGAAGGAGTGGATGAGGCCTGCACACACAAGTATGTGTTGGGGAGAGCACACAAGATGGGCAAGGTGTCCCTCTTTTCCCACCACCAAGCTGCAGGGTCTTGTGTTGTCAGGACTGGAGGCATGCCTTTGTATATCTGGATCTCCTTCTGGACCCGATCTGTAATGGAGATGTGGGTGCTCACCGTTGTTGCCACTGCCAGAAGTTCTCGGTCCTCATCTTCAAACAGCTCTTGCAGAGCAGACTTCTTATGGGAGGAAGTCTGAAATACACAAATATATTACATTTAATCATTTAAAGCCAGCAAAGGGTCCTCCAATACCAATTATTGTTAGTCAACAATAATTGGTATTGTTCATCCAACCGTCCCAAACTCAACTTAAGTGCTTCACTTGGAGTGCATAACAAGCATGCATAGACAATAAGAATAATTAGACAGCATATTACTAGACAAACATGACTTCAAAAACTGTAATAAGTTGATTTTAGTCAGTTTATTAAGAGCTTACTCGTTCCTGTTCCAGCGCCTCTTCGTCTTCAGCCAGATGTATTGTCCTCCTCTCTGCCTCTCTGCTGGTCCTGCATCGCCAGCTAAAGACAACTTTGTGTATGAAAGTAGCAGAACTGCCACTAGATTTTAATCTGGCACACACATGACATGATGAGATTCTTTCATTTAACCTTAATTTAATCAGTTGTATGTCTCATGATAATCTATCTAAACAACACCAGGCAAGCTAAAATGGGAATAAAATACCTGTTCACTTGTGCTGCTAATGGCTGCTTCATCCAAACGGTTCCAAACGGCGTCTTCATCAAGTCCACAGAGTTTGAGTTTGAAGCAAGGGTCCATCAAGGTAGCAACCTGAAGAAGCTCCTGAATGTCTTCTCCCTATAAATAAATCAGGAATATTCAAACATTTTGCGTCCAACAGTCACTTTACTTAGTTCCGTCATTATGTATGCCCTGCTATATAGAACTGCTACAAACCTGGTAACGCTTGGCCAGATCACCCCAGACACTATCTTTGATGCAGGCTGCAAAAGGGGATTCCTCATCTTTCACTGTGAAGTGATCCTTTAGCTTGTTGAGGATGGGGAGAATTTGGCCACAAGTCGGAGTCTTCTCACTTGACACGCAGAGTGTTGAAATGTACATGATCCTCATTATTTTGATGAACTCTTCTGCTTTACGGAAGTCGCTGTCAGAGTCTTTCCAGCCTGGAAATTTTTTTTAACAAAAATGAATACATTGTATTCTTATTCTTATTAATTTCCACTGCACTTAATTAACCTCCCTGTCCATTACCTGTCCTTCTCCATGGGCTTCCGGAGCCGTGGATCCAAGGAAGCTGCCTGGATGGCCGGGTATTGTTCTAGGAACCGTTCCATCATCATGAACAGTGAGTTCCAACGCGTCCTCACGTCAAGGATCATATTGTGCTCAGGCAGATCTGAGACAAAAAAAATATAGGCTATTTGAATTACACAC
Source organism: Micromesistius poutassou (assembly GCF_964030765.1). Taxonomy (NCBI): domain Eukaryota; kingdom Metazoa; phylum Chordata; class Actinopteri; order Gadiformes; family Gadidae; genus Micromesistius; species Micromesistius poutassou. The sequence continues at coordinate 7,474,264 of NC_140282.1, forward strand.
ACGTCTTCCAATATTATACAAATCAAGTATTGAAATTTGGGCTTAAATGACTTACCAAGGGCTCTCTGTTTCTCACAACCTTTGCCATGGAGGATCTCTTCAACCACACGATGATTGCTCTGATTCTGGCACACCACTTGCTAACAGAGTTGTTGCTGTACACCTTTTGTGCTCCCAGGTTCAAAGTGTGGGCAAAGCATCCCACCTTTCTGATGTCAAGCTTCTTAAGTGCAACGTCCATATTGGTAGCATTGTCAACTGTGGCAGCCACAATCTTATTCTTCAATCCAAATTCTTCCAGAATGCCATCTGCTTCTCCAGCTACCACTAACACTGTCTGAGACTCATACACTGCTTTGGTGTGAAGCACTTTCTGCTTAGAGGTACATTGGCTAACATAGTGTACTGTTACTATAATGTAGTGATCTTGGGCCAGGCTGGTCCACCCATCACATGTAATTGCAGCCTTTTTTACTAGTGCTGCTAACTCAGTAAGTATATTCTGTTTCTCAACAGAATACTAGGCAGGGATGAGGGAATCTGCCACCAGGTCCCTGGAAGGAGGGTGGTAGCGAGGATTCAAGGCACTTGTCATAGTCTTTGGGAGACTCTATTTGACTATGTACATAAACAATAATTAGATTGTCCTATTTCACTATAATGTTCCTATTTCAACAGAATATAGCTCTCCTCTTTAAGTAGTCTTCACATCACAGCTGCAAAATCCCCGTTCATTCATAATCCCCCTCCCATCACGCTAGCTACATTTTCTATTTACATTAGCTAAATTACAGAACAAGAAAATGAAATAGCAAGGACAACATGTAAAGTAAGTTTAGCTATGCTATAGCCCCGTAACGGGACGCTGCAACTTCCCAGCTGCTGGGAAGTCGCAGCTTCCCGTTTCGGGATTCCACAGTAGAAAAGGGGTTCAATCCTTTCACCACGAATTTGGTCACAGCCCGGTGACACTTGTCCACCGTCTCCTTCTTCAATTCCCCCTCTCCGCTAACGTGAATGGTGTCACACCGTCTTGTCCGGTAGCAAAAACTTCAGTATGATGGAGGCTGTCGTTACGTTACGCAACGTTATTTCTCAGCAACACAAAGCTAGACATAGCCAAGACATAGTCAAAGCTAGTCATTTGTAGCTTACGTTGGCAAAGGAAGCTAACGTTACCTCAACACTTACTAACCTGCGGAGGAGACGCTACTGTTGTCATCAACGTCGTCTCTGACGGCTGAGGAGGAAGGGCTTGGCTGTGGGTTTCTCAGGCAGTCGAAGACAGTACAACTGTCAGCCCTTATATTTATGTTGTGCAGCATCAAGTGGTCATCAAATTGGAGGTATTTCCCCCCTTACACAAAATAGTTTTATTGCACTTGTTACATGTGCTGCTGTCATTTTTTGTTTTAGTAAAGTAAAGCCATACTTTAGAGCGTTTTACTTTGGACATGATGGCTGCAGCTGGGCAGCAGGAGAGGAAAGTGCTCTGCATTTTTTCAACAAGAGGGAGAGAGGATTGTTACGGCACCGAAACAAGGCACCGAAAGAAATGTAGTCATTGGGTCCGGGTAGAACCGACCATGTTGCCCCCGGTACCACTCGGTACCCGGTCCTCGGTACCCAATCCTACTGGACAGACACTGGACACACTGGAGAGACACTGGACAGACACTGGACACACTGGAGAGACACTGGACACACTGGACAGACACTGGATACACTGGAGAGACACTGGACAGACATTGGACAGACACTGGACACACAGGAGAGACACTGGACAGACACTGGACACACTGGAGAGACACTGGACAGACACTGGACACACTGGAGAGACACTTGACAGACACTGGACACACTGGAGAGACACTGGACAGACACAGGCCACTGGGGCAGCAAGCCCGTTTCCCAGCGGCTGTGCTGAGCTCCTTCCCTGTGCCAGAGTGAATTAGAAGAACCAGGAGAAGGTTGTGCACTAGGCTGTGCGTCACGGCCGTTCAGAAGGTTAAAAATGTCTGTTAGATAAAATCCCAGAAGCATGGCCCATTTCTGGTAGGGCTGCGCTGGCCATGAATTATGGAAGGAGCCTCGCCTCCACATGCTGCAGCGCCGGCTGAATCCCTCCGAGTCTGAGCATTGTGTTCATCGCTCCCAGGAACTCTGAGTCCGTCCCCTCCTCTCCACTCCTCTCCTCTCCTCTCCTCTCCTGAATAGAATATAATTCAACAAGGGTCTAGTCAGTACATTATGTTTCATGTGGAAACAAACCCATTGTGAGGTTTATTCTCCAGCGGGTGTTTGTTAAAATCATTGTGACTGAATAACAGGAAGGGTGACATTTATTTGAGAATGAAGCAGAACTATTCGGATTTGGCTTTTACCATCAATAATACAAATGGCTTCAGTTATTCATGTTTATTGTTAATCCCTGAATAGCCTCATGATTTAGTGCAGCTCAATTAGGGCTCAATAAGAGGCAGGAACATAATGTTTGGTGCGTTCATGGTAACACATGAGTACACTGATGGTGAAACCGTCCACCAAACCAAACAACTTCCTCTCTGCTGCTGCTCCTGCTATAGGACTCACCAATGTCTGGCTTGCTTCGCTGTTATGAAGGTTAATTAGTTCAATTAGTTACTTCCCAGAGATCCTCCCAAGAATATGTGCCTTCCTCGAGGATGGTTCTGCTGTACCCCCCCACACACATTATTAGCAGCAGTATTTGATGGACAAGCGGGCTATGAGTGACAGTGTGGGCCCAGGAATGGGGGGTCTCTGTTTGATTCATTCTGAGCTTGAAGGGTGGGCTGTGACTCTTTGGCTAAAGCTGGGAGAGACGTGAGAGAGTGAGGTGTGTGGTGGCCTCAGAACCTGAACATATTCCCCCCAAATGAATGTTCCGCCTGGCAGGGGTATTTGTGTTGACTTCCATTTCAGACTCAGTGCAGCATGGACCGCAGCAGGTCCAAATGAGGCCTGTAAGCATGTCAACAACGCGATGGGTTCTCTTGCTAGGTCGAAGAAATTATAACACGAGTGCCAGCGGTCATCCTATGAGATTAGCTGTGGAATGAATTGGTTTAGAGTTTCCCCTCGGTGAACACCTAACGACCGCGCTGGTCTAGCAGCCCTGAACTGAACGGCCGCGGTGCAGAGCGTTCATGTTGTTGTTGTATTAAATGGATCATGAGAAAGTCTCATTTACACAGTGCTCTCATGAGAACGTTTCTGCACGGCCTGTCCCTCACTGCAGGCCATCGTATGTTAAACACATATATTACACACACACTCCAATTACTATCCAGTAGATATCCTTTTCGCCTCAACCACGCTCTGAAGTATAACAAGTCATATAGATTAGTATTACAGTATGGGGGACAAGGATTCTCCCCCAGAGTCACATGATTCTTCTGTTCCAGGGAGTCGGTGTTCATTAAGATTCAGCCCCTGAGCCTTCTCCATTGTGGCCCTCTTACTGCCTTTAGCTATTAAATCCACCCGCAGACATATTTAAATATGATTCCGTGGCAAATTTAAGACTGAAGATTAACAGCTCCAGCCGCCCTGCACCTAACTGTCTCTCATTACCATCTTTTTCAATCTTTCACAATGCTTCAGAAGCATTACACCTAATCCTCTTCTCTCGTATCGGATGATAAGCACATCTCACCAAACGCTCGCAATGAAGGCCATTTAGTCCCATGATCTAGAAAGGATATACAGGCTAATGCTATTGTGTGTGTGTGTGTGTGTGTGTGTGTGTGTGTGTGTGTGTGTGTGTGTGTGTGTGTGTGTGTGTGTGTGTGTGTGTGTGTGTGTGTGTGTGTGTGTGTGTGTGTGCATGCGTGCGTGCCACGTGCACATGTATGAGAACCACGTCCGTGTATGTGTGCCTGCATGTGTGTGTGTGTGTATGGTATGTATGTGTGTGTGTCTGCCTGCACGTGTGTGTGTGTATGGTATGTATGTGTGTGTGTCTGCCTGCATGTGTGTGTGTGTGGTTTGTATCTGCCTGTGTGTGTGTGTGTGTATAGTGTGTGTTATGCTTGTGCCTTAACCTTTGTGGCTGACCCTCAGCCCTCCCTCTGAGTCCTCTGCTGCCCCAGAGGTCAGGACCCTGGAGAGAGGAGCCTCTGCCTGGTCTCCTCTAGACCGATGGGGGGGTTCTCCAGTTCTACTACTGGAGAACCCCCCGCTGAGGCCCGCGCGGGGCAGCTCTCAGACAGCTGATGACAGCTGGGCTCAGGCTGGGGTCAGGGGTCAGATAGGGACCACATTTGATTTCCTCTGTAATTAATTATTTAAATCCACGGCTGCTCCCTCACTGGCTCCCCTGGCTGAGCGTGTTAATTACCATCTGCAAAGCGATGTTTATGTGTTCGTACGCACGTGTCTAAAAGTGTTTTTGCCTCTAACAGTCGTATGTATGTGTTAATGAGTCTGAATAATTAGTTACTGGCACCTTAAATGGTGCTTTTGAGCTCAGTGTTGTTAATTATTTATTTGGGATCCGGCTCCTTGATGCTATTAATAATTGTGAGCTTTAGTTTGTTTTGCGTTCGCCTTTTTCGAAGCCTGCATTTAGCATCACATTATGGGACGTTTTTTTTTTTTATGACACTTGCCTCCAGAAGTTGTTTACAACGACAAACAAACAATGCATAATTAAATCCCAGAGGTTAAAGTTTTAGTTTAGTTGCTTTATGACTTTTCCTTTCTTTCTTTATTTTGCTTACCTTAATTGACTTCCTTCAATTCTTCTCCTTTTTCACAATGGCTTCCTTTACTTCAGTAATTAATTTATTATTTATTAAGTTTAACTGACAGCAGACGTATCAGCAGCTGTTTTGATAGTTGGCATCAGCAATGGAACTCATTTGAAACTTTGTTAATCATACAAATACACACTCAAACATATGGTACCCAGAAGATAGTCCATATGAAGTGAATACAAATACACACTCAAACATACGATACCCAGAAGATAGTCCATATGAAGTGAATACAAATACACACTCAAACATCCGGTACCCAGAAGATACTCCATATGAAGTGAATACAAATACACACTCAAACATACGATACCCAGAAGATACTCCATATGAAGTGAATCGCAAAGCAGTGTGAGACTCAATTTAATTTATTTCTTAAATTCGCAGAGAAATAAAGAAATATGTGTCGATACACATATTCTATTGCTGTGTGCTTCACTGTTATCTTTTTTATACTTGTTTTATACTATAAATCTCATAGATCTGCTAATATGACACTATTGCTGTGCACAAAGACATGCATAAAATCAGCATAACATTGGCAATAGAAGTGAAAGCAGCAGATGAGGCAGAAAAAGGCCTTATCTGAAGACTGAGAGGAAGACATCACAGTGATGAAGACACTGCTGGGGTCAGCCGTCATGTGACCAACTCAAAAAGAGAAGGCAATTCATTATAGATGCTCTCATCAAGAGTATGCCCTCTTCCAAGAACAGCATATTATAGGATAGTAATCATTTATGAATAGGGTGGCCAGGTAGAAAACGTGATTATTAGATCTATACATTTGATTATAATAATAACCAATAACTCTCTAAGGCTCAGAGGGTTGATGGAGCAGTCTTGGGCTTCCTTCATCTTCCTCAACACATCTGCACTGGATTTGGTTTGTGAGCGTTTTGTCTTCTTCCAGGCCTCTGTGTAAGAGGCTTCCATCTTCATCTGGTGTTGAAGTCCTTCTGCACCCTTTCCTCGTACTTCACACCGAAACTCCTCACCACAGACTCATGCACTGTATGGACGTGGTCCTTGTGGTCGTTGTTTTACATCCCGCCCACCGCCACAGAGCTCCTTCCAGTCCGCGATAAAGAAAACAGAACAGTAGCAGGGGGCCAGAGCGCAGTGTGGGCTGCTGGTTTAACAGAACCTCCAGTGCAGTAGCAGGGGGCCAGAGCACAGTGTGGGCTGATGGTTTAACAGAACCTCCAGTGCAGTAGCAGGGGGCCAGAGCGCAGTGTGGGCTGATCGTTTAACAGAACCTCCAGTGCAGTAGCAGGGGGCCAGAGCGCAGTGTGGGCTGATGGTGTAGCTAAAGGTCAGGAGTCAATGGGGACGCCGACTCCAAAGGGGGAGGAGGAGGAGGAACACACAGGCCGCGCTGCAGCTTTGATGGCGACATAAAGAGACAGTGGAGGATGTTGTGATGTGGACTTTGAAAGGAAAAAACCTCTTTGTATCGCCTTGGTTACCAGCTGGAAGGATGACAAGCTACAATACAGGGTCACCCTGAGTCAAATACATCATATATACAACAAAGAAATAGCTGTACATGAATGAGACGGAGGAACAAGGCGTAGCGTCCTGACAGCGTGCCAGGTACCACAGCGGGACGTATCCACATATCCTGACGGACCCGGGGGGGGGGGGGGGGGGGCTCTAAATAGTTCATGACTGCATAATAGTGGCCAGACCACAACAACCTGAGCTCACCATCTGGCAGCCGGCCTCAGAGGGGCTCGGCTGCATGTAAGAATCTGCATCATCCTGCATTACCATAATGTTTATTGAATTCAGGTAATTAGAATAAATATTTCAGTAATGACCAGATAATTAAAGTGGGGCGGGGGGGGCGGTCAGAGGAGGATGTTTGCCATATTCTCGTGCATTCTTTATTTATTTCTGACAGCCTGGACGTGGGGCTATTTTTGGTCTGGACTCAAATTAAAATATGCAGATGAGGTGACATTTATGAGTGGTGCAATTGTGGCCAACTTGCAGTTTGTCCTTCAGCTGTTCAATTTAGGAAGAGGAATCGGGCTCATCAAGCATATGTCGGGTGAATCACAACAGGGGAGGGCAGTGTGGCGTCCCAGTGGAGGTGTAACAGCCCATTCCAGTGACTGGTGGCGCTGGTTTGTATTTTGGATGCGGTGGCTGGGGGTGCTGGTCGGGTTCAGAGCAGCTCCCTGGGTATTGATCCTGTTCTACTGCCTCATTTATGGGCTGATGGACTTAAAACAATGTTTAATAATGATACTTTAATATGAAGAAAAAACATATCTATAGATACAAATCTGTTGTTTTATCCTGCCATGTATAATGTCAGTATCAGTTGATTAAATGCTTATCACTATCATCTGGTCAGGATGCCCACTGGACGCCTCCCTAGGGAGGGGATCCAGGCTGACCAGCGGGGAGGAGGCCTCGGGGAAGACCCAGGACGAGCTGGAGAGATTATCTCCACACTGGCCTGGGAACGCCTCGGGATCCCCCCGTCACAGCTGGTCAATGTGGCCCGGCAAAGGGAAGTCTGGGGCCCCCTGCTGGAGCCGCTGGCCCGACCCGACCCCCGATAAGAGGATGAGGATGAGGAGGGCTGATCAATATATACTTCATTTGATCAATGACATCAATGAGATTTTAAATCTCAATGAGAGTTTTACCTGGTTAAATAAAGGTTTAATAAACGATAAGGGGAACAAACAAAGGTAGCTGTGATTGCTGGGAGTGACGGGAACAACGTAAACGTCGTGTTCATCTGTAGCCTCTGACCCTCTGGACACCTCAGGACTCAATGAGCCCTGTGCACAGACAAGGACAACTACAGCAATTCAATTAGAAAGATTCACTTCAACACAAGTGCAGTCTGCAGTAGGTAGGGGATTTAGTTTGATTTTAAATCCCAAAGGAATCAACTAGTCAGATGCGTTATGATGGTTCATCCACACCTCTGTGGCTGTACAGTCTAATGTCCTTAATGTCCTCACTAAGCTACTGGGCTGATGTGGAAAGTGGTGAATTAGGTAAATGAATGAATGTTTCTACATTATCTGGAACAGCTTCTAGAAGCTGTTCTGCAGTCCTGTGTCTTCATGGCGCCCATACGGTCGCTCCAGCCTCGTTGGTATTCAGAGACCAACTGGGCTTGATACACAGGGCCGCGGTTACCATGGCGTTACACTCAGCGCTTTTGTCGCAAACACAAAATGCTCGTCTGCAAAAACTGTCCAAGGGGCCGACTGTGAGTGGGCTGGGGTACGAGGTCCAATCAATCACTCTATTCATAGCACAACGGATCCTAGTACTAAAGAAATGTACATATATAAAGCTTGTATATTTACACCCTTTATACAAAGTAACCAATGAAACGTTCCGATTTGTGAGCGGAACACTTTGGTTTGAGATGGTTGAGATTCCAGAGGAGTAGCATCTTGTTATTGTGGCGATACTGTGAGCTGCCACTGCCCTCCTAGCTCCTCCCTCCTAGCTCCTCCCGCCTGGCTCCTAGCTCATCCCACCTGGCTCCTAGCTTCTCCCTCCTAGCTCCTATCAGGGCCCCTTAGTTCTGTGCTCTCCAGAACAGCACCTCTCAGAGAAGCTGATACACACTGATACACGCTGATACACACTGATACACTGATACACACTATTAGACACTGATACACGCTGATACACACTGATACACGCTGATACACTGATACACTGGTACACACTATTAGACACTGATACACGCTGATACACACTGATACACGCTGATACACACTGATACACTGATACACACTATTAGACACTGATACACGCTGATACACACTGATACGCGCTGATAGGTGCTGACACACACTGATACACACTGATACACAATGATACGCGCTGATACGTGCTGATACACACTGATACACACTGTTACACACTGATACGTGCTGATATGTGCTGATACACACTGATACACGCTGATACACACTGATATGTACTGATACGTGCTGATACACACTGATACACTGATACATGCTGATATGTGCTGATACACACTGATATGTGCTGATACACACTGATACACACTGATATGTACTGATACACACTGATACACGCTGATACACACTGATATGTGCTGATACACGCTGATACACACTGATATGTACTGATACACACTGATACACTCTGATACACACTGATACACTGGTACACACTATTAGACACTGATACACGCTGATACACACTGATACACGCTGATACGCGCTGATAGGTGCTGACACACACTGATGCACACTGATACACAATGATACGCGCTGATACACACTGATACACACTGATACGTGCTGATACACACTGATACACACTGATATGTGCTGATACACACTGATACACGCTGATACACACTGATACACACTGATATGTGCTGATACACACTGATACACGCTGATACGTGCTCATACACACTGATATGTGTTGATACACGCTGATACACACTGATATGTGTTGATACACGCTGATACACACTGATATGTGCTGATACGTGCTGATGCATCGCTGACTGAGCTTGATACTCCTTGGCATCGGTCCATACGCTGGTTGATACGCCTTTCAGCGTGCTCCACTGCAACACACTGCATGTAGTGTGTATCAGTGACCTGACATTGTATGTAAGGGCCTGAGGCCATGATACGTGAACATGGCTTATTGAGTGTTCTGAGGAACAATGCAGATATACAACGTTTGTCAAGTAAGAAATGGATGAAAAAAAAAAAAATCGATGTTGTTGGAAAAAACAACATGGAGAGACAGCGTGTTATGGAGAATGGAAGGGCACTTTGAAAGCAGTTTGGAAAGTGTTTTAAAATGTGTTGTGATGATGGATCAGAGTGTAGTGATGGATCCGATCAAAAATATATCCACTCTTGATTATAGTTCAAGGTTTTGAATACTTCCCTTTGAGTGTGTTTCAGATGCAGTCCATATATCTAATATACACTCATGGACCGGACCCAGACAAACGCTTAATGAAATGAATATGGCAGGTACGATGTGAGAACACGTTTTTGCTGGGTCATGATAGTGCAATAGGAAATTATAGTCCATGAGTGACATTTTGACTGAGGCACAAATACAGTCCAAACTGGAGGAAATGGAAACTACAGCTAGAAACGCACAAAAACAGATTTATTTCAATTTCTCACGGTGCCCTCAGTCCTAACAAGAACAAATATAGATTTAGAATAAAATGCCTGTTTGGCTACAATTTTCAATTATTTTAGATCATTAATATTCACCAATAACTAGTCTATGTGGGATGAATGCATGATGGGATGAAATCAAATGGTCCTTCCAGAGCTGAGGCAGAAGTTCATTCCATTGAATGAAAGTTTTTGCATTCTAGATCATTTGGCAATTTGAAAGCACTTTAAAGCGGATATGAGCATTGCTTTAGTGGGAAGGCTGCAGCATCCAGCCTGACGTCGGATGCAGAGGAGCGATACTCTACGCTATCATAGCTGAACTACTCTACAGTATCGCTATTCCGTCCATTGGGTGAACTATATTGAACTGTAATGTAATGAAATGTGTTCATGATAAAACAGGAAATCATTTGAATGCATTTTGTGGTTGGTATGGTAACAGTCGATATGTACAGCTCTAGAGAGAAGGCATCAAGGAGCAGGTGAAGTGGCAGATCAGGATGGTAAACACAGGACACTGATCTCTGGCCAGGGGCTAGGCAATAGGCCCCAACTGTCCTCTTGACCGGTATGGAACAACACATTTAACAGGCTCTGGCCAGCTCCAAATTGACAATCCAGCTGCCAGTGGGTTTTTTCCGGTGAATTGCGAGTGGTACACCAGCAGCAAGCCTAGTTACCATCCGTCATCCTATCAGAAACTCTCTCCCGTCACCCGCCCTCTCCACCCCCCCCCGCCCCCCCCCGCCCGGCCGCCGTCCTGGTTCTACCCTCAGGGCCCTCGGCGCTGGTCAGTGCTGCGCTCATCAGGCCTGATGTGGACGGCCTCCGTCCGCCAGCTTATTGCCAATTTCAGACTTCTTATTTAGCGGTGAAGGGATGGGGGGCCCAGGGCCTGGCCCCCAGAGAGAGGACCCCCAGCAGAGATAAGGGGACATTAACTAAGAACATCAGAGCTCTGTGCTCTAACGCCTGCTCCTCTCTCGCTGGAAACAGAGGAAACATTATCATTCTACATCTATGAATCTGTGTATATAGTGAAATATATACAGTGTGATTGGTTCAAAAAACACTGTAGAAGAAAACAATCTTTCTCTTTGAATAATAGAATGCTTTGATATGTTTATCCTGTCTTACTAGCGAGCCACATTACGTCAAACCGCATTACGCCCCGCCCTCACCACCCCGTCCTCTCACCAGTGAACGGCTGCTCCTGTATGTGATGTGGAACACACTCCACACACACATCATCTTTTATTTTGCCATCTCAAATTGAAATAGTCTTTTTTTATGTGTCCTTGGCTGCGCCATGTTGTCTTTCATCACCGCAATCTCCTCTTTTTATGTAGGTCCACGTCCATCAGCCCCACTATCCCGGCTCTACACTGTACTCATGCTGTAAGCCTGCTCTGAGTCCACCGCACTGCAATAACAAACCGCAGGACAAACCACCGCTCCTATAAAAGCAGAGGATTTATGGCTGTGCGGGTTTGTTTTGTGACATCGGTGGTGAAAGTGGACGAGATGTGGCCAGGAAAAGCTTTCAGCGGCAGAGAGCAGCATCTGGAGCGCAGAGGCTGTTGTGTACGGAGGGACGGCGATGCTGAGCAGCGTGGGCTCTTTGAATGTAAAGAGACAAGGAAAGAGGGCGATTATTTTACCTCTCTGCTCTGACAGCAGAGAGGGGTGGAATGGCATTAGATCCTCACTTCATCTCAGACCTAATTGGATCTGGCAGCGGCAGAAGATTCCCCAGATGAGTTCTTTAAGGCAGAATCTGTGTGATATACGTCCACATATTAAGAAACAGAATAGAGGAGTCAGTGAGCGCCGTGGGAGATGCAGAAAGACTTCCCTAGAAAGATGGTTGGTTTGATTGTTTCATTGTCATTGATGTTTTTTCCGACAATATTTATTAAAGGGAAAAGAAAGTGTGTATGAAAATAAACACAGGAAAGACTATAAATAAATGGGCTTTCTGCATGAGTCAAATGTTGTTCACAACCATGACCCCAGTACTAGAATATCTTACATCTATCTCTCTATATATGTGTATTTCCATCTGCTTATCCATCTACAGTTATCTTTTTATCTGTACAGGAAGAAATATATTTACAGAATCTAGCTGAAATCGCGGAGGAGTGTAGAATGTTGAGTGAAGATAATTCACAACTCCTTATGCATGAAAAAGCCTTTAAGTTTGTATTGAATAATTCATCTAATATGCTAAGTATTTCTATTTCAATGCCTTAAACCTCCTTGGTGGGAATTACATAATTTAAGTGATGAGTAAATTACAGGGCTCAGTGTGCACGGCGTGTGAAAGCGGGAGGATTGTGATTTCGTAGAATCTATCACTAAGACGGAACAATTATAGAGTTGAGTCGGGACGCAAGGAAACTATTTATCTTTCTCTACCTTCATCATCTGATTATTGCACCAATCCATAATTCCTCTTCTTCATACATCTAAATATGTGTTTTTTCATCAATGAATGAACCTAACATCAAATATTTATATTTGATATCACAATTGACACAACATGCATCTCATCCTTGTAAATACTTCTTAACCGTATCACAGCATCATTTGAAGGAGTATCAGCATGAGTTCTGTGGACGTTCTGTCCCCTAGCTCTAGGGTAGCCTGGCTCCACCCGCCTCCGTACTTCCGCTCAGTTTTCATTTCCCTTCAGTACTACGTCTGGGTTTGCGGTATATTTGTAGGTTTTCTGCAGCCAATTTTTTGGCCGTCCAATCAGCGAACAGAGGCAGTGGCTGAGAACATTGACGTTGAGGTTGTGCGTTCGTTTGAGTTGTAGTCAAACGTCAGCGATTGGTTATGGCAGATCCAGAGTGGCACTGGGCAGATCTAATAGTTTCAAACTCCAACACCCGCCTTCAACTGAGCTAACGTTTGTCAATGGAGAGTGGCCAGACTCTGTGCAAATTAAATGAAGTAGGAGACTCTGGTAGGGCCAGGCTGGCTCTAGGGGCCCTGGCTTCCTGACCTGATTCTGACGAACGAGCGACTCATCGCCCTCAGTCTCATCAGGTCCCCCTCACAACAATCCAGGAGATCTATGGTCACTCATGAGACGGACATGTGGCCAATTATTTCCCTGGGGGGCGTCCGATGTTTGTACAAGACAGCACTTTGTAAACATGACGGATTGATCTTCATAGCAGGTGTCCGTGGTGGTCATGCTCTGTGAGAGGAATATATTAATTTCTGACAAGCCTTAGGCCTTCTGCCTTATTAAAACTATTTGAACCCTCCTAATGGCAGAATTAATTAACCCTGAAATTGGAAGTGCCACATAAACCAATATCTGATCGTAATATATACAATGGCTGATACACACGTTGTCACGCTACAGTCTACTGGTAGGGCATGCATGAATGACTTAATATGTTTTAATAATATCCAGTGATAAAGGCCAACGTACTGACAGGGACAAGATGCATTCATGACCAGTAGGGATGCAAGAAATACTAAAACATTATATTCAAACACACTTCATAACATACACATATACTCAATATCAGCAAGTACTCTATTTGTTTGCATTTTCTTCACAGCAAAGTAAGCAAAATATTGATATTTTCGGCTAATTTACACATACCAAAAGTCTGTTTGAATCAGTCTAATGATCTGTATTGTGTGTCTTTATGTGCACCACTCTGTCGCTTCCACCTGCTCTTCACGCAGCGCTGGCAGAGGACGCTTCTTAACAGAGACTCTAATGTTACATCAACGGGAACATGACTTATTCTGGTTGAATTACATCTGAGGGAGGCTGTTTAGTGCAGGACAGGGTGCTTTGTTATTCTCAGATTGTGTAGAAGTATTGACAACATGATGGCTCTTTAGAGAGGAGTGAAGAGAGATTCACACTGCGAGCTGCACATTACCATACTTTTGTTGGAAAACGTTTTTACTTCTTTTTACAAACAAGTACAAACAAATTGTTCAGCCTTTCTGCCAAATGCAGATTCTATGACGGAGAATGTCGCAGTTACTTACTTTGTTGTTGCAGCCTTGAGGTTTTACAAAGGTTATCACTTAGTTCTCACTTAGTCGTGTTGTGTTTTAGCAAAAAACAGTTGGATAGAAGTACAACTAAGGACACTTAATGGCGTACACGTTCGTTCTCTATGTAACTTTGGATACTGGGATCCTCTAATAAAGGATCTGAATCAATGTCCTGACCTTCCACCTGGAGGGAAGTGACCACACACTACCCAGACTGCCCCCAACGCCCACAGCGCTGCTTCAGGTGGAGAGGGGGTTAACACTAGACCACCAGTCTCACTGGTTCTGGTGGTGAGAGGGTTAACAGCAGACTCACTGGTTCTGGTGGTGAGAGGGTTAACAGCAGACTCACTGGTTCTGGTGGTGAGAGGGTTAACAGCAGTCTCACTGGTTCTGGTGGTGAGAGGGTTACTGGTTCTGGTGGTGAGAGGGTTAACAGCAGACTCACTGGTTCTGGTGGTGAGAGGGTTAACAGCAGTCTCACTGGTTCTGGTGGTGAGAGGGTTAACAGCAGTCTCACTGGTTCTGGTGGTGAGAGGCTTAACACCAGACTCACTGGTTCTGGTGGTGAGAGGGTTACTGGTTCTGGTGGTGAGAGGGTTAACAGCAGACCATCTGCACCAGTTCCCTGTTCGGTTCATCACTTCCTTCCAACAGTGAATCAGAGGTTCTGGCAGCTCTGGACGAGAAGAGAGGTAGAGTGCCATAGCCTCACCTTCTCTTACATTTCTTAGTGGATGGCTTTGATGCTCCCCACTCCCCCCCCAACGCCCCCACCACCACCTCTCCCAGCTCCACCACCTCCACCCTCTACTCCTTCGCCTCAGCACTTCTCTATTACTCTGTGGTGTGTTTTATAGAGCTCAGAGGGCCGATATAACTCCAAGGCCAGGGGTGTGTTTGTCCCCAGGATTCAGATCCATAAATGACGTCTTGCTCTGGGCCTAAAGAGGCACGAGGCCTTTCAAGTAATAACTAATAAATGCCCGCTGACACCTCCCATTATCTGATCACTGCTGGTTATGGTCTGTGTGTTCATGGTGGTGGTGGAGCTGGGACCATTTCAACAGAGAGCCAGCCAAACCAAAACACAGTCGTCTATACCAAGGTTTAACACTGTCGTCTATACCGAGGTTTTACTGTCGCTAAAATAAAACTCTGTGGGTAAACAACAGATGTTTTCCCTCCGCCAAACCCTTCTGGGAATTTTCTCCTCCCCTCTGAACTTGACGGAACTCGTGGAACTCTGGATGTGTGTCCGCTGTCCTTCCTAGAAATTCCTAGAACCATTCCTAGAAATTCATTCTTTTTAGGATGTCATTGTGTTCACATTCAAGCTGAAACACAAGATTCCCTTAGACTTTTAAGTCCAAACCGAGCCATCTCGATGTGTCTCAGTCCCTTGATGAAGCTGTTTTTGTGTCAGTGGGCCATGAGTTCTAAAGCTAATTCAGGCCCGTCTAGAGAAAGGTCTGTAATGTTGACTAATGCATGAACCCACAGAGAACGCCGTCCCTCCCTCGGCCTCCATGTGTGATCCGCCATGTCTCTCCAGCGCCATATGGCGTGTGGCCTCAATATGCTGCATTATGTGTTATTCATTCAATCCCAAGTGCTGGTTTTTGTTGCTGATTTATTTGTTGCGGTGCTGATCCGTGCTGCGATGGGCAGACTGTGAATGATGCAGAGTCCAGGTTGTGTTTGCAGATTTACAATCTATACAAAGAGAACATCTGTTTGTTTGACAGAGAGAATCAAGCCGGCTGATCCCAACATAGCGAAGGCTCTTCTCTCTCAATTTCCTTCTGATTTAAATTGTAGCAGAGGACATACTCGAGAGCAAATTCTGGATCAAATTAGTAGTGTGACCCAAAAAAATAAATATGATCACATTGATTATGAGGAGCAAAGCACAGCGGGGGATTTCTTCAACTCTTAGGAAGAGTCTATTCTGGAAACCAAAATTCAACATAATTGAGTGTCTGCCCTGACTGCCGAGGGCTCTGGGCTGAGGTGGGATGTACAAAGTGAGCCTGAAATGAAAATTGAGTGACTGATTTCTTTTGGGATTTTTTTCAATGAAACTATTCCTAATTTGTTGTGGGGAAACAAACTCTGTTTTGGTTTTTAACAAGCCCCCCACCGAGCACAGAGGCTTATTCATTGTTATTATTTCCTCATCCATACTTTTTTAAGATGTATTTTTGCCTTCGATTGCCTCTTGATCATCACTGGCATGTTTACTCTGAAGCATCAAAGCCAGGTGCATCGTGGGAGCAGCATGGCTCCCGCCTCACGGTCTCTCAGAGCTTCAGTGGAACGCCGAGACGGAGAGGTTCCTTTGTTTGGGATGTGATTTGAGTCAGAATGGGCATGCTGGAACCAGATTCATTCTTCATGTTGGAACCTAATGGGGCCCCATGAAGGTTGATCTCAGATAGAGCTTCACATGGGGAGCAGAGCGGGGGGATAATGAACAGGGCCAGCGCCGTCTCTTAAAAGAGATAAATATGAAATAGAGATAGCGTGGGACGCTCCAGCGCTCCATAAGGTCAGAGTCGTTCCCTCTTCCGCCCTGAGTCGCTGTGTTAATGATCACTAGTTAACCACCACCGCCTTCCCTGGTGTTCTCAACGGAACCACCGGAACATGTTCTGCAAATGAGGTGCAGGAGAGAGGCAGGAAACCACAGCGGGTCAGAGGAGACGATCCAGCTCCAGGGTTTAGTGGTGAGGGACTGGGACTACGGACTGGGACTGGGACTACGGACTGGGACTGGGACCTACGTTTGCAGAGAGAAGGAACATGTGAAGTGGTAGATCTGGATGCTCTCAGAGTGCTGGAGGAGAGGTGGAGCTCCAGATCTTGATGATCTCAGAGTGCTGGAGGAGAGGTGGAGCTCCAGATCTGGATGGTCTCAGAGTGCTGGAGGAGAGGTGGAGCTCCAGATCTGGATGGTCTCAGAGTGCTGGAGGAGAGGTGGAGCTCCTAGCCATCAGAGCAGTCACACCGTCTTTAGAGGAACAATAGAAATACTCCAACTAAAGCCTTTCGAATAAAAATACTAGTGCGTAATATATTCTCACCTTCTGTTTACGGGTCAAAATGCAATAATGGCATAATTGAGTGGTATGAATATTCAAGTGATAGGGTGGCAGCAGGCCTTGATTCCAGAGGACCTCGTCTCTTCAGCTTTTTGATTGGCCCGTTTAAGGGAGATGTAATGTTTAATCTTTCCACTCAAGGACTGTGTTCAGCAGATATTCATTTTCCTCCTCTTCCTCGTCCCCGAGCTCCTACAACTCCACCTTTTAATCCATTTTAACAAACCTCATTCTGCCAAGGTGCCAATAAAGAGTGATTTCTCTGCTGGACACTGGGCTGACGTTGGATTGGTCTCTAAATCTCCCCTAACTCGCCCTCTCTCTCTCTGTTCCCCAGACAAGGCTATGAGGGGCTACAGAAGAAGCTGAAGGAGGTGTTCAGTGAGAGGAGTGGCATCCTGCAGCAGCTCTCCAAGACATCAAAGGAGCTCGACAGCATAAAAGGCAACCTGCAGGTCGGTGCCACTTCTCTTATTCTCCTTTTCTTTTTTCAAACACTACAGCCAGGCTCAGAAGAAGGAAGAGTTACTTTACACCAGAGAATCACCAAGTTCATCAAGTCATTGTTGTCTACATTTCTTTCTTGCTTTACACCTTATCTGCTGCACATCACATCCTCATTATAACTCATGAATATGCAAAGGCCCGCTGGCAGCCCCACCCTGTGTCAGAGATGTGACGGCGCATCGCGGGGTGGATGGAGACCAGGGAGAAGATGCATCACACCTGACAACAGACCCTCCCCAGCACAGCCCTGGTTTAAAACCCCATCTGTCGTTAGAGCTCCGATCACATGCAGAATAACTCTGATGGATTTCATCTTGGTTAGCATGCACTCTGGGAGACACGGCGTGGAACAAAGTGTGGGCACTCGGAGGTTCTGTAAAGCTGCTGCTCTCTGCTCCTCTGGCTTCAGCTCAATGGGAATGCATTACATCTGAGGAACCAAACGCCTTCCTCTGCTACAGCAACATATCCATTGTGTTAAGGGTAGCTGTGAAATAGATAAATATATGAATACATATAGGCATCTTTATTATTCACAAGATGCCTTTTATTAAACAGTGTAGGCCAATATCCAATATAAACCGTTTTTGTTATTTTGTTATGCTCTCTAGGCTCTGTATGTTTTCTGCTGGATTATAAAGGAGTCTCTTTATATATAACGACACCGGGGTATCCCACAGAACATGTGTATGTTGAGGTGGTGGGGTTAGCGTCCTCTTTTACAGGTGGATCATTCATGCTTATCTTCATGCAGGCTGTCAGACTGTTGTCCTGCAGCCTGATCGAAACACAGACGGTGAATGAAGTTTAGGTTAGTTTAAAGCTGATGGGTGCTGCCCCTCTCCCCTCCCCTCCCCTCCCTCTCCCCTCCCCTCCCCTCCCCTCCCCTCCCCTCCCTCTCCCCCCTCCTCCCCTCCCCTCCCCTCCCCTCCCTCTCCCCCCCCGCCACCCCTCCCCTCCCTCTCCCCCCTCCTCCCCTCCCCTCCTCTCCCCCCTCCTCCCCTCCCCTCCCCTCCCGCTCCATCTCCTGACTTTGTAGTCTCCCCCCTCCAGGGCTCCCCCCCCCCCAGGCTGTGTTCCAGTTTACCGGACACACCCGCCCGGATGCCCAATCCGTTTTTTGTCTAGGGGTGAAACATCTTTGTAACAACAACATCAACATCGATGCCCTACATCAATATAGGGGAAAAAATAGAAGAATTAATAATTCTGGATAATTGTAAGATGGAGACTGTTCGGGATGGTGGGGTGTAGGAGCTTTTGCAGTTATGAGCTCCTGTGCTGAAGCCCCCCCCTGCCTGTTCAGAGTCTGTATACCGGCGGTGGGGTAGCAGCGATGGTATGGCTGTGCATCTCAGGTATCTTTTGCATCTATTCTGAGCTGCTATGAAAGTGCATTGTGTGAAATGTAGTCTCCTAGGACGGTGGTTTGAGTAACAACAATACTTCAACCGTACTCAGATAACCCCACCCCTCCTCCCTTTCCTCCACATCAGCGTTTCCCTTACAGTTAGTTTATACCCTTCGGCCATAAAACATTTCACTCCGTACATAGTTGAATAGCACGGGAGCGACCGAGTAGTGAAAAATAAATCACATACACTTACAGTGCAGTGTGGATTCATACATCAAAAAACTCTCTGTCTAATAGGATACACTGCCGTTACTTTGTGTGAAAGGCCTGAAGTTGATCACTACTCTTCCACAAGTAGTGAGTGAATCTTTAAACGGTCAGGAGATGACATCTCCTAGCCGCCATGTGTGGGTCAGCGACCGTGGAACATGTCAAGTTACCAAGGTTTAATGTAGAAGAAACATTTCTATATAACAAACAACTGTTTTCTGATTGCTAGAAGCGTACAATGTGTGTGCTACATGAGCTGGTTTTAGTATGTTGTTGGGTTTAGGGGGCGCGGTGACGGATGACCAGTGTTGGTTACACTGACTACTGGTCAGGTTCTTCCATGGGGACACCGCTCTAAGTGGGTCAGCTACAGGAGAGTAAGACTTCAATGTCCACCAGGTACAATTTGGACTGCAGACGGTCAACCATAAACCATTTGACAAAAATACAGACATAAAAACAAGAAATGATAAACAAGTTCACTGTCCTTCCCTTGTGAACCAGGGTTCAACCAACCAGCTGGCTCCCAGTTGATTCAATAAGCCGATTGCTGCTGGTGTGAAGGACTTCTTATAGACGCTGGTGTGAAGGACCTTCAATAGAACAGTAGTTCTAAAGGTAGTAGTAGAACAGTAGTAAAACAAGACTGAAGACTTTTATGTTTGCTTTAGCTTTCTGCTAAATCTTAAATCTACAATGCTTCTATCTATTTTTTATTTTATTACTAACTTTGCCTTTATTTTCTCACTTTCTCCAAATGCATTTTTTTTTTTAACTTTGCCTTTCTAAAATGTTTCTAAAATGTTTTTTTTTAACTTTGCCTTTATTTTCTATCTATTTTACATTTTACTTATCTATTTTATTTTATTGTATGACAATGTTTATATGTGAAGCACTTTGAGTCTGCCTTGTGTATGAAAAGGGGAGTTGAGTTCTCAAAATGATTTTCTATAAAATATAAAATTGTGCTTGATTGTACCATTCAAGAGTTAATTAAACAACTCTTTTGTGTCCATTGCTGTCACCCACTAGCTTTGGACCAAAATAACTTTTCATTATGATTATGATTATACTTCACATCAATCTATCATGAATCACTCACCTCACGCAAGTCTCCCCGACCATTTCCTTGAGTTGCTCGGCTTGGCTTATCAGAGAGCTGGCGACAATGGTGAGCATGAATAAAAATAGGAGTCGACTCATCAGTCACTCATTCTCTAGTTGAAAGAGAGAGGAGTACGCCCACCTCACACTGAAGGTGAACCTCGCCACAACTCCAGAGAAAGGAAAGAAGATAGTTTTTTGGTGTCTCAAAGGCACATTAAACTAAAACGCCACGCTCAATTGCACGAGAAGTCATATTTCTAGACAGAGGCAGCTACTAAAGTGAAAGCAGGACCACTCCCCAAGGACAGCGTGATGAGGAAAGGCTCAGGTGATTGTTTTGTTTCTCTCTCCGTGGAAGAAGACCTTTTGGAGGACTTTCTGTTCTGAAGGAGGCGGCTGAAAGGACAACGGCTGAGGAAATATCAGACTGCTGGATTCCTGACGGATGCAGGAACGAGCTGGGAGAGATGTGTGTCCTTTACACGGCTGGTCGGCTGTGATGACAGGCCGAGAGCGGGGGGGTTATGGACGGATAACGGGGTCAACCCAAAGGGAGCGGCTGCGTACCGCATGCTGCGTCGGCAGGCGCTCGCATCCAAAGGCACGGAACCAGTCCTCTGTTTCAGCACAGCTGGGACCGCAGTTCATTCTGTAAAGTCAAGGGCACTGCAGTCGTTTGTTGGGACAACTTCGTCGGGAGAGGGACGCTAGGCGTGACGCGCTGCTGTATCACACTGAAGTGGGATGGCTCTCTCGTGGGCTCGTTCTGCAGCGGGCGTTTGAGCAGTGAGATGTCAGATCTAATCTGAGAAGACACACCCGACATCCTAGATGTTTTTTCCAACCGAGTGTGTAGCCAAATAAGCATATCATGCAGATGTATTGAACCGCCTCAACAGCCTCAACAGCCTCAACAGCCTTAACAGCCTCAACAGCCTCTAACCAAGGGCGATGCAGCTATCCTGAAAGTCAGTGACAAATTCACTGCCTCCAGGAAGACAGAGCTATGGAGAAGAAGGATAAGACAGAGTCACAAACATGTTCCCCCAGCTGAGTTTCTCCACAAACAGTGGCGTGGGTTCCTTTGCCCCACTGCAGTAGGTGGCCGTACTGGTGAGGCAGAGAGGGCCTGTGAGGACTGTGAGGCCCTCTCGGCTGGAGCACGATGCAGACTCCTGACACTCCCTCTCACGTGAGTTTATGAACCTAACTGCCGAGGCCATTCAAACAGTGATTCCCTTTCCTACCACTGACCTCTGAGTCTTCATTCTCCGCTGTAATAATGACATTTTGTGGATCAAATTGTTGATCCCCAAAAGGCAGTAATCAGTGGGACAGTGGTTGTAATTGGGACCTTGGACAGGGGGTCTCTGAAGCCTGACTATGAATACCCCATCAGGCCCCCACATTACACCGGGTTGGAGTTGGAATCGTTGGAGAAACAGCAATTGCAAACCAATGGTTGTCGCCCATATAACGGCTGATAAATAACCTTTCAAACAGCTGCTTGTATTTTAAACCAAAGCAAGCTGTACTGGATAGTGGAGCTGTCAGCAGAGAGACGATGCAGGTTAAAATGTGATCAAGATGTGATCAGGGTTTTTCCAGTGAAGTCCCACAGTGGGATATGAGCCCTTATTATGACCAATATAGGGACTTGCAGAGTCTATATTATTGTATTATATAAGACTTTTCTAGGTCACTGCAAGTTAAAGAAGCATTCATTTAAAGGAACATACAGATTGTTTGTGTACATGCAGAGGTTCCCCACGAGACCTTCGCGTTTTCAGCACAGATGGATTAAAAGAAGCATCAAAGTGATTTATTTTTTATTTTTGTTGTCAGGTTTTCTTAGAAGATTTTCCTTTGAGGGCAATTTGACACCCAAGGGGGTAACATCTGCAGTTCATATTATTGGTTTGTATGTTGTTGAAAGATATTTCTTTTAGCACTGAATATGTGGGTTCATTTATTAATCTGTGCAGAATCGTTTGATGTTTTCAATGTTGCTGATGTTCCAATTTCACACACTTTGTAGGAAGTCCTCCATTGTACATTGAATTTGGATTTCCCTATGACCTGACTGAGTCAAGCGGCAGTCAGCACTTTGAGCTGGCCCCACTTTGTTTGGATTCAGTTGTGTTGTGATTGAGTCTCTTGGCTCTCATGCGTTTGCTGACGGCTAGCCATTGCTACGGAGACAACTGCATGAGAACCCCGAGGCTCAATCAGAACCGACCAATCAAAGCAAAGCGTGGCGAGCAGAAGAGCAGATGAGAGTATTCTCATCAGCAGCTGTTCTTCTTGTATAAACCATTAAAGATCATCTCTGTTCCAGATCCTGAAGGGAGATGACCCGGTGGCCAGGCAGGACATCCAGCGGGTCCTGGAGCTCAGCAGCAAGCAGCGGTACGCCTACTGACCCCCACCACTAAGCACCCCTTAACTCACCACCCCCACCACTCAGCACCCCTTAACTCACCCCCTTAACTCAGCACCCCTCTCACTGCTCCACTGCTCCACTGTACTCTGTAACTCACTAACCCCTTAACTCACCACCCCCTTAACTCACCACCCCTCTCACTGCTCCACTGGTCACTGTACTCTGTAACTCACTAACCCCTTAACTCACTAACCCCATAACTCACTAACCCCTGTGCCTCACTAACCCCTGTGACTCACTAACCCCTGTGACTCACTAACCCCTGTGACTCACTAACCCCTGTGCCTCACTAACCCCTGTGACTCACTAACCCCTGTGACTCACTAACCCCTGTGCCTCACTAACCCCTGTGACTCACTAACCCCTGTGCCTCACTAACCCCTGTGACTCACTAACCCCTCTACCTCACTAACCCCTGTGACTCACTAACCCCTGTGCCTCACTAACCCCTGTGACTCACTAACCCCTGTGACTCACTAACCCCTGTGACTCACTAACCCCTGTGACTCAGTAACCCCTGTGCCTCACTAACCCCTGTGACTCACTAACCCCTGTGCCTCACTAACCCCTGTGCCTCACTAACCCCTGTGACTCACTAACCCCTGTGACTCACTAACCCCTGTGCCTCACTAACCCCTTAACTCACTAACCCCTGTGACTCACTAACCCCTGTGACTCACTAACCTGTATGAGGAGCGTTGGATGGAGCCCTGCCTTCGTGTTGGCCGTCTTGTAAAACAGATCAATAGCCCATCAGAAGTGGGCGACAGCTCAGACACGTGCGGCCCAGAAACATGGGAGGGCTGACAGAGGAGCGCTGAGGCAGCACTACCTGCACTGGAGAAACAGCAATCTATTGTGTTATTAATCCAGCCCCGCCTCGCTGCTGTCCACTGTAATTAGGCTGCTCCTTCATCATAGGAAACGTGATTCATCGTGAAAAGTTATTTTTTAGACTACTGTAATTCCATAGCCCTCTAAAAATGAGTTTGCTCCAAACTTTGTTATTTAGCGTGTAGTATGTGCTCAGGCTGTCAGGGGTAGCAGTCAGAGACATTTCCAGACGGCTTCGTCCTGCAATACTGAAATCTGGACCATTTTCTCCACACACTGACCTCAAACCACTAGTGACTTGCATAAAGCTAAAATATGAATATTCGCCTTTAGATTTCACCTTCTGAGCCCTTTCTTCCTTTGTTTGGGTGGTTTTAACCTTTCTGAAAAATGGATTCAACTCTTTGTAAGCGGTGGCACAGAATATAAATGGAAAGTGTGGCGGTGTGTGTGTGTGTGTGTGTGTGTGTGTGTGCATGGCGGCGGTGTGTGTGTGTGTGTGTGTGTGTGTGTGTGTGTGTGTGTGCATGGCGGCGGTGTGTGTGTGTGTGTGTGTGTGTGTGTGCGTGGCGGCGGTGTGTGTGTGTGTGTGTGTGTGTGTGTGTGCGTGGCGGTGGTGTGTGTGCTGGTCGGTGCTGCTTGTAGGGGACAGGTTGCTGCCATGTACAACATTGAAGTGCGTGAGCACTCTAGTGAAATCCCACCCTGACCACCCAGTGTGGCTGCATTGATTTCATGACACCTCAGCCGGCTGCATGGTCAGCTGGGCAGGACA